>NC_134096.1:144488265-144794398 GCF_000715075.1 Nicotiana tabacum | reverse complement strand
TTTCAAGAATTCGAGCTTGTACATTGACTTTTTTTTGGCTTTATTAATTTTATATATATTGTGATTTATTTAGGCCTAATGTGCTACTTGTTTGCTTTTTACCGCTTTGATATTGTTGAATTGTACATATAAATTATCTTCTCACGCACCCTCTCTGAGTCTTCTTGAAATTAAAATTGGGCATTTGCTTGACATAGCCCGGTTTCTTTGAGATAGCCGAGGTGCTTGTCACCCGGTGAAGTATTCTAGTCACACATGTTTTATGAGGGGAGCACCACCAGCTAAGCCGGAAAGCAATGCTACCGGTACGCTGACCCTCCTCGTCTCGAGTTGTCTGCTCGAGTAAGCCAGTCTAGATACCTTCTCCAATAGGATTTAAACATAGAAGAACAAACATCATGCATGATATCCCTAGTAGGTTCGCTTTATTTGCATCTCATGCATTTGACTTAGCGAAACTCGGCACAGGGGCTGGGTCCGTATAAGACAGGTATCCTCTTTGAGATCATTATGTTCACCTATGTGCTACTTGCTACATCATTTGAAAGGCTTGCTTGCATTGTTGACCGGCTTTAGAAAATTAGTTGAGCGGAATTATATAAAAAAACAAATATCAGGTTCAATTTGACCGGCTTTACTAAAGATTTTTTTTTAATAGTCTGGCGTGAGGTGCAAAGATTAATTTTCATAAAAATCAAAAAAAGAAAAATAGTCGGTTTCACCGGACTACGCGGGTCTGATTCTTACCAGATGTGAGGTACGTAGGTAAACCTCATCGGTTCCGGCCCCCAATTTTTCAAAAATCCAAAAAATATTTTCCTTTAATTCCTTCTTTAGAAGTCTTTCTTTGAGACGTCAAATCAAAAAATCCAAAAACTATTTTCTTCTTTTTTTAAAAAAAAAGTCTTTCTCCCAAAATTTTTAAAAAATAAATCAAAATTCAAAAAATAGTTTCTATCTTTTTAAATTTTAAAAAAAAAATCCAAAATATTTTCTTTCTTTCTTTGCTAGGAGGTTTCGTGGGGTTATTTATATATGAGTAAAAAAGGAGTTAGTTTATTTACTTTATTACTGATCATTCATGAACTACACAAGATGTGATTCATGTTCCCACATGATACGTAGACAACCCACATTAGATTCGATCGAATGATTTTGAAAAAAAAAAGTAAAAAAAAAAAAGAAACGAAAAAAGAAAAAGAAAAAAAGAAGAAAGAGCAAAAAAGTGTGTTTATTCTCATGCTTGTTGTTTTGAAATAAAAGCTAGTTAAAGGTGGTCGGTTTGTCGGTTTGCAATGGAGAATCACGAAAACAATCCAGGATCACTCTATCGTCTTCCCAACCAAGGGAATAAGCATCACTATTGTTGATTCGACTAAGGTCACGAAAAGGCAAGTACACAGTTTGGTGGTAAAAAGAAGAGAAAAATATTGGTTGACTTTTACCAAGTTTGAGCAATAGAGCATGCTTTGTGTGAGACGATGAACGATCTGTGATGTTAGGGACATGAGAATTCTTCCAAGTCTTTTGGAAAATTGGTTGCTATGAAATTTCTCATGCCGCCAGTCCTGAAATACGATAGCCAATATTGGGGAACGGTTTGACCAAAAAGTCAAAATTTGAATGTTGATTCCAAAGCAATCTTATTGAATTCAATAGTAATGCTGATGTGCAAATGCGTAGCTAAGATGTCAAGCTTGGTAATTGGAAAGTCACTCCCCTCCTTGTCGGAAAGGAGTCTTGGTAACTTATTTTGTCATAATTTCTATCATCTGGACTTCGAGGTTGTGATCCAGATGTTGTTTGTTTGTCATGTCATCAAACCTCTGTATCCTTTAATCAATAAAATGCAACTTTTCATTTTGTGACATTTTATCCATTATTTTTAATTCTTCTAGCATATATAGTTCTTTTCACGCCAATTTCAGTGACATGACATGCATGCGGAGTTTTCGGCTAGATTTTAAAAAGCATGTCCAGTCTTGAATTAAATTAAAAAAAAACACTATGGAGATAAGGAAAAGGCAGAAACACTTTAATGATAAGCCTGTGTCAAGTTCACGAGGAACCAAAATAGTTATATCCGTAGAGGTTAAAGATCTTTATCTCAATCTATCTTGAAAATCCGGCTTAAGGATATTCGAATGGGTTAAAGTTTTGTTAGACTAATCAATGAAAAAGGTATTTGCCACGACCTGCCATAATCTAATCATATCAGGGAAGATGACCCAAATCTCCAGAGAAGGTGCATTCCAGGGAATTTTAAATGGATTAGCCGGTATTGAAGTGCATCATTTCACATCAAGACAAAGACCAAGAAACGGTAGCTCCAAATTGTCAAAAGTCATTTGTTGCAAACAAGATACTGACGATGGAGCTATACGACTGACAAAACTAAGAAGACAGTCATGTCCATCAATGCTGAACCTGAGAAGAGATAGAGTGTTTGGCATTCTTAAGGCTGAGGGGCCCTTTTTCTGCTACCCAAACACTTTATATCCTTCGTCACCTCTTTTGAGCTTGATTTATTTTCTTTGACCCCCTCTTTTGGAATCAAGTATAGAGTCTTAAAAAAAAATCGAATATCCATGCTGCCTTACTATTTAATTGTGGTGTGGGTTTGGCGGAGATCAATTTTTGGCACCGTTGCCAGGGAGTTAAACGGATTTAGCTATATATCTAAGTATTTGTGTGTTTTGTCTTTCTTTCCTTTCAAGCCACTAATTTTGTTTATGAATTGCTTTTAGGTACAAAATGGCCCTTAACAACGAGCCCCTCGGAAATTTACCATTGGGAGAGGAGGTAGATGATGATCAAGTGGATGAGGTTCATCCCGAGCCTCAAGTAAACAGGCGAGGCCGACCGCCTAATGATAATGTCCCAAACCCTCCCCCACCTCCACCAAGAGCAGCGCACCGGGTGTTGCCGAATGAGGGCTATGCAAGTGCAATAGTCCCGCCCCGGATTAGGGCGGGCAACTTCCAAATAACTAACGTGATGCTTACACTGCTTGAGCAGCGAGGTTTCTTCACCGGAGCTCCACACCAAAACGCCTACAAGCATCTCAAGGTTTTTGTCGATATTTGTTGGGGAGCAAGCAAACAAATGTCTCCGAGGATGCACTGCGGTTAAGGCTAATTCCCTTTTCTCTACGGGGAAAGGCTTTGGACTGGTTAGAGAGATTACCCAATCTCCATCCACACTTGGTATGAGTTGGCCGAGAAGTTCATTGCCAAATTCTTCTCTCCGGGGCACATGGCTATACTAAGGGATGAAATTCTAGCTTTCAAACAAGAGCCCAATGAGCCATTGCACGAGATTTGGGAAAGATATCGTACCATGGTCAAAGAATGCCCGAACAATGATATGACCGATGCCATGATCCAACAGACCTTCTACAGGGGGATCAACGCAACGAATCAGTGTGTGGTAAATCAACTCACTGGGGGTAACTTCATGAACACACCTTACTCTGAAGCTTGTGAAATCTTGGATGAGATGGCGGACACCTCTTCAGCATGGCAAAGTAGAGCCAATGTTCCTCAGGGTGACCCAAATGTTATTCACCTACACAAGGATCTACATGATCATGGGCAAGCTATTGCGGAGTTGACAATCACCATGAACCAATTGGCCAAGGATCAGCTTCAACAGGTTCAAGGGCCAAAACAGGTGAATGCTATGGAAGGAGTGAACATGATGGTAAACAAGAGATGTCAACAAGTACAAAACCATCCGGAACAATTTAAGCAAAGTAATAGTAGGTATAATCAAGATGATTCATATGATGAGCAAGATGAAGAGGTTCAATATGTCAACAATTATCAAGGTCAAAGAAGCAATGCTCCAAATCAACAACAATGGAGATCACAAGGAAACCAAGGAAATTAGAACAACCAAGACCACCAAGGAAATTGGAGTGGTGGCAACAACAATAATCAAATCAATTGGGGTAATCAAGGCAATTGGGGAGGAAATAATCAAGGTAATTGCGGTGGCAAAAATCAAAGCAATTGGGGAGGCAACAATAATCAAGGGGTTGGAACATTAACATTCAAGGAAATTGGGGGTCGGGCTTTCAGAGACCCCCGATGTATCAACAACCAAACAACCCGCCTCCATATCCGTCGCAAGGTCCTAATACTTCTAATAGTGAAATGGGACGGATTGAAAACACGTTTAAGCAAATGATGGAGAAAAACGCCGACTCCGATGCCTAATTAGCCTCCCACAACACTTCTATCCGCAACTTGGAGGTACAACTTGGCCAAATTTCTCAAGCTTTAAATACTCGCCCAAAGGGGGCACTACCTAGTGATACGGTGGTGAACCCGAAAGGTGGGAATACGGGGCATGCAATGGCCGTAACAACAAGAAGTGGGAGAGGTGGAGTTGCTAGTACCTCAAACCAAAGAAGACATGTGGGTGATGATGTGTTGGTGCAAGATGATGATGAGCCAAGCAATGATGTTCAAGCTAATGAAGAAGCGAGGATTGATATTGATGAAAATGTGGAGGAGACGCAAGAATATGTGAACCCGTCTAGGGAGCACGTGATTGACATGCCGGAGCCGGTAGTGCCAAAGGCTAAGACACCAATGCCAAGGCCTCCTCCTCCTCCTCCATACCCTCAAAGACTTGCAAAGCAACACTATGAGAATCAATTCAAGAAATTCATTGATATGATGAAAAGTTTGTCCATAAATGTGCCGTTGGTTGAAGCCTTAGAACAAATGCCGGGATATGCCAAGTTCATGAAGGATTTGGTAACAAAGAAGAGATCAATGAACTATGAAATGATCAAAATGACACATCAAGTGAGTGCTATTGTGCACTCCATGGCTCCAAAGTTGGAAGACCCCGATGCTTTCACAATCCCGTGCACTATTGGGAGTGCAAATTTCGCCAAAGCTTTATGTGACTTGGGGCAAGCATTAACTTGATGCCCTATTCTGTGTTCAAAATGTTAGGGATTGGGAAACCAAGACCCACATCCATGAGGTTGCAAATGGTGGATCAGACAATGAAAAATCCATTGGGGATAATTGATGATGTGTTAGTTCGGGTCGACAAGTTCATCCTTCCCGCAGATTTTGTGATACTTGACTGTGAGGTTTACTACGAGGTGCCAATCATTTTGGGGAGACCTTTCCTTGCTAAAGGGAAGGCCTTAGTTGATGTAGAAGCTGGCGAGCTCACCTTCCGGATGGGCGATGAAAAAGTGGTATTCCATGTTTGTAAATCAATGAGGCAGCCAAATAGCAACTAAGTGTGTTCGTTCGTGGATCTTGTGACCGAAGTAATTGTTGATGACGCTAGTGCTGTGATAAATGTTGAAGATACCTTGGAAGCTGTGTTGTTGAATCGTGATGAGGATGAGAAGGGAAACTTTGTAGATTGTGTCAATGCTTTGCAAGGAATGGGATCATATACTTATGAGCCCCGAAAACTTTTCTTGGATCTCGAAAACCGGAAGACTCCACTAACAAAGCCTTCAATCGAGGAGCCTCCCACCTTGGAGTTAAAGCCTTTGCCTTCACACCTCAGGTATGAGTTTCTAGGCCTTTGTTCTACTTTACCTGTTATTCTTTCCTCGTGCTTAACTAACGTGCAGGTAGATTCCACCCTTGCGGTGCTCAAAAGGAGGAAGAAAGCAATAGGTTGGACATTGGCGGATATTCGGGGTATAAGCCCCGCCTTTTGCATGCACAAAATCATTTTGGAGAAGGATGCCAAACCCTCCGTGGAACATCAAAGATGATTGAATGAGGCCATGCAAGAGGTACTAAAGAAAGAGATCATCAAGTGGTTGGATGCTAGGATTGTTTACCCCATTTTCGATAGTTTGTGGACCTCGCCGGTGCAATGTGTCCCAAAGAAAGGGGGCATGACTGTGATAACAAATGACAAAAATGAATTGATCCCCATAAGAATTGTCACCGGGTGGAGAGTGTGCATGGATTATAGGAAGCTCAACAAAGTTACTCGGAAAGACCATTTTCCGCTTCCATTTCTTTATCAAATGTTGGATAGGTTAGCCGGACGTGCTTATTATTGCTTCCTTGATGGATATTCCAGGTATAACCAAATTCTTATTGCTTCTGAAGACCAAGAGAAGACCACTTTCACTTCTCCCTATGGCACTTTTGCATTCTCGCGGATGCCATTCGGGTTATGCAATGCACCGGCAATTTTTCAACGGTGCATGATGGCTATCTTCACCGATATGGTGGAGGACTTTCTCGAGGTTTTCATGGATGATTTTTCTGTCATGGGGAATTTTTTTGAAGAGTGCTTGGATAACTTGGATAAGGTATTGGCACATTGTGAGGAAACTAACTTGGTGTTGAATTGGGAAAAGTGTCATTTTATGGTCGAAGAGGGCATTGTCCTGGGTCACAAGATTTCCAAGAATGGTATTGAGGTTGATAAAGCAAAAATTGAAGTGATATCAAAACTCCCTCCCCCAACTTCCGTAAAGGGAGTGAGGAGCTTTCTAGGTCATGCAGGGTTTTACCGCCGATTCATCAAGGACTTTTCTAAGGTGGTAAATCCCTTGTGCAAACTCTTGGAGAAAGATGCCAAGTTCCTTTTCAATGAAGATTGTATGAAGGCATTTGAACTACTCAAGTATAAGTTGACTACCACTCCTATTATCACCGCGCCGAATTAGAGCTTACCATTTGAGCTCATGTGTGATGCAACCGATGTGGCGGTTGGAGCGATATTGGGGCAACGAATTAACAAGATCTTTCATCCGGTCTACTATGCTAGCAAGACCATGAACGAGGCCCATGTAAACTATACGGTGACCGAGAAAGAACTCCTAGCCATTGTCTTTGCTATGGAGAAGTTCCGCCCGTACCTAATGGGTACAAAGGTGATTATTCACACCGACCATGCGACACTTTGTTATTTGATGAGTAAAAAAGACTCTAAGGCAAGGTTGATGCGGTGGGTGCTTCTTTGCAAGAGTTTTATCTAGAGATTCAAGACCGCAAGGGTAGTGAGAATCAAGTGGCGGACCACTTGTCCCGATTGGAGGAGGAGGGGAGGCCACATGATGGCCTTGAGATTAATGATTCATTTCCTGACAAACAACTCCTTTCCATTTCTATGACTGGCATGCCATGGTTTGCCGATGTGGCCAACTATCTTGTGAGTGGCATTGTTCCAAATAAGTTCTCTTCAAACCAAAGGAAGAAGCTCAAACGAGACTGCCTAGACTACTATTGGGATGAGCCATATCTCTTCAAAATTTGTACTGTTGGTGTTATCCGAAGATGTGTACCAGAAGAAGAACAATTGGGTATTCTTGAAGCTTGCCACTCTTCGCCATATGGTGGTCACCATGGTGGAGCGAGAACTGCTACAAAGGTGCTAAGCTGTGGATTCTATTGGCCTACCCTTTACAAGGACGCTAGCAATCTCGTTAAGCGTTGTGATGAATGCCAAAGGGCCGGTGGGATCTCCAAGAAAAATGAGATGCCTCTCACCACCATCCTAGAGATTGATATTTTTGATGTTTGGGGCATTGATTTTATGGGTCTGTTTGTGAGCTCATGTGGGAACACCTATATATTGGTAGATGTGGATTACGTATCCAAATGGGTTGAAGCTGTGGCTTTGCCCAACAATGAAGCTCAGAGTGTGGTAGCTTTCTTGAAGAAGAACATATTCACAAGGTTTGGTACTCCAAGGGCCATCATTAGTGATGGGGGATCACACTTTTGCAACAAAGCTTTTGATACTTTACTCTCCAAGTATGGTGTCACTTATAAAGTGTCGACCCCCTATCATCCTCAAGCAAGTGGACAGGTTGAAGTCTCCAACCGGGAGATCAAGAGTATTCTGTCAAAGACTGTGAATGCCAATCGGACAGATTGGTCGAAGAAACTTGATGATGCTCTTTGGGCTTATAGAACAACTTACAAAACACCAATTGGTATGTCTCCATATCGGTTAGTGTTCGGGAAAGCTTGTCACCTTCCGGTGGAACTTGAGCATAAGGCTATGTGGGCGTTAAAGAAGCTTAACCTTGAGTGGGATGTAGCTGCAAATCTTAGGGTGGAGCAATTGAATGAACTTGATGAGTTTCGGTTCCATGCATACTCCAGTTCGTCCTTGTATAAGGATAAGATGAAGTACCTCCATAACAAGTATATCTGGAACAAAGAATTCAAAAAAGATGATCTTGTGCTTTTGTTCAACTCTCGGTTGCGGATGTTTTCAGGAAAGCTGAAATCAAAGTGGAGTGGCCCATTTGAAGTTGTACATGTGACACCCTTTGGTGCTCTAGATTTGAAAAATAAGAATGATAAGGTGTTTAGAGTCAACGGGCACCGGGTTAAACATTATCTTGGCAAGGGTGATGATGGCCACGATGTGGCATTGCTCCATTTCAAGTGATTGATGGTAACATGCGTCGTGCCGCAACGTTAAATCAGGCGATTCTTGGGAGGCAACCCATGTGTCTTTTTCTTTTTCTTGTTTTTCTTCTTTAGATTAGATAGGCTTTATTTTGTACTAACTAGTTTTGAAGTGTATGCAGGAATGGGTGTGCATTGCAGGAACTGAACATGAAAAATTTGGCTAAGTGTCACAAAAGTGCAGACCGCACTAGAATTATGCGGACCGCACTGTCACTCTGCGGTCGCACAACTGGGAGATGAAAAATACATGGTCTCTGAAGTTTGGCCTGACAAAAATCCTTAACAAAATGTGGCTGCACTGCCACTCTGCGGCCGCACAATTTTGTGTGCGGTCGCACAATTGGGAGATGAAAAATACATGGTCTCTGAAGTTTGGCCTGAAAAAAATTCTTAACAAAATGCGGCCGCACCCATTTTTGTGCGGTCCGCACTAATTATGCGGCCGCACTCATTGTTGTGTGGTCCGCAACAATTCTTCACAAGGGCAGGTAATGAGTGTGGACCGCACTCAAAATTGTACGACCGCACTCCAGGTAAAATTGTGGGCCCGACGGGTAAAAGTATAAATAGGGCCTCCCTCAGCTTTTTACTTTACGCTCTTTTGAAACCTGAAGCTAAGCTAGCACAGTGCATATCCTCATTGTTTTCAATCTCTCCCCATTTCATCAGTGTTGAATCTCACCTGCCTCTTCATTACTGGTATGCTAATTTATTCTTTAGATTTTTCGTTAATTTTATTCTTTTGACTAGGGTTATTTCCATGCCTAAATATGTCAATGGTTAGTTGTTTGTGCTTAGAATCATGTGGGTAGCCTTTTTAAATGTTAACTGGGGTATGGGTAAGTGACTAATGATGTTTAATTGCTAAAAACTTGAGTAATTTGTGAATAAAATTCCATGAACCCTAAGTCAGTACCGCCTGAATTCAAATTGTGTGACCGCACTCACTTTTGTGCGGTCTGTACCATGAACTTCTGTGGCCGCTCATATTTTTATGTGGTCCGCAGTTCTCTGAACTGGGGTATCAGTGTGCATGATTTGTGCGGCCGCACTCAAAATTGTGCGGTCCGCAGTGGACTTGTGCGGCCACACTCATTTTTTGTGTGGTTTGCACTGATGAAATATCAGAGACCCCAATAGTCTGAACCTGGGGCTGTGCGGCCGCACTCAAAAATTGTGCGGTTCGCACTTTTGGTTATGCAGCCGCACTCACTTTTGTACGGTCCGCACTGGGCAGTTTCCGGCCGCACTCACTTTTGTGTGGTCCGCACTACCCCTTCTGAGACTGCTTTACTGCAGTTGTTTTGCATGCACCTGTGGTTTACAAATCTAACTGACTTTTATCCTTATGCATTGCAAATAATGGTTCGCTCATGTGGTAGAGAAGATACATCGCAAGGGAGGGAAGAACCCTCTCGAGGCCGAGGTCGAGGTAAAAGCAACCTACCTCTAGCACTTCAAAGGGTTATAAGTAAGAAAGCTACAGCCAACTGACCTCCCGAACCCTTGGAAACCAGTGAGTATGTCCCATCTGGGGAAGCATCTGAGGGTAACTCCGTGCAATCATAGCCAGAAGCCCAATCACAATAGTTTCCTGATAGATTCCACCTAGTAGATGAGTCGTCTTCTTCTGCCAGTTCCTCTGATGGTTCGAAAGAGGGTAGTCAAGCCTCTGAGCCCTCTTCCTCACATACTCTAGCCGATCCAATTAATGTGGATGATGATGATGTCCCAGATGATGGGAGAGGGAAGGATACTACAGTAGGAGGTTTGGAGAGATAAAAGAGACCATAGATTTGGGAGGACAGATTCGTCAGTGCTGCTACCTTTGCTAAATTTAGGGAATGGTGGTCGCTGCGGTCACTCACTCTTGAGTGGCAGTTCTTGATGAAAGATCTAGACAAGCACAACCCCAATGTCCTCCGACAATTCTGGGAGCGAAAATATTGGAAATGGTTCACCCACCGCATTATGGATGCCAATGAGCATTTGGTCAAGGAATTCTACACCAATGTAGCTCATATAAAAAAGGGTACCAAGGTGACAAAAGTTTGAAATTTGAAAATCAAGTTTGATGCCTGCACCTTGAACATGTATGTGGGGTTTGAGGAAGTGGAGGCAGTCCAATACCTGGAGAAGCTGGCTATGGGTGACGCAGCTCGCCCATGGCTAGCTGATATTCTGGCAATTCGAGGGTCAACACCTCCGTGGCTCACAGCAGGAGTTCCAATAGTCCGAGCCACCCTAAACTTTGAAGCAAAAGGGTGGCAAACATTTGTATGTAGCCGCATTGATCCATGCTTCAACGAGAACAATCTTCCCCTTCCCCGTGCAGTCTTGGTAGCCTCAATTATGGCTGGGTACCCAATTAATATGGGTGCTATTATGTCCACAAACATCACTCCGGCTGTCCAAAAAGATAAAAGGTCCTACCCGTACCCGAACGTCCTCACAGAGTACTTCAAGGACCAAGGGGTGGAGCCAAGGCATTATGACATCGAGGTGAAGGCCAAGAAGCCTTTCTCTTGGTACCAACTTCAGGGAGGTGACAACCCAAAATTCAAGGGTAAAACTACTACCTCCACTGGCCAGTCTGAGGAGCCAATGGTAGTGGTTACTGATTCAGCTGCCGAGCCATCCACCACAGCCGGTACTTCTACCGGGACAACAACCATGCCACCTTCATCTTCCAGACCATCTGCTTCTGCTAGACTATCAGTGACATTATCAGTGCCGACTTCATCTACATTTCCTCAGACTGCATCGCAAGTCTTCCAGACATTGGCGAGTCTCTACAACTGGATACAGGCAGCTACTACAAAGCTGACTGATATATCCAGTGCTGTTGCAGCACAGTCCTCAGCCCCAACAGAGCCACAGGTACCTCCGTCAATGGAGGAAACATTGAAGAAGATTTTGGAGAACCAAAAGAACATTATTGATACTCTGGTGATGCATGGGAATGTCATTAAGGATTTGGGCAAACAGGTCAAGAAGATGCGTAGATCCCAGACATCAAAGAAGTCGGTAAAGAAGCTGAGCAAAGAGGCTGCAAAGATTGCATCTGTCGGAGATCTTCCATTGGACTTTTTTATGGAACAGACAGTCCCAACACTAGAGGCAGCAGCCAGCCAGTCTGAGGAGCCGGTTGCGACTGCACACACTGCTGAGGAGATGATACAGATGCTCAGCAACCCAGTTGTCCCTCAGCCAGGAGATGATGACATACAGTTAGATGAGACAGAGGGTGCTGATGATCCCATATAGACTGAGACCACATAGGGAGTTCTCTTGATTCTCTATCCCTTCCTTGTTCCTACGTTTGTTAAGCATTGGGGACAATGATTATTTTTCATTTGGGGGGTGGTCTATTTTGATGAACTGACATTTGACATTTGGTATGTAATAACTCTGATACTATTTTTCTTTCATTCTTATTTTCCCTTTGGTATGTATATATTCTCCCCATTTGATGTAGATATTCATTTCCCTTATGTATATATTCATTAGACTTCGGTTTGTATATTCATTTATCTCGCTTCCTGTAGTTTACTTCATAGCTTCTTTAGTTTGCTTTTCCTTAGTAATATAACTTCTTATTTACTTTAGTAGCTTCTTTTTAATTTGTTAGCTTCTTTTTACGTTTTGAGTGAACAATAAGCCTTTGGTTTTCTTAATGCCACGGTTCTTTCCAAAGATGGATTTTGTGTGAACCGGGTGGCTCTTCCCAACGATGGATGGCGTGACAACCTTCTTAAGAGATTGAGTCCATTTTCTTTTATGTTTTGACAAAATATAGTAGTAATGAATAAAAGTGTCTCGAGCATGCTTCACTTGGTACCAACACATTTACCTCTGACCTTATGGTTAAAAACAAAGTTGTTGGCATAAAATAGCTCTAGTTATGACCTTTAGACTCTTGTGTTGACTCAAACAATCATCGAGTGGTTCAGTCGAGCCATTTGTGATTCTCAATCTTAGCTAGGGTTGTTGTGGGCCCTCGACTCCATTCTCTTTACCAATCCAGCAGTGTGAGAGGTGAGGAATTGAATTACAAGTCCAAGTTCCCGTGCCAATAGTCTAGAACTTGCCCCGAGTGTTTTTCTAGGCGAATTTCTAAGTGTAGCTTGGGTTGAGAAATAATTGTAGGATCTCCTTGATCCAATTTGAAATTGAAATCTTCCATAGCCTACCAATGTGATAACCCTAGTCAACCCCTTAGAGCCGAAACCTTTTTCTTTCAATAACCACGTTACAAGCCTTTATCCGTTCTGTAGTGACCTCTCTTGGCACCCGATCTTTCCTTAGCATTATTGAGAAACAATGGGCTAAAACATAAGTTTGGGGGAGAGAAGAGGAGTTTGAAGTGATAAAAGGTACAAAGAAGAGAAAGAAATGAAGAAAAGGGAAGGCAAAGAAAAAAAAAGAAGAAAAATGCCAAAAAGAAAGTGAATAAAATGAAGAGTTGAAGGGAATTCAAAAGAAAGTAGGGATAAAAGGCTAAAGTAAATAGAAAAGGAGAAAAATGAATGTCATGATCAAGAAAGAGTGACGTTACGTCTCTTTAGTTCCCCCGAGGAAGAAGAAAATGACTCAAAGAGTCGAGAAAGTATGAGCTGAAAAGAGAAAATGGAGTGCTTAAGGAAAGATGAAACCATTCTACTCCAACAAGTCCTACCTTTGTCCAAAAGCCTTCATTACATCCCGCAAAAGCTCTACATGATTTCAAGTTGAGTGAGCTTATATTAGTGATGATTTACATGAGGGGCAAGCTTATGGTACGTAGAGCCAGACTTGTGGCATTCGTTTAAGAGAGATGAATGAACTTTTCACAATCCTTGTACCGAGTGTTGCATTCTAAAGTGAGATGTGCTAATGGAGAGTAGATGAGTAGTAGTTTGGGATCCATAATGACCTACGTAAAAGAGCGAGCTTCCTTGATGAATAGAGTCAACTCTTGATGCTCTAGTGTCACATTAGAACTATTGTACTCAAAAAGTCAAACCATTGCATTGTTGATAATTCATATGTGTTGTGGGTAATTGTTGGTCCCAATTGATGTGTGATTGATTCAACTTAAGCCAGCTGAAATATATCTTTTTCTAGTGGAGGTGGAAATTGCCTTATTTGCTTGAGGACAAGCAAAAGCTTAAGTTTGGGGGAGTTGATAAGTAGGGATTTTGACCTATTATTTGTTCTCTTTTTACTGTGATTTAGCTAAAAAATGCTTAAAGGCATTCTCGGAAACTAACAAAATGTGCTTACTTGCAGGAATATTGGGATATGAGCCAAAGAGGTCAAAATCAACTCATAAAGGAGTCTAAAGTGAACAAGAACCAAAACAGGGCAAAAAGGCCGGCAGTGCGGACCGCACAATTCTAGTGCGGCCGCAAAGAGGAGATTCAGAGAATAGTATTTGGGCAAGCTGAAGGAGTGTGGACCGCACCAAAATTGTGCGGCCACAAAATATCAAGTGCGGCCGCACTCACTATTATACGGTCCGCAAGAGTGAAGAATCAGAGAGTTGGATTCAAGTTCAAAGTCAAGGAGTGCGGACCGCATCATTTTTATGCGGTCGCACAATCAGGAGTGCGACCGCACTCTTTTTTATGCGGACCGAAGAAGACCCAAAGTTCCAAGCCCAAAAATTCCAAGAATTCGGACTGCACAATAATTGTGCGGCCGCAGAAGCTCAATGTGCGGACCGCACCAGAATTATGCGGCCACACAACCTCCGTAGGGGCATTTTTGTCAGATATTTTCAGCTTAGTATAAATAGAACTTTTTGTCATTTTTAGGTTAAGTAACGTTAGAGAAGAGCACCTGAGCCATTTTTCTTTGCTATTTTGAGAATTTTTGTACTAGATTAACATATATACATTAGATTTTCTTTCCCTAATCAATTAATATGCATTCTATCTTAATTTCTTCTTTGATTTCTGTAATTTTCATGAGTAGCTAAATCTTTAGCTAGGGTTGTGACCCAACCCTAGTATGGGTATTTGATGGGTGTTTAATTTAGGGCTTATTTTTTATTAGGTTAGTGATATTTAGCCTTGTTCATGATTGAATCCTAGAATCAATGGTTGCAAACATTGATTCATACCTATTTGACTTAGCCTCTACTCGAGAAAGAGAGACTAAGTCTAGGAAAACTTGGCTAACAAAAAATTGGGGTGAACTCAAGAAATTGATAGCCCCGATTAAAGGGTTAAACCTAGAGATAGTAATACCCGACTTGAGCTAATATCACTTGCATTGTGCAAATACCTAATTGGACTTGAGAAAGCCAAATTGGGCAAAATCACTCAAACTACCGAGAGGCATAGAGTGAGTAACCGGATGTGATTGCTACATCACGACCCCAACTAATCAAATTTGCCATGGTGTTTACAACCCATTTGATAACCACCTAGGTAGAAGTCACGACCCTAGTCCCTTTTAATCACTTGAAAAACTCAAAACCAAAAATATTGTCCTTAGTTTTATACTTGCAACTAATAGAGTAAAGTAGAAGTAGAACACCAATCAAGTTTGTGGAAGTGTAATTGGAGCCAAAACTTGCAATTAAATTAGATATACACCTAATCCCATATTCTAACTCCTTGTGGATTCGATCCCAACCTTCGTTGGGTTTATTATTGCATCGACCGCCTCACTACTTAATTGTGGCGTTGGTTTGGTAGAGATCAACAACCGACCCCATATACTGGTAAGTGCCGAGCCTAACCTCGACGAAGTAGTGACGAGGCTATGACAAGACACGTATGTAAACCACATGTACAAGTATATACCAATACAAAGTAACAATAATACAACAAATAACAATTTATAAATTGGGAGGGAACATGCGAAGGGGAAGGATATAATAATTTCAGCAGGAGGAGTGTCACTTATCAGCCAATTAATTTATTAACAATAAAATGAGCAAATGATAATATGAAAATGGCACGACACCACCCTTCATGCTTTTACTCTCATTTGACACGGCATCACCCTTCGTGCTTTTACACTCACAAATGGCACGGCAACACCCTTCGTGTTTTTACATTCACAAATGGTACGGCAATACCCTTCGTGCTTTTACACTCTTCCTTACCATGAAAATAATAATATAAATTCGGAAGAGTATTTAAGTGCGGAGATATACACTTATCAATCAATTCAATACCAAAATACCGACTTCACCTTTCAAAATATTCAACAATAATTAAATAAATAATAATTTCACGAATAATGATCAAATAATCAATAACAAACTTAAGCAGGAATATCTTAATTAAATAGACAATTATTCACAATAAACAAATTCACTCGCATGCTTTGACTCAACCACAACGCATAAGTACTCGTCACCTCACATATATGTTGTACCCGCACATTAAATCATGTAGCAAATAGACAATTAAGTCCTACTCTCTCAAGTCAAGGTTAACCACGACACTTACCTCGCTTTGCAACCAAATTCAAGAATCCAATAAACCTTTGCCTCGCGAATTCGTGTCCGAAATCCTCAAATCTACTCATAAACAATTCAATATACTCAATACAAACTGTATGAATTAATTCCATATGAATTTACTAATTTTCTGGATTAAAATACGAAATTCATCTCAAAAATCAATAGTGGGGCCCACGTCTCCAATCTCAAAAAAACTTACGAAATCCGAACACCCATTCCGAGATGAGTCCAACCATACAAAAATTACTAAATTCCGATGTCAAATGGACCTTCAAATCTAAATTTTTCGTTTTTGGAAAGTTTTACAAAAATTCCAATTTCTTCCATCTAAATCCGAAATAAATGATGAATATAGACATGGATTTATGAAATATAATTACTTTTGGTTATAGAACACTTAACCAATTCAAAGTCATGAAAAATCCTTTTGGAATCACCAAAATTCGAGACTCAAAACTCTAAAATGAGTAAAAATGGCTAAAACCTGAATTTATGTATTCTGCCCAGCATTTTCGCATCCGCGGGCTATATTTTCGCACCCGCGGCCTCGCATTTGCGAGACAAAGCTCGCATTTGCGGAGCAAGGCTGCCCAACAGAGGACCACATCTGCAGATCTTCACGTCGCAGATGCGACTACGCAGAAGTGCGAAGGAAGCCGCAGAAGCGAGACCTCCGCATTTGCGGTCTCTCAGCCACAGAAGCGACCTCGCACCTGTGGCCAAAATTGCGCAGGTGCGACACACCAGAACCAGACCTGCAATTTTTACAAAAATGGTCTGAAACTCATCCGAAACTCACCCGAGCCCCTCGGGACCTCGTCCAATTATACCAACCAGTCCCGTAACATAACACGGACTTACTCGGGGTTTCAAATCACATCAAATAACATCGAAATTATAATTCACACCTCGATTCGAACTTTTGAGTTTCAAACTTTTCAATTTACAAAACTTGTGCTGAAACATGTTAAATGAATCCGGAATGACTTCAAATTTGACACACAAGTCATAAATAACATAACGGAGCTTTTCTAATTTTCGAAATCAGATTCCGACCCCGATATCAAAATGTCAAATCCGTGGTCAAACTTTTGGAAATCTGTAGCCTTTAAATTACTAGTTTCCATTAAATGGTCATAACTTGAGCTAGGGACCTCCAAATTGAATTTCGGGCATACGCCCAAGTCCCAAATCAAGATACGAACCTACCGGAACTGTCAAAATACTAATCCGAATCCGTATGCTCAAAAGGTTGACCAAAGTCAACTCAATTGAGTTTTAAGGCTCTATTTTACATTTTATTCTATTTTTCACATAAAAACTTTCCGAAAAATTATACGGACTGCGCACGCAAGTCGAGGAGTGATAAATAATGCTTTTTGAGTTCTTAGAACACAGAATTAATTATTAAATTTAATGATGACCTTTTGGGTCATCACATTCTCCACCTCTAAAACAAACGTTCGTCCTCGAACGGAATTAGAAAAAGTACCTGAGCTAGTGAAAAGGTGTGGATATTTACTCCGCATGTCCGACTCGGACTCCCAGGTAGATGCTTCTACTGACTGACCTCTCCATTTTACCCGAACTGAAGGATAACTCTTAGACCTCAACTGTCGGACCTGCCGGACTAGAATAGCTACCGGCTGCTCCTCATAAGTCAAATCCTTGTCCAATTGGACTGAGCTGAAATCTAACACATGGGACGGATCACCATGATATTTTCGGAGCATAGACACATGGAAAACCGTATGAACTACTGATAAACTAGGTGGTAGTGCAAGCATGTAGGCTACTTCACCTACCCTTTCAAGAATTTCGAAGGGTCCAATATACCTAGGGCTCAACTTGTCCTTCTTTCCGAACCTCATTACACCTTTCATAGGTGAAACCCGGAGCAATATTCTTTCTCCAACCATAAATGCAATATCATGAACTTTACGGTCGGCATAATGCTTTTGCCTAGATTGAGCTGTGCGAAGTTGATCCTGAATAACTTTGACTTTGTCCAAGGCATCCTGTACCAAATCGGTACCCAACAACCGAGCCTCTCCCGGTTCAAACCAGCCAACTGGCGAACGACACCACCTTCCGTATAATTCCTTATATGGAGCCATTTGAATGCTCGACTGGTAGCTATTATTATAAGCAAACTCCGCAAGTGGAAAGAACTGATCCCAAGAACCTCCAAATTCTATAACATAGGAGTAAAGCATATCTTCCAATATCTGAATAGTGGGCTCTGACTGTCCATCTGTCTGTGGATGAAATGTGGTACTCAACTCAACCCGCGTGCCTAACTCATGCTGTACAACCCTCCAAAAGTGTGAGGTAAACTGTGTACCTCGATCTGAAATAATAGACACGGGCACACCATGAAGGCGGACAATCTCACGAATGTAAATTTCAGCTAACCGCTCTGAAGAATAGGTAATTGCCACTGTAATGAAATGTGCTGACTTGGTTAACCTGTCCACAATGACCCAAACTGCGTCAAATTTTCTCTGAGTCCGTGGAAGCCCAACAACAAAATCCATAGTGATACGCTCCCACTTCCACTCAGGAATTTCTAACTTCTGAAGCAAACCAACAGGTCTCTGATGCTCGTACTTAACTTGCTGACAATTCAGACACTGAGCCACAAATGCAACTATATCCTTATTCATTCTCCTCTACCAATAATGTTGCCGTAAATCTTGATATATTTTGGCGTACCTGGATGAATAGAATACCTGGAAGTGTGTGCCTCTTCAAGAATTAATTCACGAAGCCTACATTAGGCACACAAATATGACCCTGCATTCGCAGAACTCCATCTTCCCCCACAACAACCTGTTTGGCATCACCGTGCTGCACCGTGTCCTTGAGGACAAGTAAATGAGGATCATCATACCGTTTCTCTCTGATACGCTCATATAAAGAAGACCGAGCGACTTTTCAAGCTAGAACCCGACTGGGCTTCGAAACATCTAACCTCACAAATTGATTAGCCAAAGTCTAGACATCTACAGCTAACGGTCTCTCACCAACAAGAATATAAGCAAGGCTGCCCATACTCACAGCCTTTCTACTCAAAGCATCGGCCACCATATTAGCCTTTCCGGAGTGATGCAAAATGGTGATATCATAATCTTTCAACAACTTCAACCATCTTCTCTGCCTTAAATTGAGATCTTTTTGCATGAACAGATACTGCAGGCTACGGTGATCAACAAAAACCTCACACGAGACACCGTAAAGGTAATGTCTCCAAATCTTCAAAGCGTGGACAATGGCTGCCAATTCTAAGTCATGAATAGGATAATTCTTCTCATGTACTTTAAACTGCCACGACGCATATGCAATCACCCTGCCATCTTGCATCAATACTGCACCAAGCCCAACGCGAGATGCTTCACAATACACCGTATAAGATCCTGAACCTGTAGGTAATACCAACACTGGTGCCGTAGTCAATGCAGTATTGAGCTTATGAAAGCTCAACTCACACTCGTATGACCATCTGAATGGGACATCTTTCTGGGTTAGTCTGGTCAATGGGCTTGCTATAGATGAAAACCCCTCCACGAATCGACGATAATAACATGCCAAACCCAGACAACTCCGGATCTCTGTAACTGAAGTGGGTCTAGGCCAATTATGAACAACCTCAATCTTCTTAGGATCCACTTTTATGCCTTTTGCCGATACAACATGCCCCAAAAAGGCAACCGAGTCTAACCAAAATTCACATTCTGAAAATTTGGCATATAACTGATTATTCTTCAAAGTCTGAAGCACACTCCGAAGATGTTGCTCATGCTCCTCTCGACTGCTGGATTAAATCAAGATATCATCAATGAATACAACCACAAAAGAATTCGAATAGGGTTTGAAAACCCGATTCATCAAATCCATAAATACTGCTTGGGCATTTGTCAACCCAAATGACATCACTAGGAATTCGTAATGCCATACCGAGTCCGAAAAGCTGTCTTAGGGACATCAGATGCCCTAATTTTCAACTGATGGTATCCAGACCTCAAGTCGATCTTTGAAAACACCTTGGCACCCTGAAGCTGATCGAATAAGTCATCAATTCTTGGCAGTGGATACTTGTTCTTGATAGTAGCCTTGTTCAACTGCCGATACTCTATACACATTCGCATTGAACCATCTTTCTTCTTTACAAATAGTACTGGTGCACCCTAGGCCGAGACACTAGGTCTAATGAATCCCTGATCAAGTAAGTCTTGTAACTGCTCCTTCAATTCTTTCAACTCTGGCGGGGCCATACGGTATGGTGGGATAGAAATGGACTGAGTGCCCAGAGCTAAATCAATACCGAAGTCAATATCTCTGTCGGGTGGCATTCCCAGCAAATCTGTAGGAAATACTTCTGGAAATTCACGAACAACTGGTACTGAGTCCATAGAAGGAAAATCCGCACTGGGATCGCGAATATAAGCCAAATAGGCTAGACACCCTTTCTCGACCATACGCCGAGCCTTCATATAAGAAATAACCCTGCTGGTAAAATGACCAAGAGTTCCTTTCCACTCTAATCGAGGTAACCCCGGCATGGCTAGGGTCATCGTCTTGGCATGACAATCCAATATAGCATGATAAGGTGACAGCCAATCCATTCCTAGGATGACATCAAAATCTACCATATCAAGAAGTAGAAGATCCACACAAGTCTCAAGACTCCCAATAGTAACCACACATGAATGATAAACATGATCTACCATGATAGAATCTCCCACCGGAGTGGACACATGCACAGGGGCACTCAGAGAATCACGAGGAATCACCAGATATGAAGCAAAATAAGAGGACACATAGGAATAAGTGGATCCTGGATCAAATAGAACTGAAGCATCTCTATGGCAAACTGGTTTAATACCTCTAATCACGACATTGGATGATTCGGCCTCAGGCCTAGCTAGAAAAGCATAAAATCAATGTTGGGCCCCACCACTCTGAACTGCGTCCCTGGGACGGCCTCTAACTGGCTAGCCTCCACCTCTAACGGTCTGACCTCCACCTCTAGCTGCCTGACCCCTACCTCTAGCTGGCTGAGCAAGAGGTGAAGCAACCGGTGATGGAACCATAGCACGAGAACCCTGCTGCTGCATGTTGCCCTGAGACATGGGACAAAATCTAGCAATGTGCCTTGGATCACCACAAATATAATAGGACCTCGGCTGCTGTGACTGCTGACCCAAACGGGCCGAATAACCGCTGCAGTGACTCTGGAGTGGTGGTGCACTGATAGGAGCTGAATGTGCAATAAATGTTGGCTGCCTAGAGAAGGGCATAATAGGACCGTGACTCCCTGAAGCATCGGGAGATGCCTGAAGTGCTGAATGAAGCGGTCTAGGAGGATGACCCCTACCAAAATTACCCCTGCCTCCAGACGAGGCACCACTGAAACCACCGAACTGAACAGGCCTCTTATCAGACCTCTTCCCTCTCTCATCTGCAAGAACCATCTCGATCCTCCTCGCGACATTAGAAGCCGCTTGAAAGGAAATCTCACTTCCGGCATCCTTGGCCATCTGAAGCCTGATAGGGTGAGTGAGTCCCTCAATAAACCTCCTCACTCTCTCTCCCTCAATAGGTAGTAAAAGGAGAGCATGACGGGCTAAATCCAAAAAATGGGATTCATACTGAGTAACAGTCATACTGCCATGCTGTAGATGCTCAAATTGCATGCGGTAATCCTCTCTCAATGTGATAGGGAGAAACTTCTCTAGAAATATCCGTGAGAACCGTTCCCAAGTCAATGCAAGCAATCCAACTAGTCTGGTAATATATAATCTCTCCACCACCTCATGGCGGAACCTGTCATTTGAAATACAGCAAAATCGACCCTACTGGTCTCAACTATACCCATGTTCCGTAGTACCTCATGGCAGCGGTCAAGATAATCCTATGGGTCCTCAGAAGTTGTACCACTGAAGTGAACTGGAAAGAGCTTAGTAAACTTATCCAGTCTCAATAAGGCCTCAGAAGACATGGCGGGCCTATCACCGGCCTGCACCGCAACAACTGGCTGAACTACCCCAACTAGCGGGGCTGCTGGAGCATGATTCTGGGGAGCCATCTGCTCCGGAGCGGGAGTAGTGGGAGTTTGTGCTCCTTCTCAGCCTGTGAGATGGCTGGTGCCACTAGAAATGTACCATTCTGGGCCACGCCCTCCATAAGACTTACCAAACGGACTAGTGCGTCCTGAAGCATTGGAGTAGCTATAAATCCTTCCGGGACCTGAACTGGTCCAACCGGTACAGTCTGAACGGGAACCTCCTCCTGAAGAGCTACCTGAGGTTCTACAACAGGTGTTGCTGCTCTAGCTCTAGACTGAGCTCTACCTCTGCCTCTGCCTCGGCCTCTAGCATGACCTCGACCTCTACCTCTACCCTAGGTCATAGTTGCCACTGAGGGCTCTGGTCCCTGTTCGTTGGTAGATGTATTACGTGTTCTCGCCATCTGCGAGAGAATAAGAATAGAATGGTTCAATTATCGATGATAGAATACGATCGCATGACAGAATAAGAAAGAAGTTATATTGTTCCTAAACTTTATAACCTCTGAAAGATAAGTACAGACGTCTCCATACCGATCGTTCAGACTCTACCAAGTTTGCTCGTGACTCGTGAGACCTATGTAACCTAATACTCTAATACCAACTGTCACGACACGAAATTCCCACCTTTGGGACCGTGAGGGCGCCTAACATTTGACTTGCTAGGCAAGCCAAGGTTAGAATAATATTGGCCATTTTATAATAATTTTTGACTAATTAATAACAAATAAACAAATGCGGAAGTAAGGACTGAAATGTAGTGAATAATCCATAATAATAGCGATGTCTAAATACCATCCCAGAACTGGAGTCAGAAGTGCACGGGCTTCTAGAATAATACAAATAAAGGTCTGAATAAAATTCAAGCTGTTTGAAATATAATACACAGCTGAGATAATATAGAAGGGGACTTCAGAACTACGAACGATGTGCAGTTATACCTCAAGTCTCCACTGATAGCTGTATCCGGACAAATCTATAGTACGCCGCTGGGACCAACTCCGAAATCTGCACAAGAAGTGCAGAGTGCAGTATCAGTACAACCGACCCCATGTACTGGTAAGTGCCGAGCCTAATCTCGACGAAGTAGTGACGAGGCTATGACAAGACACGTATGTAAACCACCTGTACAAGTATATACCAATACGAAGTAAAAATAATACAACAAATAACAATTTATAAATTGGGAGGGAACATGCGAAGGGGAAGGATATAATAATTTCAATAGGAGGAGTGTCACTTAGCAACCAATTAATTTATCAACAATAAAATGAGCAAATGATAATATGAAAATGTCACGGCACCACTCTGCGTGCTTTTACTCTCTTTTGACACGGCATCACCCTTCGTGCTTTTACACTCACAAATGGCACGGCAACAACCTTCGTGCTCTTACAATCACAAATGGCACGGCAACACCCTTCGTGCTCTTACACTCACAAATGGCACGACAATATCCGACGTGCTTTTATACTCACAAATGGTACGGCAACACCCTTCGTGCTTTTACACTCACAAATGGCACGACAACACCCTTCGTGCTTTTACACTCTTCCTTACCATGAAAATAGTAATATAAATTCGGAAGAGTATTTAAGTGCAGGGATATACACTTATCAATAAATTCAATACCAAAATACCGACTTCACCTTCCAAAATATTCAACAATAATTAAATGAATAATAATTTCACGAATAATGATCAAATAATCAATAATAAACTTAAGCAGGAATATCTTAATTAAATAGACAATTATTCATAATAAACAAATTCCACTCACATGCTTTGACTCAACCACAACGTGTAAGTACTCGTCACCTCACATATACATTGTACCCGCACATTAAATCATGTAGCAAATAGACAATTAAGTCCTACTCCCTCAAGTCAAGGTCAACTACGACACTTACCTCGCTTTGCAACCAAATTCAAGAATCCAATAAACCTTTGCCTCACGAATTTGTGTCCGAAATCCTCAAATCTAGTCATAAACAATTCAATATACTCAATACAAACCGTAGGAATTAATTCCATATGAATTTACTAATTTTCTGGATTAAAATCCGAAATTCATCTAAAAAGTAACAGTGGGGCCAACGTATCGAATCTCGGAAAAACTTACGAAATCTGAACACCCATTCCGAGATGAGTCCAACCATACAAAATTACTAAATTCCGATGTCAAATGGACCTTCAAATCTAAATTTTTTATTTTTGGAAAGTTTTACAAAAATTCAAATTTCTTCCATCTAAATCCGAAATAAATGATGAATATAGACATGGATTTATGAAATATAATTACTTTTGGTTATATAACACTTACCCAATTCAAAGTCGTGAAAAATCCCTTTGGAGTCGCCAAAATCCGAGACTCAAAACTCAAAAATGAGTAAAAATGGCTAAAACCTGATTTTATGTATTCTGCCCAGCATTTTCGCATCTGGGGGCTATATTTTCGCACCTGCGGCCTCGCATTTGCGAGACAAAGCTCGCATGTGCGGAGCAAAGCTGCCCAGCAGAGGACCGCATCTGCGGACCTTCACGTCGCAGATGCGACTACGCAGAATCGCGAAGGAAGCCGCAGAAGCGAGACCTCCGCATTTGCGGTCTCTCAGCCACAGAAGCGACCTCGCAACTGCGGCCAAAATTGTGCAGGTGGGACACACCAGAACTAGACTTGCAATTTTTACAAAAAGGGTCTGAAACTCGTCCAAAACTCACCCGAACTCCTCGGGACCTCGTCCAATTATACCAACCAGTCTCGTAATATAACACGAACTTACTCGGTGTCTCAAATCACATCAAATAACATCAAAATTACAATTCACACCTCGATTCGAACTTTTGAGTTTCAAGCTTTTCAATTTACAAAACTTGTGTCGAAACATGTTAAATGAATCCGGAATGACTTCAAATTTGGAACACAAGTCATAAATGACATAACGTAGCTATTCTAATTTTCGAAATCGAATTCCGACCCCGATATCAAAAAGTCAAATCCGTGGTCAAACTTTTGGAAATCTTTAGCCTTTAAATTACTAGTTTTCGTTAAATGGTCATAATTTGGGATTGGGACCTCCAAATTAAATTCTGGGTATATGCCCAAATCGTAAATCATGATACGGACCTAAAAGAACTGTCAAAATACTGATCCGGGTTCGTTTGCTCAAAATGTTGACCAAAGTCAACTCAGTTGAGTTTTAACGCTCTATTTCACATTTTAATCCATTTTTCACATAAAACTTTCCGGAAAATTATATAAACTGTGCACGCAAGTCGAGGAGTGATAAATAGTGCTTTTTGAGGTCTTAGAACACAGAATTAATTATTAAGTTTAAAGATGACCTTTTGGGTCATCACACATTCGTATGAGACACACTTCCTAGTTTGAGTCATTCCAATAGGAGACACACTTCCTAATGCAAACCATCAATCCTAGGAGACACACTTCCTAGTCTGAGTCTTTCAACCTCATTCGTTGGAGACACACTTCATAGTTTGAGTCATTCCAATTGGGGACGGATATCCTAATATGAGTCATCAATCCAAGGAGACACAAATCCTAGTCTGAGTCCTTCATCCTCACTCGTAGGAGACACACTTCCTAGCTTAAGTCAACCGTGTTCATTCTAATAGGAGACGCACTTCTTTATGTGAGTCATCAATCCAAGGAGACACAAATCCTAGTTCGAGTCCTTCAATCTCACAGTCATTCCAATGCTACCCAGGGGAGATGCACCTCCTAAGTCTAAGTTTTATCAATTTTACACCTAAGATAAAAACATCCTTTTCGGAGCCTTTAGTTTCATTTTTGCATTTTTCAAATAAAATAAGCCGATCTGCAGCTTTACCCAATAACTCACAAAAGTTTTTCAGTGCCAAACTAAGGCAGGAAAATTTTGTTCGTTTTGTTCGTCTTTGATGGCTTTGCAGGCCCACCGTAGAGCACATGTGACGATTAAAGCTTGCAATTTCAGTTTTCTCATCACAAGAAAGAAGTCTTTCGATCACAAGATAGTTGGAGTTAGCTTTGATAATATGTCAGCAGCCCAGCTCCTTAAGTTTCATTTTCTCAAGTTCTGATCCGGAAGCAAGCAACTGAGACTGAGTCATAATCTTTTTTTCAAATGGCGTCAAGATCCAATCTAAGATAAACGCAAGCAAGCAAGTCAAGAATCAAGATTTGACTCCAGAAGACATATAGATAGGAATTTTGTAGCTCTTAGCTTGCAGACATATGTAGTTATCTTCTCTTTTTCTTTTGATGTAAGCAGCAAGCGACAGTAACACCAACAACAGCAGCAGCAACAGTCTTAACTCCAGTGTCCGGTAGTCCCAGCTACTAAAAAAAAAATTTTTTTTAGAACTACACTGACCTGATTCCTCTAAACAAGGATATGTAGGCAACCTCGGAAGCAGGGTTCGGTCACCATTTTTTTAAAAAAAGTGCTTTTATTGGAGTGATATGTGAGCAACAATTAGCCATGGCATTCACTTTTCTTTGCACGAAAACTCTTCATGTTCTCGAGCAAAGAGGGGCAGCTGTGAATACCTAATTTTTGCACTATTTTAACACCTCCTAAAGTCATTAGTGTTTTATTACTTTATTATTTTTCTCAATTTTTGTGTCTTTGATTGCATATTTTCTATCATAAAAATACAAAAAAAAAGAAAGAAGTTCTTTCTTCATTTGTTAATTTTAGGATTTAACTAACTGTTCAATTGGTGAATTAATCTAGTTAATTGATCATTTGAATAAGTTATTTAATTAATTAATTTATTTGTATAAATTTAGTTTAATAAGTTTGATTAAGGGAATTAGGCCAAATTTGAAAGAGAAAGTGGCCAAGAGTGCAAGATAAGGGGATGCCACTAAAAGGGTCTGAAACGACGTAGTTTTGCCTCAAAACTACGTCATTTCATTAAGTGACCCAAGATCAAATCTCAGCCATTGATCATCTCTTGATCTAATGGTCCATATTTGATCTCTCAAGAGGTATTTAAAGCCTCAAAAATCTGAAAAATGCCCTGATTTCCCCCATAATTCTTTTATTCTTCCTCTCTCTTCTCTCTCCCATATCTGCCCCCACCACCGCTGCCGCCCACCGAAAATCGCTCACCGACGGTGGACAACCTCCAAACACCCTCAAATTCATATCATGTAATCTCCACAACCTCCTCTTTCCATATCTCCAAACCAAATCCTTCAAAAACCCCTCAAACTCCTTGAATTTTAGATCTAGGAAACTTTAGCCGCATATTTTTGCCCAAATTCTTGAAGTTCCGGCCACTACCACCCCCACAATACCTATATCAACAGATAGAGCTCCTCAAGACCTTCCTATTGATGTCAATTCCATCCCGAAAATTCGGCAACCAAAAATCCGGCCAAATTCCGGCGACCAACCCGAACGCCCTCGTTTGGTATACGCATATTCTCGTTTCCTTTGTCTGTTTTTACTAATTGTATTGTAGTTAGTTTATGTCTATGGTTTATGATTTTTTTATTTTTATTATTATTATTTATATTATTTATATTTTTATTATTAGTTGTGTTTAATCTATGTTAGCTTAGTCGTTCATAGTTATTAATCACTGATAATTAGTTATTCATTAGCTTTGAAATAGCTATTCGCTTAGTCATGATAGTTGATAATAAAAGTTTCAAGCGCTTAGTGAATTTGTTTATATTGGATTTGAGTATTTGAATTTTGTGTTGATAAAAGCTGAAATTAAAGAAGGAATAGTACAAGTTTGGTTGTTTTTACTGTGCAAAGACTTTGGAGTACAAAACTTAAAAGTCATTGTGTGGTGACAAATTCAATACTTTTTTGCAGCTTTTGAACAGTGTTTAGCACACAAAGTCAGACTTTTGGTGAACCAAAATCTGTCCAAAAAATTTGACTTTATTTGCCTATTTAAAGGGCTGCTCTTCTCCTATAAAAGGGCTCACACTCTATCTTACATGTACACACATCTTTAGAGCTGCTCGAATGCGCAAAAACTTGAGAGAAAAAAAAAATCAGCAGCTGAATGCCTATATCTGTGGAGCCATTGGCTTCTGTTTCACGTGTCTTTGCTGGGCATTTTCTGGGACATTTCTCTGGGGTTTGCTGTTGCTATTGCTGTCTTTTGTAGTTGCGTGTGTGTGCTTATTTGGTCCAAAGTTCGACATTGCTGCTAGTAGTAGGAGTCGCTGCAACTAGGTAATCTTCAAAACTATGTATCTACACCTCTTTGAATGAAAAAGCTTTGAATACTACTTGCAACCTCTTTTGATTGTTTTTGGCTATAAGATTCTTCTATACTAATGTATGGAGTTATTTCCTTTTATTGCTATTGTGTCAAATTGTCTGGAAACGATATCTTTGAAGTTATGAATCATTTTTCATGAGTTAGTTATTGTTAGTCTATTCTCTTGTCATGTTAAAAAGAAAAATTTTGTATGTATATTTTATTAAAACACGTAGTGTATGTTTAAATGAAAAAGTTTAAAGTTTTGTGTTTAAAGGTCCAATTGAGTTTGATGTTAACAGAATCATGTCAAAAGGGGTGCATTTTGTTTTGGTGACATGTTTTAATGGTATTAAAACCTTGTTTCAATATAATGAGACAGTGGTCCTTGTTGGAATTCATAAGCCAAAGTAACGTTTCTCTTTTTCTTTTGCTCAATTTCATGCCTTTAATTTTCTTTTATCTCTTGCTTGCTTATTGTTACATTATTGTTTCAGTTTTCTTTTAATGCAGTTAATAGCCTTGAGTCATAATACATTAGTAGAGTGGGCTATGAATTCAAGATTCAAGGGTCATAATATATATATATATATATATATATATATATATATATATATATATATATAGTATATTTAAGTTTATTAATAATTTTATTTTGCTGGTCACGCCCCAAAAACAATAAGCAGCTGGCCCATTTCATAAATAATTGGGAAACATCTTGCATTTTTCTTAAATAAAAAGGGGCCTAGTGGCCCCATTGCCATGAGACTCAAGTTGGCCCATTTTCTCAAATAAAACAAGCTGGTCCATATTTAAATAAAAGTTGGCCAGCCTTTTACATTTTAATTTAGTCATAAAATTCTAATAATACGATTTTCTTTTAAATAACTTTATCACCTTATTAACTAATTAAACGCAAGTCAATTTTAGGATGCTCTAAATATGGACCATGTGTTCACACACGATCCTTGGTCATCTTTAATTAATAAACATAATCATGTGTGCATTCCCGCTCCTTTACTCTCTAACTAACAAATTATGTTTGACCATGTGTTCATACCTGCTCCTTTTAAACGCATTGATAAAAAGAAAGACCATGTGTGCTTCCACGCTCCTAGGCCAAAGTTAATAAAATTTAATTAATTATTAAGCGATACTAGACAATAGTAATTTAAGGTAAATAGAACACAGTTTATCCAAAAATAATTCAAGCCATTTTTTGGTCAATAATAGCGACTGTGCTAGAACCACGGGACTCGGGGAATTCCTTACACCTTTTCCTCGGTCAACAGAATTCTTTACCCGGACTTTTTTTTGCAGACCAATAATAATAGAATCAAACCTTCCTTTGATTAAAGATTCAAATAAAAGGTGACTTGGAACATTTAAAAATCAATTCCAAGTGGTGACTCTAAGCAATAAAATAATCCCTAATCAAGTTTGTCACTTTAATTGAAAAAACTCTTTAATCCACAATCTATAATACGCAACATATCTTTTTTGGGGTAAAAAAAAAGGTGTGACATATATGACTTGTTTGTCAAATTTGATGAGAAACGGAGTTGGTTTGACGTGATTCGGACCTCCAGTTGTTAATATAGCAATTCTAAAGTTTCTTAAAAATTTCATTTGATTTTGGTGTCCGATT
Source organism: Nicotiana tabacum (assembly GCF_000715075.1). Classification (NCBI taxonomy): domain Eukaryota; kingdom Viridiplantae; phylum Streptophyta; class Magnoliopsida; order Solanales; family Solanaceae; genus Nicotiana; species Nicotiana tabacum. The sequence continues at coordinate 144,764,555 of NC_134096.1, read as the reverse complement.
CATAGTTCTAGGTGTTATTTTGGTGATTTGAACGCATGAGCACGTTCGTATGATATTTTTAGACTTGTGTGCATATTTGGTTTAGATCCCAAGCGTTCGGGTGAGTTTCGGATAGGCAACGGAGTGGAATTTGACTTAGAACATTGCTGGTGTGCTTCAGTTTTTGGTACAGGCCTCAGACCTCGCAATTGCGAGGTCAGGCTTCGCATTTGCGACCTTTGATGGGTTCGCATTTGCGAGCAACTCATCGCATTTGCGAAGATTAGCTGGGGCACCTCAAGTTCGCATTTGCGAACAAAACTTCGCATTTGCGAAGTGGGTCAAGGGGGTACAGTGATCGCAATTGCGATCAAACGGTCACAATCTCGGAAGGTCAAAGTTTGCATTTGCGAACAAACCTTCGCAAATGCGATGTTAGAAGAGATGGGGGAGTCTTTGCATTTGCGAAGCAATTCTCCCATTTTCAGGGTTCGCAATTGCGAATCCCAAGTCGCAAATGCGACATCTGCAACTCATCAAAATGGGAGTTAGACGGGATTTTGGTTCATTCTCTCAAATTTTCAAAACAAGAAACCCTAGAGGGGATTTTTCAAAGAACCTTTCTTCCCCAAATCATTGGTAAGTGATTCTAAACTAGTTTATTTCAATCTTTCACTACATTTCCTAAGATTTCAACCAAAAATCTTATATTTTCATGGTGGAAATTGGGGGGTTTTGGGTAGAATTAGGAATTTTTGTAAAATGGGGATTTAGACCTCAAATTGAGGTTGGATTCCAAAATAAATTACATAACCGGGCTCGGGGATGAATGGATAATCGGGTTTTGGTCCGAATTTTGGGTTTGGACCAAGCGGGCCCGGGAGTTGACTTTTGTTAACTTTTTCAATAATGATCTAAATTGAATTCTTTGCAATTGTGGGTAGTTCCTAAGGCTTAATTTGGATCATTTGGTTGGTAATTTGCTAGATTCTATTGGTTCAGAGGCTTGCTTGAAAGGCAAAGCCATGGTTGAGCTTTGAATTGGTCCTTTGGAGCTAGGTAAGTGTCGTGGTTTACCTTGACTTGAGGGATTATGACTTATTTATCTATTTGCTACATGTTTAGATATTGGGTACAACGTATATGTGAGGTGACGAGTACTTATGCATTGTTGTCGGGTTAAAGCATGCGGCTGGGGACTTGTTCCTTGTAGTTTATTGCTTACTTTGATCATGTTATCCATGCTTAGACTAGTTATTTGTTAAATTGATCATTCTTACTGTGTTTATGGGCTTTTATGATAATTGAGTATGGATTCCAAGTTGAGATTGGTATTGTGGAACCATTATTGAAGTAAAGCTTATACTTGTTGATCCTATCTCCTTGTTACTACTTGTTCATTGTTATGTGGTAAGGGAGAGTATTAATGCACGAAGGATGATGTCGTGCCGTATGTGAGTGTTAATGCACGAAGGGTGATGTCGTGCCATATTGTGAGTGTTAATGCATGCAGGGTGATGTCGTGCCATGTTGTGAGAGGTAATGCACGAAGGGTGATGCCGTGTCATATCTATTGATTTATACTGTGAGTGAGAGTAAAAGCACGAAGGGTGATGTCGTGCAGTATCATTGTTTCATTGTGAGGTGAGAGTAAAAGAAAGAAGGGTGATGCCATGCAATTTTCTTCATTATTCTTAATTGTTTTTTTACTGGTTAAAGGCATATTGACTGTTATGGTTATTATTTCCGTTGTATCTCTCGTATCTCGTATCCCTTTAGCATGTCCACCTCCCAATAGTACATGTTTAGCTATTATTGTTGTTTTCTTGTACATATACTATTATATGCACATGTTTATTATGTGGGTGTCTTGTCATAGCCTCGTCACTACTTCGTCGAGGTTAGGTTCGACACTTACGAGTAGATGGGGTCGGTTGTACTCATACTACACTCTGCACTTCTTGTGCAGATTTTGGTACCGGTCCTAGCTGATCGTGAGGCTTAGCAGCTTGGACTTGCTTATTGGAGACTCAAGGTAGATCTGCTGGCGTCCGCAGACCTTGGAGTCCCCTTCTATCTCCCCTATTTAACTGTTTCTTTTCATTCAGAATAGTTATATTTCTTTCATACTCTATTTGTAGAAAATCTTAGAAGCTCGTGAGTTGTGACTCCAGATCCGAATTGTATCAGATATTATGGGCCTTATGTTATTCCACATTTCAGTTTTAGCTTATATTTAGTTTAATTGATTATATTATTAAAATTGACTAAAATTGGTTTAAAGAATCCTCTAACATTGGCTTGCCTGGCAAGTGAAATGTTAGGCGCCATCACAGTCCCGAAGGTGAGAATTTCGGGTCGTGACAAGTTTGTTTTAGAGCACTAGGTTGCCTAGGTCTCACAAGTCACGAGCAGGCTTAGTAGAGTCTGGAGGATCGGTACAGAGACGTCTGTACTTATCTTCCAAAGGCTATGAATTTTAGGAATAAATTTCACTTCTATTCTTCTCTATCGTGCGATTTTGTTCTCTCATTACTAATTGAACTCTTCTACTTTCGTTCTCTCGTAGATGGCGATAACACGTACTGCATTTTCAGCTAAGCTGCAGCCAGAGCCCCCAGTGGCAGCTCCTACGAGGGGCAGAGGTCGAGGCCGAGGCCGTGCAAGAGGCCGAGGCAGAGCTCAGCCCAGAGCTCGAGCAACAACACCAACAGTGGAGCCTCAGGTAGAGTTTGACGAGGAGGTTCCAGCCCAGACTATTCCTGTCGGACCAGCTTAGGTCCCCGGAGGGGTTTAACGCCACCCCAGTACTTCAAGACACTTTGGTCCATTTGGTGGGCCTTATGGAGAATGTGGCCCAGGCCGGTACATTTCCCGTGGCACCAGCCATCTCTCAGGTTGGGGGAGGAGCACAAACTCCCGCTACTCATACTCTGGAGCAGATGGCTCCCTAGTATCAGACTCCAGCAGCTCAGCCAGCCGGAGTAGTTCAGCCGGTTGTTGCGACACAGGCCGGTGATAGACCAGCTATGTCTTCTGAGGGCTTATTGAGGTTGGACAAGTTCACCAAGCTCTTTCCAGTTCACTTCAGCGGTGCACCTTCTGAGGACCCACATGATTATCTTGACCACTGCCATGAGGTTCTGTGGAACATGGAGATAGTTGAGACCAATGGGGTCAATTTTTCTGTGTTTCAGATGACGAGTTTTGACAAGAGATGGTGGAATGATTTTTGTATCGACTAGACCAATTGGGTTGCCTACTCTTACTTGGGACCAGTTCTCTCAGATATTTCTTGAGAAGTTCCTTCCTGTCACACTGAAGAGGATTATCGCAGGAAGTTCGAGCGTCTCCAATAGGGCAGTATGTCCGTCACTCAGTATGAGGCCCGTTTTGTAGATCTGGCTCGTCATGTTATTCTTCTGTTTCCTACTGAGAGAGAGAGAGAGGGTGATGAGGTTTATTGAGGGACTTGCTCAGCCTATCAAGTTGTAGATGGCTAAGGAGACCGGAGTGAGATTTCTTTTCAGACAGCTGCCAATGTTGCCAGGCGAGTCGAGATGGTTCTTCCACAATGGGGAGATCAGGGGTCTAACAAGAGCCCTCATCATTCCGGTAGGTTTAGCGGTTCCTCGTCTGGAGGCAGGGGTACTTTTGGTAGAGGCCATCCTCCCAGGCCATTTCATTCAGCACTCCAGGCATCCCACAGTGCTTCAGGTGGACGTGGCCCTCATATGCCTTATTTCGACCAGCTAGCCTACAGTGCACCACCAGCTCCTATTAGTGCACTTCCGCTCCAGAGTTTTCAGGGTGGTTACTCAAGTCGACAGGGTTAGTTTCAGGGTCAGCAGTCACAACAACCGAGGTCCTGTTATACTTGTGGTGATCCGAGGCACATTGCTAGATTTTGCCCTCGTGCATCGAGCAGTTCACAACATCAGGGTTCTAGTGCCATGGTCCCAGCACCGGGTGCTCCACCGCCCGCTCAGCTAGCTAGAGGTAGGGGTCAGGCAGCCAGAGGTGGTGGTCAGGCCGTTAGAGGTGGAGGTCAGGCCGCTAGAGATGGAGGCCAGCCAGCTAGGAGCCATCCTAGAGATGTAGCTGAGAGTGATGGGGCCCAGCCTCGATGCTATGCTTTTCCAGCCAGGCCTGAGGCTGAGTCATCTGACGCTGTTATCACAGGTACTGTTTCAGTTTGCAGTATAGATGCTTCAATTCTATTTGATCCAGGTTCTACTTATTCCTATGTGTCATCCTATTTTGCTTTATATTTGGTTGTGCCTCATGATTCTTTGAGTGATCCTGTGTATATGTCCACACCTGTGGGAGATGCTATCGTTGTAGATCATGTTTATCATTCGTGTGTGGTTACCATTGGGAGTCTTGAGACTAGCGTAGATTTTCTACTTCTCGATATGGTAGACTTTGATGTTATCTTGGGTATGGATTGGTTGTCACCCTATCATGCTATATTGGATTGTCACGCCAAGACGGTAACCTTATCCTTGCCGGGGTTGCCTCTCTTAGAGTGGAGACCCCCATCGCGTTCGCGATGAACAAAATTCTCAAAAGTCATTTTCAAACTCTTCTCAGACAGCCTCTAGTATAATGGTCATAACCTTTTGTATAAAACTCCAAATCACAAATGGTTTGACTTTCTGGAAACTAGACATCAAGAGCTATAATATTTATATGTTGATCATCTCCCAATTCATTGTATATTGTGATATATAAGCTTCCAAAGTCAGCCTTGTGCAGTAGAGATTTCCAAACTCTTCTCGGATAGTCTGTAGTGTATCCACTATAACCTTTTTTACACAACTCCAAATGATAAATAGTTTAACTTTCTGAAAACTAGACACCAAGGGCTACAACTGCTATTTATAGATCATCTCTATATTCGTTATAGATATAGAGATATAAGCTTCCAAAGTCAAACGACGGACAATAGAAATTCCTTCTTTGCGAATGCGAGAGCCTCTTCGCGAACGTGAAGAACAAAGTCCCAGCTAGGGGTGTTCGTTGGTCGGTACGGTATGGTATTTAGATATTTCGGTTCAGTATTTTCGGTATTCGGTTTCTTAAAATGCAATACCTGTACTGTACCTAATTAAATTCAGTATGGTTCGATTTTTCTCCTTTCAGTTTCGGTTTATTCGGTTTGGTAACTTTGGTTTATTCGGTTTGAATACTAACTAGTGTATGGAGTCATAGATTGTAACATTGTAAATTAAAGTACTCAAAAGTACAAAACTAAAAATATTTGTTGACAAAAGTTTTATTCAAAACTAGCAAAGAGAGAATTTTGTACATAAAAGAATATATTTGATCATTAGAAATGTCTTGTTACTTGCTTAGAGTTAATTGATGAACTTAGAGAACAAAGGAAAGTAAAATTTTATATTTTTATATTTATGTTATAATTAATAATATGTGTATTATGTAATATATATAATATATATTTCGGTACGGTATCGATATTTCGGTATTTCATTTTTAAAATACCAAATACCATACATAATACCAATATTTTTTAAAACTTAAACTAAATACCATACCGAATACCAAAATATTGAATACCAAATTCCAAAATTTTCGGTTTCAGTGCGGTAATTCGGTATTTACCAAATTATGCACATCCCTAGTCCCAGCAGCAAAATCCTTCTTCGCGAACGCGAGAGGCTCCTCACGAATGCGAAGAACAACACCAGAACCAGCAACCAGCAGCATCAAAACACCCAAACTTGGTCCGGAACAACTCCGAATCACACCCGAGGCCCCCAGGACCCCGTTTAATCGTATCAACCAGTCCCAATACATAACACGAACCTGCTCGAGGCCTCAAATCACATCAAACAACATCAAAACCACGAATCGCACCCCAATCAAGCTTTATGAACTTTAGAACTTCAAACTTCTACATTCGACGCTGAAACCTATCAAATCAAATCCGATTGACCTCAGATTTTGAACACAAGTCATAATTAATATTACGGACCAACTCCAACTTTCAAAATCGAAATCCGACCCCAATATCAAAAAGTCCACTCCTGGTCAAACTTCTTAAAAACCTTTAAATTTCTAACTTTCACCAAATGACCCCGAAATTACCTACGGACCTCTAAATTAACATCCGGATGCGCTACTAAGACCAGAATCACCATATGGAGCTATTCCTAGACTCGAAATCCCAAACGGACATCGATAACATTGAAATGCACTTCAACCCAAATTTATGAAATTCTTCCAAAATGCCAACTTTTCACAATAGGCGCTGAAACGCTCCCGGATCATCCAAAACCCGATCCGATCATACACCCAAGTCCAAATTCATGATACGAACTTATTGGAACCGTCAAATCCCGATTCCGATGTCGTTTACTAAAAATATTGACCTAAGTCAAACTCGCCCTTTTTAAAGCCAACTAAGGAACCAAGTGCTCCGATTTCAACCTGAACACTTCCAAATTCCGAACGAACCATCCCCGCAAGTCATAAATTAGTAAAACCACATACGGGGAGTCTTATTTAGGGTGTCGCGACCCAAATTATCCCTCCGTAAGGTGTCGTGATGGCACCTAGTCTTTACGACTAGGTAAGCCTAATATTGCGAAAAATATAAAGAAAATACAACATTTTAAAGATAAACAGCATATTATAAATAGCCAAGAGTAGCACCACTCGGCATATACAAAATAGTTTCCCAAGACCCGGAATATCACTAAGTCACAAGCTGCTATAATCTATGTAGCTCTATACAAAAGTCTGAAGATAATAAAGAAAGTCTCTAGGCGAGGGAGTAGAAGGAGACTCCGAAGATCTACAGACGCAAGAAGTAGTACCTTGAAGTCTCCTAAAATCAGCAGGGAAGGGCATGAGTATACCACAATGGTACCCAGTAAGTGCCAAGCCTAACCCCGGTCGAGTAGTGACGAAGTCAGGTCAAGGCCCTACCGGAGTAAATATAATAAATTAAACAGTAAAAGATATAAGTAAAATTTATGGTAACACAGTTAAAGAGATTCTCGAAATATTTAACAGTTAAGGGAGCCCTCGGCTCAAAACAATGTAAACACAGTGGGAAATCTCCCGGAATACCGTCCCATAGTTTCGAATGAATATACAGTATAAGGGGATCTCCCGGAATACGTCCGTAGTCCCAAAGTAAATATGCAGTGCTGGAAGATCTCCCGGAATACGTCCGTAGTCCCAAAGTAAATATGCAGTGCTGGGGGATCTCCCGGAATACGTCCGTAGTCCCAAAGTAAATATGCAAGACAGGGGGGATCTCCCGAAATACGTCTGTAGTCCCAATTTAAATATGCAACGCAAGATGAAATGGTAGGTATGGCATCGAATTATACAGTTTATACTAAACACAGATAAGGAAAATAGGGATTTAACTAAGCATGGCGCACAGAATGTCAAATAGGCAGTTAAAACATGTAAGCATGCTTTTCTAGTCTAAACTAAACAATTAAACGTGTTAGTATAATTTAATAAGAGAAACAATTTATGATTTAAAAAGGATAAATAGGATTTTTGCAATAACAACCCGTGTACGTACTCGTCACCTCACGTACATGGCGCCCACACACCAAATAATATCAAGATATCCTAAGGGGAAAGTCCCCAACACAAGGTTAGGCAAGCCACTTACCTCGAACCACTCAAATCAACTCGATATCACGTTTTTGCCACGAGTATCTGACTCCAAATGGCCCAAATCTATTCAAAACAGTACAATACCATCAATACGAGCTAATGGAATGAATCTCACAAGAAAAACTACAAAATTAGGCCAAAACCCGAAATTGGCTCAAACCCGGCCCTCGGGCCCACGTCTCAAAACCTAACAAAATTCACGAAACTAGAAAGCTCATTCACTCACGAGTCTAACCATACCAAATTTACTAAAATCCGACACCAAATGGTCCTCCAATCCACAATTCAAACTTCCAAATCCCTAGCCTCCAACTTCCAAATTTTCACCTTAAATACACATTAACTAGGTGGGAAAATACATGGCAAGGCAAGATTATTGAAAAAAATAAGCACAAGGAACTTACCTCAGGAAATGCCTCGAAAATGCTCTCAAATATCGCACAAACCCTAGTTTGCAAAGGCAAAAAAGATAAAAATCGCGAAGCCCTTCGGTTTTAATCACTGCCCAGGTATTTCCGCACCTGCGGAACCTGGGCTCGCACCTGCGGGTGCGCTTGTGCGGAAAACGTGCGCATCTACATAACTCACTTGCCCCCTCTGTCTTCGCACCTGCGACGAAAGGGCCGCACCTGCGCGCCTGCGCCTGCGGACATCCCTTCCGCTTCTGCGCATATTGCGCATTTGCGAACAGCCTTGCGCATTTGCGGACATCGCAGATGCGGAACTTCCTCGCACCTGCGACCCCAGACCAACTCTCGACTTTCTCACATCTGTGCCTACAAGCCTCGCTTCTGCGAGGCCGCACCTACGGAATCCCCACCGCAGGTGCGAAAACAACAAAACCAGCATAAATAAGAAATTTCTCTAAGTCCAAGCTTTCACCCGTTAAGCATCCGAAACACACCCGAGGCCCCCAGAACCTCAACCAAACATGCCAACCAATCCTAAAACACCATACGAACTTAGTCGAGCCTTCAAACCATATCGAAGAACACCAAAATCATGAATTAAGCACGGATTCAAGCCTAAGAATTTAAAATCTTTCAAATTCTACAACCGACACCGAACCACATCAAATCTAGTCCGAATGACCTCAAATTTAACACACAGGTCAAAAATGACACTACAAACCTACAACCACTTTCGGAATTCCATTCCGAGCTATCAAAATTTCCAGTATCGGCCGAAATTGCCGAAAAACTAACTTTCGCCAATTCAAGCCTAAATCTACTACAGACCTCCAAAACATATTCCGGACGCGCTCCTAACCCCAAAATCACTCAACGGAGCTAACAGAGTCGACGGAATTCCATTCCGGATCCATCTTCACACAGTTCCGACTACGGTCCAAACTCCAAGGCTTAAACTCACAACTAAGAACTAAATGTCCCAAAACTCTCAGAATCTCATAACCAATCACTCCAGCAAGTCCCAAAAGTAGAAACAGATATAGGGAAAGCAGATATTAGGGGATCAGGGCTCTAAATCTCAAAATGACCGGCCGGGTTGTTACATCCTCCCCCTCTTAAAATAATCGTTCGTCTCCGAACGAGTATAAAGACATACCTAAAACTGTGAAAAGATGAGGGTACTGGCTGCACATATCCTGCTCGGTCTCCCAAGTCGCCTCTTCGACCAGTTGACCCCTCCACTGGACCTTTACTGAAGCAATATTCTTTGACCTGAGCTTTCTGACCTGCCTGTCCAAAATGGCTATTGGCCCCTCAACATAAGATAGATCATTGTCCAACTGGACTGAGCTGAAATCCAATACATGAGTCGGATCACTGTGATACTTCTGTAGCATAGACACGTGGAATACCGGGTGAGCTCCTGCTAGGCTGGGAGGCAAGGTAAGCTCATAAACAACCTCCCCAACACGTCGTAATATCTCAAAAGGACCAATGAACCTCGGGCTCAGCTTGCCCTTCTTCCCGAACCTCATGACTCCCTTCATAGGCGATACCCGAAGCAAGACCCGCTCACTAACCATAAATTCCAAGTCACGAACCTTTCGGTCTGCATAACTCTTCTGCCTGGACTGGGCTGTGCCTCGCCTGGCTCAAACCATCCCATTGGGGACCGACACCACCTACCATACAAAGCCTCATACGGTGCCATCTGAATGCTGGACTGGTAACTGTTGTTGTAGGCAAACTCTGCAAGTGGTAAGTATTGGTCCTATGACCCTCCGAACTCTATCACACAGGCACAGAGCATATCCTCAAGAATCTGAATCGTGCACTCGGACTGCCCGTCCGTCTGAGGGTGAAAGGTTGTTCTTAACTCCACCCTAGTACCTAACTCCTGCTGTACGGCTCTCCAAAATCGGGATCTGAACTGTGTACCTCTGTCTGAAATGATGGATACTGGAATACCGTGAAGGCGGACAATCTCTCTTATATAAATCTCAGCCAATCTCTCCGAAGAGTATGTAGTCAACACTGGAATGAAATGGGCTGACTTGGTCAGCCGATCCACGATCATCCAAATAACATCGAACTTTCTCAAAGTTCGAGGAAGTCCAAGCACAAAGTCCATGGTGATCCGCTCCCACTTCCACTCTAGGATCTCTAACCTCTGAAGTAATCCACCCAGTCTCTGATGCTCATATTTAACCTGCTGACAGTTGAGACACTTGGCCACAAACCCAACTATATCCTTTTTCATTCTTCTCCACCAATAGTGCTGCCTCAAGTCCTGGTACATCTTTGCGGCACCCGGATGAATGGAGTACCGCGAGCTATAGGCCTCCTCAAGAATCAACTCTCGAAGCCCATCTACATTGGGCACACAGATCCGGCCCTGCATCCTCATCACACCGTCATCACTAATAGTCACATCTTTGGCATCACCTCGCCGAACCCTATCCTGAAGAACTAGAAGATGAGGATTATCATACTGGCGCTCTCTGACACGGTCAAAAAGAGAAGACCGAGCAACCACACAAGCTAATACCCGGCTAGGATTTGAAATATCCAATCTCACGAACTGACTGGCTAAGGACTGAACATCCAAGGTAAGGGCCTCTCAGCTGTCGGAAGATATGTCAAGCTCCCCAAACTCTCTGCCCAGCGACTCAAGGCGTCGGCCACTACATTGGCCTTCCCCAGGTGGTATAATATAGTGATATCATAGTCTTTAAGTAGCTCCAACCACCTTCGTTGACACAAATTAAGGTCCTTCTGCTTGGACAAGTACTGCAAACTTCGGTGGTCAGTGTAAATCTCACAGGGAACACCGTACAAATAATGACGCCAGATCTTCAGGGCGTGAACAATAACTGCTAACTCGAGATCATGAACCGGATAATCATTCTCATGCACCTTCAACTGTCTAGATACGTAGGTAATCACCCTACCGTCCTGCATCAATACCGCTCCAAGGCCAATCCTCGAGGCATCACAATAGACGGTGTAGGACCCCAAACCTGTAGGTAATACTAATACTGGGGCTGTAATCTAAGCTGTCTTGAGCTTCTGAAAGCTTTCCTCACACTCCTCGGTCCACCTGAACGGAGCACCCTTCTAGGTCAGCCTGTCATAGGTGCTGCAATGGATGAAACCCCCCCACAAAGCGACGGTAATACCCCGCCAAACCAAGGAAACTGCGAATCTCCGTAGCTGATGATGGTCTGGTTCAACTCTGCACTGCCTACACCTTCTTCGGATCTACCTTGATCCCATCACAAGACAATATGTGGCCCAAGAATGCCACTGAATCAAGCCAGAATTCACACTTAGAAAATTTTGCATACAATTTCTTCTCCCTCAAAGTCTGAAGCACGGTCCTCAGGCGCTGCTCATGATCTTCCCGAGATCGGGAATATACCAGGATGTCGTCAATAAACATGATGATGAAGGAATCAAGATAAGGCCGGAACACACTGTGCATCAAATGCATAAAGGCTGATGGGGCATTGGTCAGCCCAAATGACATGACAAGAAACTCATAGTGACCATATCTGGTCCTGAAAGCAGTCTTCGGGATGTCCGGCTCCCGAATCTTCAACTGATGATAGACAAAACGCAAGTCAATCTTGGAAGACACCCTGGCACCCTGTAGCTGATCAAATAAATCATCGATGCAAGGCAAAGGATACTTGTTCTTCACTGTAATTTTGTTCAACTGCCGATAATCAATACATATACGCATAGAACCATCCTTCTTCTTTACAAATAAGACCAGAGCACCCCAAGGTGATACACTGGGCCTGATGAAACCCTTATCAAGCAACTCCTGCAACTGCTCCTTCAACTCCTTTAACTCAGGAGGAGTAGATATGGGCTGAGTGCCCGGCAACAACTCAATGCCGAAATCAATATCTCTATCGGGCGGCATGCCCGAAAGATCAGCTGGAAACACATTTGAAAAGTCCCTCACTATTGGAACTAACTCAACTGTAGGGGTATCGATACTGACATCTCTCACATAGGCCAAATACGCATCACACCCCTTCTCAACCATTCGCTGAGCCTTAAGAAATGAAATGACCCTGCGGGGAGTATACTCTAAGGTACCTCTCCACTCTAATATCGGAAAGCCTAGCATAGACAACGTCACGGTCTTAGCGTGACAATCAAGAATAGCATAATGAGGCGACAACTAGTCCATGCCCAAGATAACATCGAAATCTACCATACTGAGTAATAACAAATCGGCTATGGTCTCAAAACCACTAAGAGCAATCAAACATGACCGATATACGTGGTCCACAACGAGAGAATCTCCCACGGGAGTAGATACATAAATAGGGAAACTCAAGGAATCCCGAGATATCCCTAAATGTGGAGCAAAATAAGAAGACACATATGAATACGTAGAGCCTGTGTCAAATAATACTGATGCATCCCTATGACAGACAGGGACGATACCTGTGATGACTGAGTTTGAAGCAACGGCCTCTAAACGGGATGGAAGGGCATAGTACCTGGCCTGGCCTCCCCCTCTAGGGTGACCTCGACCTCCCCGACCTCCATATCGGGCTGGCTGAGGAGGTGGGGTAGCAGCTGGTACTGGAAGAATGGCCGGAGGACCCGGTGGAGCACGTGGAGGCTGATAAGTCTGTAGAGGTGCACCCCTCCTGGCTCTGGGGAAATCTCTAACCAGGTGACTAGTGTCACCACACTCAAAACAACCCCTCGGAGGATGCGGCGGCTGAGATTGACTCGGACCTGGCCTGCTGGACTAGCCGGTAATAGCACCTCGAGTAGGAGGCATACTGGATACTGGCGGTGCATAATAGGGCTCCTGAGGTCTAGGAGGAGCTGGAACACCACTGGCTGCTGGAAGAGCTGAATGAACAGGGCGACTCACAAAACCCCTACCATAGCGTGCTGCTGGTGCGCGAGCTCCTGAATAATGACCAGTCTCTCGAGACCTCTTGGCCTCTCTCTCCTCTTTGTCCCGGGCAAACATGCCCTCCACTCTCCTGGCAATGCTCACTGCCTGCTGATAAGTGATGTCCATCTCCAACTCCCTGGCCATACTGGTCCGAATACTGGAGTGGAGTCCCTCAATGAAGCGACGAACCCTCTCTCTGACTGTAGCAACCAGAGCCGGTGCATGGCGAGCTAACTCACTGAAACGGACTGCATACTCCGACATAGTCATAGCACCCTGACACAACTGTTCAAACTCTGCGCGCCAAGAATCCCTGAGGCTCTGAGGAACATACTCACGCAAGAAAATCTCTGAAAACTGAGTCCAAGTGAGTGAGACTGCCTCGTCCGGACTACTCAGCTCATAGGCACGCCACCACTGATATGCTACTCCCCTCAGCTGGAAAGCGGTGAAATACACCCCACTCATCTCCACAATGCCCATAGTGCGGAGAATATGATGACACTCCTCAAGAAAACCCAGAGCATTATCTGAAGCTAGTCCGCTAAAAGTAGGTGGGTGGTACTTCTTGTACCTCTCAAGTCTGAGCTGCTCTACCTCAGAAGCAGCTACCCTGGTCTCATGCTGAACCGGAGCCACTGGGGGCATAGGAATATACTTTGGGGCCTGATCAACCTGGACCCTCTGCTCAGGAGTGCGGGCTGCGGGAGTCTGTGCCCCTCCCCCGGCCTGAGATGTAGCTGGAGCTATTGGAAATAGTCAAGCCTGAGCCAGAGTGATGAACAAGCTCAAGAACTGAGCTAAAGTCTCCTGGAGGGCTGGAGTAGTAATAGGGATCTCCGGTGCTTGCCCTCCTGCTGGAGCTGTTGGGGGATCCTCTGACACAGCTCTCATAGACGCTCGGGCTGCACCGCGTGGTCATCCTCTACCCCGACCCCGGCCTCTGGCGGCTCTGACAGGGGGCTCAGGTGCTTGATCGTCGGTCCTCCCGGTACGTGTCCTCACCATCTGTGAGAAAGAATAGAATAGAATCTTAGATTCTTGGCGTTAATAACTCGCACGACAAGGAAATTAAGGAAATATGATTGTTCTTAACAGTTACATAGCCTCCTGAAGATAAGTACGGACGTCTCCGCACCGATCCGCGAGACTCTAATAAACCGGCTTGTGACTTACGACTCCTACGAACCTAGTGCTCTGATACCAACTTATCACGACCCAAATTATCCCTCCGTAAGTTGTCGTGATGGCACCTAGTCTTTACGACTAGGTAAGCCTAATATTGCGAAAAATATAAAGAAAACACAACATTTTAAAGATAAACAACATATTATAAATAGCCAAGAGTAGCACCACTCGGCATATACAAAATAGTTTCCCAAGACCCAGAATATCACTAAGTCACAAGCTGCTATAATCTATATAGCTCTATACAAAAGTTTGAAGATAATAAAGAAAGTCTCTAGGCAAGGGAGTAGAAAGGGACTCTGAAGATCTGCGGACGCAAGCAGTAGTACCTTGAAGTCTCCTAAAATCAGCAGCACGCACTAACCCCGAGGCTGATAGCTCGCACCTGGATCTACACACAAAAACATGTGAAGGGAAGGGCATGAGTACACCATAATGGTACCCAGTAAGTGCCAAGCCTAACCTCGGTTGAGTTGTGACGAGGTCAGGTCAAGGCCCTACCGGAGTAAATATAATAAATTAAACAGTAAAAGATATAAGTAAAATTTATGGTAACATAGTTAAAGAGATTCTCGAAAAATTTAACATTTAACGGAGCCCTCGGCTCAAAATAAGGTAAACACAGTGGGAAATCTCCCGGGATACCGTCCCGTAGTTTCGAATGAATATGCAGTACAGGGGGATCTCCCGAAATACGTCCGTAGTCCCAAAGTAAATATACAGTGCTGGGGAATCTCCCGGAATAAGTCCGTAGTCCCAAAGTAAATATGCAGTGCTGAGGGATCTCCCGGAATACGTCCGTAGTCCCAAAGTAAATATGCAGTGCTGGGGGATCTCCCGGAATACGTCCGTAGTCCCTAAGTAAATATTCAAGAGAGGGGAGATCTCCCGAAATACGTACGTAGTCCCAATTTAAATATGCAACGCAAGATGAAATGACAAGTATGGCATCGAGTTATACAGTTTATACTGAACAAAAATAAGGAAAATAGAGATTTAACTAAGCATGACGCACAGAATGTCAAATAGGCAGTTAAAACACGTAAGCATGCTTTTCTAGTCTACACTAAATAATTAAACGTGTTAGTACAATTTAATAAGAGAAACAATTTATGATTTAAAAAGGATAAGCAGGATTTTTGCAATAACAGCCCGTGTACGTACTCGTCACCTCACGTACACGGCGCCCACACACCAAATAATATCAAGATATCCTAAGGAGAAAGTCCCCAACACAAGGTTAGGCAAGCCACTTACCTCGAACCACTCAAATCAACTCGATATCACATTCTTGCAACGAGCATCCGACTCCAAATGGCCCAAATCTATTCAAAACAGTACAATACCATCAATACGCGCTAATGGAATGAATCCCACAAGAAAAACTACAAAAATTAGGCCAAAACCCAAAATTGGCTCAAACCGGCCCCCGGGCCCACATCTCGAAACCCGACAAAATTCACGAAACTAGAAAGCTCATTCACTCACGAGTCTAACCATATCAAATTTACTAAAATCCGACACCAAATGTTCCTCCAATCCACAATTCAAACTTCCAAATCCCTAGTCTCCAACTTCCAAATTTTCACCTTAAATACACATTAACTAGGTGGGGAAATACATGGCAAGTCAAGATTACTAACCAAATATAAGCACAAGGAACTTACCTCAGGAAATGCCTCAAATATTCTCTCAAACATCGCCCTAACCCGAGTTTGCAAAGCCAAAAATGATAAAAATCGCGAAGCCCTTCGGTTTTAATCACTGCCCAGGTATTTTCGCACCTGCGGAACCTGGGCTCGCACCTGCGGGTGCGCTTGTGCGGAAAACGTGCGCATCTGTGCAACTCACTTGCCCCCCTCTGCCTTCGCACCTATGACGAAAGGGCCGCACCTGCGCGCTCGCGCCTGCGGACATCCCTTCCGCTTCTGCGCATATTGCGCATTTGCGAACAGCCTTGCGTATTTGCAGGCATCGCAGATGCGGAACGTCCTCGCACCTGCGACCCCAGGCCAACTCTCGACTTTCTCGCATCTGTGCCTACAAGCCTCGCTTCTATGAGGCCGCACCTGCAGACTCCCCACTGCAGGTGCGAAAACACCAGAACCAACATAAATCAGAAATTTCTCTAAGTCCAAGCTTTCACCCGTTAAGCATCCGAAACACACCCGAGGCCCCCGGGACCTCAACCAAACATGCCAACCAATCCTAAAACACCATACGAACTTAGTCGAGCCTTCAAACCACATCGAACAATACCAAAATCATGAATTAAGCACGGATTCAAGCCTAAGAATTTAAAATCTTCCAAATTCTACAACCGACGCCGAACCACATCAAGTCTAGTCCGAATGGCCTCAAATTTTACACACAGGTCACAAATGACACTACGAACCTACATCCACTTTCGGAATTCCATTCCGAGCTCGATATCAAAATTTTCACTATCGGTCGAAATTGCCAAAATAATAACTTTCGCCAATTCAAGCTTAAATCTACTACAGACCTCCAAAACACATTCTGGACGCGCTCCTAACCCCAAAATCACTCAACGGAGCTAATAGAGTCGACAGAATTCCATTCCGGATCTGTCTTCACACAGTTCCGACTACGGTCCAAACTCTAAGGCTTAAACTCACAACTAGGGACTAAGTGTCCCAAAACTCTCAGAATCTCATAACCAATCACTCCGGCAAGTCCCAAAAGTTGAAACAGATATGGGGAAAGCAGATATTAGGGGATCAGGGCTCTAAATCTCAAAACGACCGGTCGGGTCGTTACACAGGGGAACGAAGTTCTAACAGTCAAAATGACCGATTGGGTCGTTACATTCTCTCCTACTTAAATATACGTTCGTCCTCGAACGTGCTAAGAACTGCTCCAGAATTTGCTGAAATTATTGTTTAACACCTTAAGCACCTATCTGTGCTACCACAACTCAGCTGAGCACATTAGTCCGAGCAATTCTGAAGATCCTCCCCTTTATTTAGGCGAATAAGCCTTAGAGACAAATTCCAACATCCGAAATTTTCTATTAGGCCTGCTTCCAATATACGAACACCATTTCAATCACCACACAATGTACCAATACATGATTGTATACTCTCAATGAATTCACACCATGCACCGCATTATTCACATGACCATAGTAACATCCTCTGACAACGATAGACAAAATTCCATGAATTCGATGCCCACAACACACTTCATGACACATATAAGTCCTGTTCCAACTCTTGCAATACTGCCACGACGGAAAAGATATGTAGAAATTCATAACCAACTGTATAGTCAACAAATCATTTAGTCCCTCCTCCTGACAGGAACCATTACCTCATTATGAACCAAATAACGATATTTGATCTTTAATATGCCTCGTATAAATCTGATAGCACTGATCCTAGGTCCAAAAATCTCGCCTCACCCAATACAAGTCGTTCCGGTAATAAGCCACCATAATCACTACCAAAAGTCTCATATGATGCCACCATGTCCTAAATAGCAACAAACTCGAATGTGATACATAAGGAATAACGAACTCTGGAGAGAACTACTCAACCCATGTAGCAATTTAAACAACCGAAAAGGTGTTATGAACCGTCCTTAGAACATAAGAAATAAGACACGCAAGAATTAGATATGGGGAACTGTACTCAACATCATACTTTTGCGGCGTGCAACCCGATACAAATAACATACCCATGGCGGCGGGCCACCCGATCCACACATGACAATAAATAGGGAAGTACCTATTAAGCCAAAATGCTTATACCTATGAAATACCTGAATGTCAACCACAAGCACGCCAAGTGCACAATACCATCAGATAGTGACATACGCTACAAAACTCAAGCACGACTAAGGTGCAATAAATGACCTGCATCTTGAGAGCCATCCTGCTCATATAATACCGCAAACTATACGGGATCTCAATACGAGTGCGAATAATCAAACCGCCTCACAACCCACATGGCACAATAAAGACTACACAGAATAACTGACGGCGAAAATAACATTCAATGCCTGACGACTCCTTAGTAAGGAATATTATGACGAATGAATATATCCGACCTTACACAGAGAACACATTCACATTGGTCCCACCAACGAACCTCAAACCGATTATGATAATACCATACTGGGCTAATAACCTTTCAAGGATTCATAATGGCCCTATTTATGGCACACACGAGCAGTTGTCCCAATCCGGAACAAACTCTCACATCAACGATTGTACCCAAAAATCTCCATACTTGGTTTTTAAATCTTTAGTACTCAAGTGACCAACATATCACACTTATACAAATTTTCTCGTGGAATACACTCCCACAACCTTCCGCAGCAGGCAGCCAAATTTGAACATCAATGGCCATCAACCATGCTATTTCTACATAACTAGCCAGGCATCAACATTTCAATACCCCAACACTACTAACACAACATATACCATTCTCCGACTGCCCGTCAATAGTGCCACAATACACTGGACATCTAAAATCCTCCTCCGCTCCTCCGAGCATGTGATATTCTTATCAAAACCAAATCGCAACCTTGATCTTCAACTTCCAATTTCCATACCACTCACCGCACTTATCATGCCGCTACGTGATAATACACGTATTCACCATAACCCTTGAACTACTAGTAGAATTAAACACTTCACTGGCTAGAAACCTTCCACTTAGCAGCATTTCAGAAGGACCAATACAACACGCAATCGAATTCCCAAATCGTAGAAAAACACAACTTCAAACCGCGATCTAAACCGTCATAACTCTTCCAGAATCCATTTACCCAATAAAGCCATTTGAATCAACTACCTCCCAAATAAATCAATTATTAGTGGTTGTCAAGCCTGAACGTATAACCACAAATCACATGTTATATCTTCACACATCGAATGAACCGACCATTGCCACAATCACGCTGACTCAGCCATTACAACCGACCCAATTTCTTTAAATTTACCCTTGATATGCCTTAGAAATAACGTTATCTCCATTCACAACATATCGAACTCAATCCGCACTCATCCCGAGTGACCCGTATCACGAGACTACATCATCTCAATACCCATGAATCACCTCATACCTTTCTCCAGCCCACGATAGCATCTCCGACTGGTATACACATTATGCAGAACATCCCGCAAATCCGAAGCCATTTCTTCCTTTCCTCCAATATTGCACCGCTTACCCGATAATAACATAGAATACTCCAAGTCCCATTCGCAATCCACTACAGAACTCGATCCTTAACCATACCACGGACCCGAGATCTTTAAGCACCGCACTTATTATTATTTTTGAATCCTCTGACTTGTTCCCAAATATGATCAACTCCAAGGCTCTGCTAGCACATGAACGCCCTCTCAAAGAAGCACCCGGCTGAATCACCTTCCTCGTACACCACATCTACACGAAGCATAAATCCTGAGTCTTCCCAAAGCCTGAACATGAATCGATAAGGCCAATTATAGCACACGTTCCTCAAATCCTTGGCTCAAATCACCACTGATGTTCTTTTTCCTTAGTCGTAATAACCCACCAATATTCCGATAACCAGAAACCTCACAAGTACACCACCATGCAATCCAATCGT
Organism: Nicotiana tabacum; assembly: GCF_000715075.1. Lineage (NCBI taxonomy): Eukaryota > Viridiplantae > Streptophyta > Magnoliopsida > Solanales > Solanaceae > Nicotiana > Nicotiana tabacum. Next base: position 144,744,779 of record NC_134096.1, on the reverse strand, counting down.
AGACGGTGGGGCTTTCCCACTTAGCTTAAAGCTACAATTTCATAACCCCGGAACCTACCAAGATTCCTTCTTCTTCATTGACATGACCTCGCACAATCGACCCGCCAAATTCCTCGAAATCTTCCTGTTAACCATTTCATGAACACTCTGAATCACTAGCCACATTTACATGCTCGACCTCTTACCGGATATCCAATAAAATTCTTCGTAGAAGCTTCATCAACACCACGCAACCGCTAGCCTGCTCACAGGAGATATCCACCTGTGAAAATTCCATGCCGACATCCTCCAACCACGCTGTACCAAGTACAATTACCACGAAACTAATATCCTGAGCCTGTGCTCGTTCACCAGCTGTACAAGTCCGTTCACTCCTCATGGACATCAACTAAAGGTGCGACAATACATTCCAATCCAAAGTCATGTTGTATCCTGCTTCATTTTAAGCAACTCCCTCCTGTGACACCCAATCTTCCTCAATATAGCAGCCAATATTCCAAATTAAGCCCGTAGACCTAGTCACTATCCACCATGAATCCCAAAACACTCTAATTTCCCCCAAGGCGTGTGGCTATCCTACCACAGAACTCGTATGCCACTCTGCCACTCTCCCACTTTGGTCAAACCCTCCTTTAAGCAACTACTCGACTCTTGTTTCTCACACTCGGCCTTCTAGAAGTTTAACCACCGTGAGACACATCCCATATGTCCCTCCTCATCCTTCCCTACCCAGTTGTTGCCTTAAATCAATATCTATCTCTGTAGCACTTGAATCAATTGATCGCCACCAACTTTAAACCTTTCCGAGGATCCTCTTTCTCGAGCCATCAATACTAGGAACACTGCTTCGATCCTGAACCACTGCACACTGCGATCTGTAACAACCGCTTTCCCGGCATCATTTCACAATACCCTGTCCCAAAGGCGAATTGAAGAAGACTACAACACCGGCGAACTTAACACATTCCATCAAGGACGACGTCATTGCCTTTCCTTCGCCAGAAATAAAATACTAACTCTCTAAATCATGCACTAAGTAAAACCTCCTTTCAGGTCATTCACTGCCCCGACGCATAGACAAACATCCTACCATTACACAACACTATGCGACAGCAATGCACGAGTCGCCATAACAATCAATGCCTAATCTCAAAACCTTAAGTAATACTGATACTGAGCTGTGTTGTGGCCAAACGCACACGCAAGTATACGCGGTCGTCAAGTAATAAAGTGACTAAAAGTCGGATGTCAAACCCACGAGGACTTGTGATTAACTATTAACTAAATTAGACTATCCTAATTATCTAAACAAGAATTAAACCTAAAAATATTTGATTCTAAACTAATTAAATAAAAAAATATAAATAATGAACTTTGAACACAGAAAGAGCATATTTTTATGATATCAATGTAATGAAAACTATCTAGGGTTATGGGCTATCTAACAATCCTATCGTATTCTTTAATTGAATTGACCGACTAATTTATCTAGCTTATTGGTTGGCAGGATTAATATTGCTCATAAGAATCTGTCGAGTTCTTACTCGCCTATTCAAGCTAACCTAACGCCTATATGTCTATGAAGTTAGAATCAACAAGAACGCATTTATAATTCATGTAAATCAACCAAGCAAGGCAATTAGGCATATGTCTATCCTAACCACGAATCCGTTCCCCGATGCCCGAGTTCAAGAACTTGCTCTACTCAATCCTATATGCAATCTAGAATTTCCACTTTCGAGTTCAATTCTAGATTCATAGATAGTATTCAATTGGTGATCAAGCAATTAAATAATTAAGCGCAAGATTGAATAAATAAACCAATATGATAAATTAAGAATGCAAAATCAATATCCGAATAATAATAGTCATGAAAGAACCACAACCCTAGAACGTGAAGTTTAGCTCCACATAGACATGGTAGCCAAACAACAAATCATACAAAGAAATATAAAAATTACTAAGTTTGGTGGGAGAAAAATGGAACTTAATGAATTCCGGCCTCCACGGCGGCTCTGTGCTTGTGTTTTTCTCTCAAAAAATGTCCTCTCCAAGTATGTTCTCCCCAAGTATGTTCTCTTTCGGTCTTTTACTTTTATGGCATTTTTAGGTCTATTTATATGTGTAGGAAAAGACCTAAACATGTAGGACAAGTCCTAGTCAAACCCGGAAACGAATTAAGTCTTCAAAACTCGGATTGGACTTGGCCCCAGGCCTGGCGTCGCCAGCCTAACTCCAGCCTCAGCCTGGCTTTTGCTTAGAGTTTCCAGCCTAACGCCAGCTTCCGCCTGGCTTTAGCCTGGCGTCGCTAGCCTAACGCCAGCCTCAACCTGGCTTTAGCCTTGCAAAGCCACCCTTAAGCCAGCTTCAAGCCTAGCGTCGCCGGGTTTTCTCATTCACTGCTCCTGCGCACGCTTTCGACTTGTAGGTCTTCCTTTTCTTCTACTTTCATCTCCAATTCACCTACACATAAAATAGACTCAATTAAGCACAAATATAGTTTAGTTTAGCATTAAAGCCCCAAAATGTAAGGTAAGTAATGCACTAAAAATATGTAATTATAACCAAACATCACTACCCTACACTTAAACTTTTGCTCATCCTCAAGCAATCAAACTACACTTTATATAGACATGACCTTTTTAAATAATTCTCTTAACTCATCACACCAAGAATCTTTAAAATAGACTAAGCACAAGAGTGTAACATCTTCACCTCAAAATTTGATTCACAAGTACCACGCATTATTCACAACTCACTCACTTACTCTAACATAGAGGTTAATGACATTACCTTCCCTTCATGAATCAAGTGCCCTCACACAACAAAAGAGAGTAGTTCCACACACGATAAAAATTTAAGAACAATTAGGAACTCAAGAAAGAAATAATTCACTCACTCTCAGAAATAACATTCATATGCCACAAAAGATGCGCCATAGGCTTGCCCGTAGTGTACTACTCTACTAATTGAGCTCATTCAGTCTAGGATCAAGTAGGACTTTAATTGGTTGTAATATAGGCTACGGGTCAGGTATGATACATTTGGATATAAGAGTGACTACACCTTCTTACGCACTTTAATACATATACTTTAATATTTAACCCCACACTTATGTCAAACCATAACTCCACCTTCACATAAATGTATATTAACTCCATACTTCTTTAAGCACAATTATATCAAGAGTCACCACTATCAAGGAATATTTTTCACAGCAATACAACTATTTTTTCCTTTCTTTTTCAATTCAAGTGGCTTTTCTTATTTTTTATTTTTTTTCAAAACAGTGCACCTTTCTCCTTATTTCATTAGTTCCACTCAAAAGCCAAACCAACCACCCCACACTTTAACTTTTACAAAGTTCATAACAATTCAAGTGCTCATGAGAGGTGAAAAGGTTCAAATAGATGGTTAATTCAAACAAATAGGTAAGGCTTGTAATGTGGTTGTCAAAGAAACAAGATTACAGGCTCAAAGGGGTTAACTACGATACATAACAATAAGGAGGGTAAATTATATAACTGGTTCAACAAAGAAATGCCTATATCACTTCCAAGACTGAACAAAACTACTATTTCGCTTTGCAAACACACCGGGCAAGTTCTAGACATCAGATGCAATGCACAGAATTACACACAAACCTTACACTCACATGGCACATAACTCACTTAGGATTGGACTCATCAAGACATACTAGTCAAAGCAGTTAAGCAAAGTTAAGATCATACGATTTAAGCTACTTATACAAGAGTCAAAAACTGAGCTTAAGCGTCACAACCAAAGTACTCACTATTCTCAAGGCATAACAAAGTTAAGAGATATTACTCCAATTCAATTCATCTCACAGTGGCTCCTACTCCTAAAAATATAAAATTACCTACACCCGGTTCAAATAAAATCCTGGGAAAAGAACCGCGCCACAAAGAAAATCCAAGGGGTAATTACTACACTACCTACAAAGAAAATATTTTTGTCCTTTTTCTTTAGACTTAAATCCCTCAAGAAAACTGTCTAGGAAATCCATCGTCGGGAAAAATCTTATTTTTCTACTTTTTTTTCTTATTTTTTTAAAAAAATAAAAAATTAAGCTACTAAAACTACTACTACTACTACTACTACTACTAACTCTGTGAATAAAAATAAGAAGCTAGCTAACAATAAAAAGATAAAAACTAATAATATACTAATATAATACTATACAAAGCACAGAGAATCTTCCACCCCACACTTAAAAGAGTGCAATGTCCCCAATGTACAAATATCGCAAAAATAACAAGGGTGAACAAGAAACTCTCTGAAAGTCCAAAGGCCGAAGAATTAACAGCTTACGGGATACTCAGACTTCTCCCAAGTATGGTCCTTTGTGTGGGCACCACACACTTAGTTCTCACCATCTGTCTCGCTTTTGCGTATCTTATGACCTTACTTCCTATACTCATAATCCTACAACATAAAACAACACTACAAATATAATAGAAAAATAAAATAAACCAAAAATAAACAAAAATAAAAGAAAGCAGTAAAGCTGGGTTGCCTCCCAACAAGCGCCTAATTTAACATCGCAGCACGACGTGAACCACTTTTTGCCTCCACCTCGAACTTATGAATTGCATCCCTAATTTGGCATCAAGCTTTCTGTTATGCGCCCGAGGTGGTGAGACAAATTTAATTGGGCCAAGCAAATATAGTGTTTTACACTTCTTAGCCTTCAGATGAGGTATGTAATTTTGTCTCTCTGGCAGGATGAATTCAAGAATGTAAGCACCCCGTTCCTCATCCATTGGCTCCTCCAAAGGCTCAGATGGCTCGATTTCCATATTATCATCCAAACACAGTTTTGAAAAATGTATGGAATGAGGACCAATACACCCTAACTCTAGAATTGTATTACTCTTTACATCCTCATATGTACACACACTAGAGTCTTCACATATAATATTATCTACTTCCTCACATGACTCTAGAGTGCTTTACTCGACATAGACATCATCAATACAAGTATGGTTGAATGATTTATTCTCCACTTTTAGCTCCTCAATTTGGCGTGTAAGCTCCTTTTCAGCTTCACACAACTCAGAACTATTTTGTTGGGCGTTAGACGCATCAACTTTTGCAATTAATTTAGCTCCCAAGTCGTGAATATCAGTGCCAAATTTTTCAATCTCTTGTCCCAGTTCAGCTATTCCTTCTATAAAGTGTCTCATCCCATCAGTAATTTCCTCATGTTGAGCCTCATATATTTCTAACTTTTCAGCTCGTTCCACTAGCCATGTTTGGCTCAAAATCTCTACTTTTTCAAAATTTTCCTTTTCTTGGAACTCGCTCTCTTCATTCAATTCTTCCATATTAGCCTTCATTCTTATGATTGTTGCCCTCATTCTTTTCATATCTTTTTTGAGTTTATCTTGTTGCTCTGCTATTTGCCTCAGAATATCCCTAATATATGCATCATGTTCCATATCCTACACTTCATTGCCCCTATCAAACTCACAAACATTGTTAGAAAGATCATAATAAGGGCTCAGAGAAGGATGAAAAGAATTAGAACAACCATTCCAATGGCTATCTTGACCACCACACATATTACAAATATTCCACTCAAAGGATTGAGATTGTGCGCACAACTCGCTCCCGGGAACATTCTGATAATTTTTCCACCAGTGGGGTCTTCCACAATATGGACAGGGATTATCAAAATAAGAATAACCATCATTTGAATAATTTTCATTCCAAGATGCCATGCTAAAATAAATAAATAAATACTAACTAAACTAAAGAAAGAATAGAAAAAAATGTCTAATCTAGAAAAATAGCTAATTTCTAAGTCCCCGGCAAAGGCGCCAAAAACTTGTTGCGGCCAAACGCACACAAAAGTATACACAGACATCAAGTAATAAAGTGACTAAAAGTCGGATGTCGAACCCACGAGGACTTGTGATTAACTATTAACTAAATTAGACTATCCTAATTATCTAAACAAGAATTAAACCTAAAAATATTTGATTCTAAACTAATTAAATAAAAAAATATAAATAATGAACTTTGAACACAGAAAGAGCAGATTTTTATGATATCAATGTAATGAAAACGATCTAGGGTTATGGGCTATCTAACAATCCTATTGTATTCTTCAATTGAATTGACCGACTAATTTATTTAGCTTATTGGTTGACATGGTTAATATTGCTCATAAGAATCTCTCGAGTTCTTACTCGCCTATTCAAGCTAACCTAACGCCTATATGTCTATGGAGTTAGAATCAATAAGAACACATTTATAATTCCTGTAAATCAACCAAGCAAGGCAATTAGGTATATATTTATCCTAACTACGAATCCGTTCCCCGATGCCCGAGTTCAAGAACTTGCTCTACACAATCCTATATGCAATCTAAAATTCCCACTTTCGAGTTCAATTCTAGATTCGTAGATAGTATTCAATTGATGATCAAGAAATTAAATAATTAAGCGCAGGATTGAATAAATAAACCAATATGATAAATCAAGAAGGCAAAATCAATATCCGAATAATAATAGTCATGAAAGAACCACAACCCTAGAACGTAAAGTTTAGCTCCACATAGACATGGTAGCCAAACAAAAAATCATACAAAGAAACGTAAAAATTACTAAGTTTGGTGGGAGAAAGATGGAACTTAATGAATTCCGGCCTCCACGGCGGCTCTGTGCTTGTGTTTTTCTCTCAAAAAATATCCTCTCCAAGTATGTTCTCCCCAAGTATGTTCTCTTTCGGTCTTTTTCTTTTATGGCGTTTTTAGGTCTATTTATATGTGTAGGAAAATACCTAAACATATAGGACAAGTCCTAGTCAAACCCGGAAATGAATTAAGTCTTCAAAACTCGGATTGGACCTGGCCCCAGGCCTGGCGTCGCCAACTTAACGCCAGCCTCAGCCTGGCTTTTGCTTGGCGTCGCCAGCCTAACGCCAGCTTTAGCTTGGCCTTAGCCTGGCGTCGCCAGCCTCAGCCTGGCTTTAGCCTAGCAAAGCCAGCCTAAAGCCAGCTTCAAGCATGGCGTCGCCAGGTTCTCTTATTCACTGCTCCTGCGCATGCTTTCAACTTGTAGGTCTCATTTTTCTTCTACTTTCATCTCCAATTCACCTACACATAAAATAGACTCAATTAAGCACAAATATAGTATAGTTTAGCATTAAATCCCCAAAATGTAAGGTAAGTAATGCACTAAAAATATGTAATTATAACCAAACATCAAGCTGTAACGACAGAGCGACCTTCCGCAAGGCGACAATAATAGCCCAATCAAATACGCAGGGAGAAACATCCTGCACCACATCTATAGTACCGTTAAGCTTCCTCGATTCCCAATTTATGACAAGTGCTTCACGTCGCATAAGATTGAATAGGAAGAAAACGAAGGCATAAGCCTCAAAGGAATCAAATCTGTAATGACCCGGTCGGTCGTTTTAAGAATTAATGCCCCGTTCAGTGACTTAAGGTCTCGAGTAGTTTAGCAATATTTATTCTGACCTGTGGGTGTGGTCGAGTTTAATTTACTGAAGATTCGAAATTTAATGAAAAGAACAATCCTTATTTAGAAGCTTAAATGGAAAGAGTTGACCGGAGAGTTGACTTTTGAGCAAACGACTCGGGAATGGAATTTTGATGATGTCAATAGATCCGTATGGTGATTATGGACTTAGGAGCGTGTCTGAAAAATTATTTGGAGGTCTGTAGAGGAATTTGGCTTGAAATAACGATAGATGAATTTTTGGGAAAGTTTAACCGGGGGGTTAACTTTTTGATATCGGGGTCGGAATCCGATTCTGGAAATTTGAATAGTTTTGTTATGTCATTTATGACTTGTGTGCAAAATTTAAAGTCATTCCGGATTGATTTGATAGGTCCCGGCGTCGTTTGTGAAAACTTGAAATTTCAAAGTTCATTAGGCTTGAATTGGGGTATGATTCATGGTTTCAGCATTGTTTGAGGTGATTTGAGGGTTCGACTAAGTTCGTATGATGTTATGGGACTTGATGGTATGTTTGGTTGAGGTCCCGGGGGGCTCGGGTGAGTTGTGGAAGGGGGGTTAACGGATCATTTTTTGCCTTGGTGAGATTGCTGATATCAGCTGCTGCATTCTTCTGGTTTCCTTCTTCGCGTTCGCGAGTGGGCCCTCGTGTTCACGAAGGGGAATTTAAGGCAAGCAAGATTTTCCCTTCGCGTTCACGAAGAGGAGCTGGTGTTAAAGGTTCGTGTTCACGAAGATTGGCTCGCGTTCACGAAGAAGAGAATTCAGTTGGGGACCCCAGGTCCTTGTTCTACACGTTCGTGAGGTGGTGGTCGCGTTCGCGAAGGTCTAAGCTGGTAAAGCTTTGCATTCGCGAAGGGTGAGATTGGTAAAGCTTCGCGTTCGCGAAGCCAATGTCGCGTTCGCGAAGCCAATGTTGCGTTCGCGAAGGGTTAAATGCTGGCAGTCAAGTTTGTGCTTCGCGAACGCGAAGCAATGGTCGCGAACGCGAAGAAGGCCTATCTAGGCAGAATTAAAAGTCCCAAAAACGGGGGTTTGAGTTCATAACACAAAAATCAAATTGGGAGCTCGGTAGAAGGCAATTTTTGAAGAGATTCTTGCGTGGCTGTTTGGGGTAAGTGATTCTTATCCAGTTTTGATTAATTTCTATGATTATGCCTTTGAATCCATCATTTAATTCGGATTTAAATGGAGGAAAATCAAGATTTTTATAAAATCTTCCAAAAATGAAAATTTAAGATTTGGAGGTCGAGTTGTTATTGGAATTAGATAAAATTGGTATGGTTGAACTCGTATCGGAATGGGTGTTCAGATTTCATGAAAATTATGTCGGGTTCCGAGGGGCGAGCCCCGCGTTGATTTTTGTTGACGTTTTGGAATAAATTTTTAAGTCGACGTATTATTATCCGGAATTGTTTCCGATAAATTTTAATGAAGTTATACAATTAATTTGGATAGATTTAAGCTATCCGGAGGTCAATTCAAGCAAGAAGGCTAATTTGGAATATCGGTCTAACTTCAAAAAGGTAAGTGTCTTGCTTAACCTCGAGTGGGGAAGTTTCCCCTTAGGCATTGAGTCTTATGTGTAATTTGTGTAATTGAAAATCATGCACGTGAGGTGACGAGTACGTACTTGATTTATATGTGCAAACTTCATTGATTTAAAATCCTTAGACGCCCTTATGTATTAAATTAAATTTTTTTGGCACTTATTAAATCCTCTATTTGTCATGCCTAGATCCTTGTTTGTTGAAATTCTTTTTACATGATGATTTGGTGTGATTGCCACCTTGATTTTTATGTGAAATATTATTTTATTGAGTTGTTCACTTCCGGATATTTTGTTAAGATTTTTGTGCACATTATGGTCGAGCCATGGGTTCCTTATTGTGAAAAATAAGGTATTGTTGATTTTTGTGGCAAGTTGTAATAATTGAGCATTTGATATGCAATTTGTGCTATGTTGAAATATTTGAGCACTTGATGTGCAATCTGTGATAAGTTGTAATAATAGAGCATTTGATGTGCAATCTGTGCTATGTTGTAATATTTGAGCACTTGAGGTGCAGTTTATGAGATGTGATATTGGCACATTATATTGTGGGAGTTATGTTCGGGTGTTTGCACGAGGTTTCTGTCGTGCTATTATTACTATTGATTTATGCACATATAGCATGACAAGGCGGGCTATTTATATATATATATGTGGGTTTGCGCATGTGGCGAGGCAAGATGGGAATATTGTTATGTGCGTGCGGCGAGACAAAGCGGGCAATTTACTTATTTAATGCGCACGTGGCGAGACAAGGTGAGCTATGTCGGGGATTGAATTGTGATGACTTATGATGGCCTGGGGGCATTGTTGTTATTGCATATTTACTTTTGAGACTACGAGACGGTGACTCGGGAGTGCCTTTGTTGACATTCTTTGTGGTTGCACTTGCCTTCGGTTAATTTGTATTTCCGTGATAAGTAAATTGTTGTGTTCTTCTGTGATATAACATTTGATTTTATTGTGTGTCTGTATCCCTTGTTGTAATGTGTTGGCTTTGTCTTTTGTACGAGGCTCTGAGGATTTGTGGTTTTAGACTTTATTAGTTTTCAAGGTTAAGTTATTTTGAATAAAAGAAATTGCTATGTGCTTTAGTTCTTATAAGTTTTACATCCAAATCAGCAACTATCGGGTGCTTCATTTTAATTGAAATATTATTTTCTTCACTCAAATAATTTCTAAAATAAATTCATTTCTTTGTTGATTTTCTTACTTGATTTAAAAATTTTAAACTGACTTATTCGGAAATAAATTGATCGTGTGGATCTTATATGTATTGATAATGATATTTGGCACGTGAATTGTCCGTGCAGTTGTGATATGAAATAAGGGTACGGGGTGCCGAAAAAATATGATGATTTAATTATGGGCACGAGGTGCCGTGGAAATATGAAAAATGGGCTGAGACTCGTGTTTACGAAAAATATGAAAATGGGTTAAGACCCGTATTTTTATGATTATGAAATGAGGTGTCACATGGTGACTTTTTAATTGAAAGAATTATATTCAAAATATTTATTTGGAAGGATTCTTATTTAGAAAGTATTATATGAAAGAATTGTATTTGAAAGATATTTATTTGAGAAAATTATATTTGAAGAGATTTATTGAAAGAATTATATTTGAAAGATAATTATTTGAGAAAATTATATTTGAAAGAGAGTTATTTGGAAGAATTATATGTGAAAGACATTTATTTGAATGACTTGATTTAATTAGGTGTACTTATATTTATAAATTGTTGAGCGATATTAATTCATTGTTGCCCTGTAATGCATATCACTGGTTGATTTGTGTTGCCCTTATTGTTATTTGCTTTAAATTATTCTTGTATATCATATTGCACAGGTTTTTAGACTAGTGAGTATCTTGACTGTACCTCGTCTCTACTCCATTGAGGTTAGTCTTGATACTTACTGGATACCGATCGTGGTGTACTCGTACTACACTTCTGCACATTTTTGTGCAGAGCCAGATATTGAAGATATCTGACTTGGGTAGAGTTAAAGCGGGATCGTAAAGATTCAAGGTAGAGCTGCTTGGTCGTCACAGTCCCTTGGAGTCTTTTCACTACATTGTACTGTTAATTATTATTCAAACAATATTAAGTATTCGATCCTTGAGATCAATTCATGTATTCAGCTAGAGTTTGTGACTCAGTACTACCAGTCTTGGGAGGTTGTATATTCATATTTGTTCCGTTGTTAGTTTTGATTATTTATTTAATTCAAAACAAAATGGCTTTAAAATGTAATTGAAATCAGCTTACCTAGTCTTAGAGACTAGGTGCCATCACGATGCCTGTGGTGGGATTTTGGGTCATGACAAAATCGCACGATAAGGACTCAAAAAAAGGAAGTGCTCCTAACAGCCCTGTAGCCTCTTGAAGATAAGTACAAACGTCTCTATACCGATCCGCAAGACTCTACTAGACTTGCTCATGACTCGTGAGACCTAAGTGAACCTAGTGTTCTGATACCATGTTGTCACGACCCAAAACCCATTAAAGGTCGTGATGGCGCCTAACACCGTTGTCAGGCAAGCCAACCTTGACTAATTAATTTAATTACTCATTTTAGTATTTGTGAATCAAATTTTCTTCAATTAAATAATAAAGATAGAATTCATATAGTAAGTGATAAATATTTTAGCAACTAAATTACTAAACAACCTATAACCACTGCCAAAACTCGGTGTCACAAGTGCATGAGCATTAACTAGGGGTAAGATAAAATACAACATCTGTCCGGAATACAAATTAGACAGAAAAAATATAAATAACTCTGAAGGAGACTCTGCTGGCTGCGGATCGTACTATAGAATACAGCTCACCTAAGTCCCCGCATTTAACCACACCTCTGCGCCCACAAGGCCGCTAGACATATCTGTACCTGCACAAAAATGTGCAGCAAGTGTAGCCTGAGTACGTAAACAACGTGTACCCAGTAAGTATCAACTCTAACCTCGAAGAAGTAGTGACGAAAGGTCAACTTGATACTCACTAAGGGTCAATAATATTCAAATAGAAATATTTAAATCAACATAATTTATAGGAATAACAATAATTTCTTTAACCAACGGAAATGATTAATTCTTTCAATTCCAATAATTTCTAATTTATCAATTAGCTTCACAAGCTGCAATAAAATATCAAGATATCGTGTAATTATTATTATTAGGCACGATTTCCGCCATGGTCGTACGGCCCAATCCAGAGTGTCGTGTACACTGCCGATGGACGTGTGGCGTGATCCATAGATGCATCTATATTGCCGAGGCGTTCGGCCCGCTCCACAAGAAAGGATGACATTTTCTTATGAATATCCGGAATGAGAAGTTTTATAATATTAACACGTAGGATGTTCAATCTTTATTAACAATTCAATAATTTACACAAAATTCAAGTATATGAAGTTTCGATCTACTACTATTTCCTCAAAAAAATTACAATATAATTCCAGTAATTTAAGCAATTAAAAGAAGCAATTATCACAAGTAATTCATGATTTGAGTCCTAAACTACCCGGACTTTAGCAATATTAGTAGCTATGCACGGACTCTCGTCACGCCCCCATAATTAGCAACAATTATTAATTTAAGTCACCTATGGGATAAATTCCCTCTTACAAGGTTAGACAAGAGACTTACTTTGTCTCAAAGCCCACTTCCCGATCACAATGTCGCAAAAAATCTCAATTCGGTGCCGAAAAATCCAAAACTATCCAAAAGTTATAGGAAATAATTAATACATGCTCAATAATTCGAAATTAGACTATTAAATACATTACCCTATCCAAAATGGTAAAATTCTTAAAATTTACCCCGGGCCCACATGCCCGGATTCTGAAAATATCGTTACCCATAACCTCAAGAACTCAAATATACCATTTCCATCCAATTCCATAGCCATTTTCGTGGTAAAAATCCAAAAATACCAATTTCAAGGTTTTTCTTCAAAATCCCAAATTTTTACAAATTTTCATGTTTAAATCCATATATAAACCAAGTACTTAACTTGCAATAAGTGAGAATCACTTACCTTGCATTAGATGATTAAGATGGAGCTCCAAAATCGCTCCAAGATCGGCTCCCATGGCAGAAATGAAGTGAAAATGGCCAAAATCCTATTTTTTGCAAACTTATACACTGCCCAGGCGACCCTTCTTCGCGTTCGCGAGATCCCCATCGCGTTCGCAATGAACAAAATTCTCAAAAGCCATTTTCAAACTCTTCTCAAACAGCCTCTAGTATAATGGCCATAACGTTTTGTACCAAACTCTAAATCATAAATGGTTTGACTTTTTGGAAACTAGACATCAAGGGCTATAACTTTTATATGTTGATCATCTCCCAATTCATTGTATATTGTAAGATATAAGCTTCCAAAGTCAGCCCTATGCAATAGAGATTTCCAAACTCTTCCCGGATAGTCTGTAGTATATCTACTATAACTTTTTGTACGCAACTCCAAATGATAAATGGTTTACCTTTCAGAATATTAGACACCAAGGTCTACAACTCTCATTTTTGGATCATCTCTAGATTCATTATAGATTGAGAGATATAAGCTTCTGAATTCAGACGACGGACAACAGAAATTCCTTCTTCGTGAACGCGAGAGCCTCTTCGCGAAGGCGAAGAACAAAGTCCCAGCAGCAAAATCCTTCTTCGCGAAGGCGAGAGGCTCCTCGCGAACGCGAAGAACAACACCAGAACCAGCAACCAACATCATCAAAACACCCAAACTTGGTCAGAAACCATCCCGAATCACACCCAAGGCCCCCGGGACCCCGTCCAATCATACTAACCTGTCCCAATACATAACACGAACCTGCTCAAGGCCTCAAATCACATCAAACAACATCAAAACTACGAATCGCACCCCAATTCAAGCTTTATGAACTTTAGAACATCAAACTTTTACATTCAACGCCGAAACCTATCAAATCAAATCCTATTGACCTGGAATTTTGCACACAAGTCATAATTAACATTACGGACCTACTCCAACTTCTGGAATCGGAATCCGACCCCAATATCAAAAAGTCCACTCCTAGTCAAACTTCTTAAAAACCTTTAAATTTCTAACTTTCGCCAAATGATCCCGAAATTACCTACGGACTTCCAAATTAACATTCGAACGTGCTGCTAAGACCAGAATTATCATACGGAGCTATTCCCAGACTCGGAATCCCAAACGGACATCAATAACATTGAAATGCACTTCAACCCAAATTTATGAAATTCTTCCAAAATGTCAACTTTCCACAATAGGCGCCGAAACGCTCCCGGATCATCCAAAACCCGATCCGATCATACACCCAAGTCCAAATTCATCATACGAACCTATTGGAACCGTCAAATCCCGATTCCGAGGTCGTTTACTAAAAATATTGACCGAAGTCAAACTCGCCCTTTTTAAAGTCAACTAAGGAACCAAGTGCTCCGATTTCAACCCGAACACTTCCAAATCCAGAACCAACCATCCCCACAAGTCATAAATTAGTAAAAGGATATACGGGGAGTCTTATTTAGGGGAACGAGGTTCTAACAGTCAAAACGACCGGCTGGGTCGTTACACATATAGCACCAAAACCTTTGATGAACCTCATGTAGTATCCAACAAGACCAAGAAATCCTCTTAGTTGTTTAATATTGCAAGGAACAGGCCAACTCTGTACAACCAATATTTGCTTGGGATTAGTTGAAGCCCCTTCAGCACTGATGAAATGGCCCAAGTACTCCACCTTAGACATACTAAATGCACACTTAGTCATCTTAGCATACAACTGATAGTGATGCATCAGTTCAAAGACAGCCTTCACATGCTCAACATGAGCAGACATATGCTTCTACTGTAAATTAAAATGTCAGCAAAAAATACTAGGACTGAATTCCTCAACAATGGTTTAAAAATAGAATTCATAAGACTTTGGAATGATGAAGGAGCATTAGTCAGCCCAAAAGGCATAACTAAGAACTCATAGTGACCTTCATAAGTTTTGAAAGCTGTTTTGTAGGTGTCTTCTCTTGCCATTCTTAGCTGGTGGTATCCTACTCTAAGATCTATTTTAGAGAACACAACTGCACCCCCTAATTCATCAAGTAATTCTTCAATAATAGGTATAGGAAACTTGTCCTTAACTATCATATGGTTCAACTCCCTATAATCAATACACAACCTCCAACTACCATCCTTCTTCCCTACTAACACAACAGGTGAGGCATAAGGACTGTTACTATGTTGAATTACCCCTTGGTCCATAATTTCTTGAACTAGATTCTCAATGATATCCTTTTTTATTCCAAGATATCTATATGGCCTTTTGTTCACAGGATTTGCAGACTATTAAGGGAATTCTGTGATCAAAAGCGCCTCTATGAGGGGGTAAGGTTGTGGACACTTCAAAAATACCTGAGTATTGCTTGATGAGAGCAAATACGGCTGGTATAAGTGCAGCTTCCTATGTGGCTTGTATGTTATGCCATTACATCCATGTCCATCAATGACATCATGAAGAACTGAGCCGCTGAGTCATTTAGTTTGGGCAAGGAAGTAGCTTTAGTTGATTTCAGTTGGTTGTTAGCACCCCTCAATACATGCTTCTTTCCTTGGTGTACAAATTCAAGGGTTCTGTTCTTGAAATCAAACAGGATTCTTTCTAAGGTGCTAAGCTATTGCACTCCTAGTACTATATCCATATTCCCTAATGGTAACAATAGAAAATGTGATGAGAATGTTGTTCCTTACAGTAACTATTATAGGTTTTTGCACAAAACAACAGTTCGTACTTTCCTACCATCAGCTACACTGATAAATTGTTCTACTATATAACTAAATTGGCACCCAGATTCTTAGCAACTCCTGATCAATAAAGTTGTGTGTACTCCCAGTATCAATCAAAACTTGTAAGGGCCTCTTCTCATGATAGCCAGTGACTCTAATTGTTTTGTAACCAGACACAAATAAAAGCTTGCAAAGATATAGTCATAAATTCATTTTCAGGTTCTACAACTTCTTGGGTCAATACCTCCTCCTCAACCTCAACTGATGCGGTTGTTTCTTTATCTACCACCTCCACCATAAAAAACTGCTTCCTAGACTTGCATTTATGCCCCATCTCATATTTTTTATCACAAAAGAAGCACAAACCTTTGGCCTTTTTTCATCCATTTCAGACAGTTAGCCTCCTTCCTAATCTGTTTAGTTTGTTTGAGTTGCTATCAATATTTCTTTGGTGAGTGAAATTTGGTGCAAAGGTTTTTTGGTAATTATGTGATCTGAAGGCAATTGGAGTAAGTAAAATAGGATTAGAGTTGGAGTGAAAAGATCTGGAAATAGGTTTCAATCCCAAGTTTTGGCTTGGGCATCAAAAATTTCCTCCTATAATCTGACAATCTTATAGGCTTGCATTAAAGTTCTTGGTGCTTGAGTTTTAACAGCTTTATTCAGTTCTGATTTAAGTCCCCCTGGAAAATAACTAATAGCATTCTTAGTTGTCAAATTAACAGCAGTTAATAATGTGTCAAATTCTGCTTGATATTCCTTAACCCCATCAGTTTGACTTATAGTCTTCAAAGCCTCCATAAGATCCTCAAAATTATCCCCAAATCTTTTATTTAAAGCTAGTACATATTCAGTCCATGATAAGTCTATAGTGGAAGTTCTAGATTTCACATAAGATCTATGCCAAGCAATAACATCACCATCCATGTGAATAGATGCCACTTTCACCCTTTGTTCAAACATAACATCATCCATAGAAAAGTATTGATCAACTTTATACAGCCATGTACGCAAATCTATACCAGAAAATTGAGAAAAATCTAGTTTTGAGAATCGAGTAAAGAAGTTCCCATTTCCTTGATAAGCAGAACCATTGTGTGATTCCTTGTATCTGACCTCTATTGGTTCCCCTCTGTTAATCGAAGACTCGGCTAAAATTTGTTCTTTTTCCCTTTGATTGATGATTCCAATAGCTTCCTTAGGGCCTAGCAATTCCTTATCAGCTTGCGCATTCCTCTCACCCATACTTATCATGCCATCCATCATATTTGGTAACTACTCTTGAATCTGTGACAGCTTATCCTCCATTTCGTCGACTGGTTTGTCTTGATTTTTGCTTCAAGTCATGTTGATTATTCCGAGAATCGTTTGCTCTGATACCAATTTATGCAATCAGTAAAGATCGCAATGGAATTTGTTAGTCTAGGAGCTAATCTCGAAGAAGATGGTAGTTAGTTCAGGGTAAAATCGAGAAAAATAGCTGAAAGAAATATGAGAAGAGAAGAGAGAATAGAATGATCTTATTTGATCAATGAATCCAATTACAATGTATCAATATATTTATATCACAACTATTGAGCAACAAATGTTAATTTCATTCTTCTACAGTGCGCTTCCTAACTAACTGTTTTAACTAACTTGTAACTAACTATAACTAACTCCTCTGATAGCTGCAACTAACGCAATGCCAACTACAACGCTCATCTCCCCAGTCCATTTATGCTCTAACAATCTTATACTTGCATCATTGGACGTAAAAACATTAAAAAAATCAACGAGTACTTGAGTGATGTAGCAAATGTTTGGTTTGAATAGCTTATGGAAGAAAAATGGTTGAATTGCAAATGGAGCAGGAGTTTTACAAGGGGCGCATGGGCAACAAACGAACGACGCGTTGGGTGGCGGATTTTTTAAAGTTTGTATAATTTTCACAGTGGCGATGCCACGCTGGCCCTGACCCATCAATGATAAAAAAAAAATTGCCTCTTTATTGTCATTGATGAGCTGTAGCTGCCGGTCCGAACATGCTTCTAGTCACGGTTTTAGTCACGGAAAAGCTGCGTAACAAACACGTGTGGTTGCTAATGGGAAATTAATGGTTTTTGTTATGAAAATAAAACTACATAAATATTAACCCCATCATTCAATTTTATATAATGCTATTGGATTAGATATCGAGTTTAAGAGAAAAAAATAATTAAAATTTATGATCTAAGAACTGTCATAAATAGTTGTATATAATTTTAAGGGGAAAAAAATTAAAATTGAATTATTAAAATTTAATTAACTTCACTTAATTATGGTCTAAATCTGAATCATTCACAGCTCAACTAATTAAGTGTAGTTGTTTTTGTTTTCTTTCACAACCACTAAAGTTCTTAATAGGTTTTAAATTATTTAGAACTTGTACATACTCTTCAAATTATTAAGACACTAACTTAAGGATTTAATGTAAATGGAATAAATAATTACTATTCTATTTAATACCACCGCCGACTATGTCAACTGCCAATCACCTCCACAATGTCTCAGCATTGCCAACAATTTACTATTAGCCTCCACTACCATCAATCAGCAACCACCTCCATCATAAGCTACTAATACCAACCACTTACACAACTAGCCTCCATTACACAACTACCACCACTATTCATATCCACCACTAGTTATCACCACCAACTATCTTTACCATGAGGCTCTATCGTATAATCATCACCATCAGCTACCATCGCATATTTGTCATCTCTAAACTATCATCCTATCACGATTATCATTGCGAACCTCCCTCCACTAACCATGACCAGTTCTCCACCACCGTCAGC
Organism: Nicotiana tabacum; assembly: GCF_000715075.1. Lineage (NCBI taxonomy): Eukaryota > Viridiplantae > Streptophyta > Magnoliopsida > Solanales > Solanaceae > Nicotiana > Nicotiana tabacum. The sequence goes on along the minus strand of NC_134096.1, from coordinate 144,726,107 downwards.
AAAGAATAATTTATATCTTTTCATAATTTTTTGTAGATGTAATATTTATTATTATTTAATTTGAATGTTATATTTTTTTAGTTTTTAAATCAAAATAAATTATAAATAATTAGATATTGAAAAAGAAAAAAAATTGAATTATCTAGTATTTAAATATAAATACAATTCTTTAATATCCATAAATATATTCAGATTCAAACATCTTATTATTCTTAATAAGACAAATAGGGTGGTACTCACTCTTTTTATATACATGCACATAATGAGATACAAATAAACATAACAAGACTATCATAAGGAAAGAGACCTCGTGTGTTGCGGGTCTGTCACGACCCAAAATCCATAAAGGTCATAATGGCGCCGGACTCCACTGTCAGGTAAGCCAACACTAAACAGTTAATTAAATCCTCATTTTAATATTTTTAAAATCATAAATTTACTTTAATTTATCTAGTAAAAGATGAATTTACAGAATAAATAACAATATTTTCCAATTCCAAAAGCGAACATCCCATAATCATCCCAGAACCCGGTGTCACAAGTGCATGAGCCTTTTCTAGAAATTTAAAATAAAATACAATAAATGTCGGAATACAACTTGGACAGGAAAGAAAATACAATACTCTGAAGGAGACTCTGCTGGCTGCGGTGCGTCTTATAGAATGCAGCTCACCTAAATCCCCGCCATAATCGCGCCTCTGTGTCCACAAGGCCGCTAAACATATGTGTACCTGCACAAAAATGTGCAGCAAGTTTAGCATGAGTACGTAAATCAACTTGTACCCAGTAAGTATCCCGCCTAACCCCGAAGAAGTAGTGACGAGGGGTCGACTTCGATACTTATTAGTGGTCCAATAATATCAGGTACAGCACAGTAAAGTGAATGAATATGAGACAAAGTAAATATATGAAACAAACAGGTATAAAATACGTAGTACCATTTTCCTCTTTACAATTTACTCAAGCTCTCAACTAGCAAGTTTCCTCTGTAACCGGAGCATATGTATAGATATAGTGGATTTCATCAAAGAGGTTATCATAATCCAAATCATGGAAAAACCCTCAGATACACTGGCTTCTTGCCAAATGTTACGCACGATTTCATGAGGATAATATATATATATATATATATATATATATATATATATATATATATATATATATATATATATATATATATAGAGAGAGAGAGAGAGAGAGAGAGAGAGAGAGAGAGAGAGAGAGAGTGCATTGCCGATGGTCGAACGACGCAAACCATAGATGCATCTATTAACCTGCCGAGGTGAACGGCCCTCTCCCATGAGAGTGTGGTACATAAATCCTGCTGAGGCGAACGGCCCGATCCCATAAGAGTGGTAGAAGGAAATACCCCGCTCGCGAATCATATGTGTGACGCGGTCAAATATAAATTTAACATTAAAATCATATCTCTTTCTTGATTCTTTTCAAAATAAGGAAAATTCAGCTTGTAGCTTTTTTTAAGAAAATTACCCCGCTCGTGAAACATACATGCGACGCGGTTACACATAGATTTCTTAAGCCATTAGCATTACTCAATCTTTTTCAAAATTACGAAGTTCAAACGAACCCTTTTAAATCTTACGTTCTTCAATTTCCACTCCTTTCAAAAATATTTAATAAGCAAACTCGATCTCGCTCCCTCTCAAGGCAGACAATAAACATAAATCAATAACAATATCAACAAGGCATGATGTGAGCCTAAAACTACTCGGACATAGGCATAGCTAGTAGCTACGTACGGACTCTCGTCACCTCGTGCGTACGTAGCACCCACAAATAGAAGCACACAATAATTTAGTTCACCTATGGGGTTAATTTCCTCTTACAAGGTTAGAAAGGAGACTTACCTTGCTCCGAAATTCCATAACCGGCTCCAAGGCCGCTCCGACAATTCAAATTGATGCTCGTCGCTCCAAAACTAGTCAAATATTATGCAACCGAATAAAAATATACTCTAATACTCATAATTAATTATTTTATAATAATTTCCAACTCCGTTCGAAAAGTTGATAAAATCACCCTCCGGGCCACGTGCCCGGATTCCAAAATTTTTCGAAAATAATCATTACTCATAACCTTATGAACTCAAATATATGATTTATTTCTAATTCCATGCTCATATTCGTGGTCAAAATCCAAAATACCAAATTCTAGGTATAAAAACCCCACAATTTATACTAATTTCCCTGTTCAAATCAATATAAACACATGTATTTAACTCAAAATTGTGAAGAAAACACTCACCCCATTATGATTGATGAAGATGGCACTCCAATGTGCTCCAAAATCGGCTCCCATGGGCGAAAATGAAATGAGATAAGCCAAACCCTCGCTTTGAAGGAGACACTGCCCAACCCCGACTTCCGCACCTGCGGCCTCTTCGTCGCATCTGCGCCTTCGCAGGTGTGGACATACCCTCGCACCTGCGCTCCCAGATTCTTCTCTCACTTTCGCACATGTGACGCATCTCCGCATCTGCGACCTCGCAGGTGCGGACAACCCTTCACACCTGGGGTCACTGCCCAGCTTCGCCCAAACCGCACCTGCGACCACTGGCTCGCACCTGTGGCCCTTATTGCGCAGGTGCGATCACACCAGATATCAGCTGCCTCATCTTTTCTGCCATGTCCAAACTCGATCCGTTAACCAACCGGAATCCACCCGAGGTACTCGAGACCTCAACCAATTATACCAACACGTCCCAAAATATATTATGAACTTAGTCGAGCCTTTAAATCACATGAAACAACGTCGAATTCATGAATCGCACCCCATTCCAAGCTTAGTGAACTTTAGAATTTCAAATTTCTACATTCGATGCCGAAACCTATCAAATCACGTTCGATTGTCCTCAAATTTTGCACACAAGTTATAATTGACATTACAGACCTACTTCAACTTCTAGAATTGGATTCCGACCCCGATATCAAAAAGTTCACTTCCGGTAAAACTTCTCAAAAACCTTCAAATTTTTAGCTTTAGCCAAATGACTCCTAAATGACCTACGGACCTCCGAATCCACTTCCGGACGCGCTCCCAATACCAGAATCACCATACATAGCTATTTCCACACTCGAAATCCCAAATGGACATTGATAACATTGAAATGCACTTCAACCCAAATTTATGAAATTCTTTCAAAATGCCAACTTCCACAATAGGCGCTGAAACGCTCCCGGGTCATCCAAAACCCGATCCGGACATACGCATAAGTACAAATTCATCAGACGAACCTGTTGGAACCTTCAAATCCTGATTCCGAGATCGTTTACTCAAAAATCCAGCCATACTCAATTCTTCCAACTTAAAGCTTCCGAAATGAGAATTTCTTTTCAAATCAACTTTGAACTTCCGAAATTTCAATTCTGACCACGCGTACTAGTCATAATACCTGAAGCCTCAAACTGCTGAACGATGCGCTAGAGCTCAAAACGACCAGTCGGGTCGTTATATTTTCTCCCACTTAAACATACGCTCGTCCTCGAACGTGCTAAGAACTGCTCTGGGGGTTGTCCGAAATCACTGTTTAATTCCTCAAGCACTTACCCGTGCTGCCACAACTTAGTTGAGCACACTAGCTCGAGCCAATCTGAAGATTCTCCCGTTTTACTTAGCCAAATAAGCCTTAGAGTCCAATTCCAACATCCGGAATTCTCTGTCAGGCTTGTTCCCATCATACGAATACCGTATCAATCACTTCACGATGCACCTATACATGATTGCATACCTTTGCTAAATTCACACTATGCACTGTATAACTCACACGACCATAATAACATCATATGATAACAATAGCCGAAATTCTACGAATCTGATGCTCACAATGCACCTCATGACATATATAAGTCTTGTTCCAACTCTTACAATACCACCACGACGGAAGAGATGTGTAGAAATTCATAATCAATTGTAGAGTCAACAAATCATTGAATCTCTCCCTTTGACTAGAATCATCGCCCCATTATGAATCAAATAATGGTATTTGCTCTTTAATATATTTTATATAATCCGGTCGCACTGATCCCATATCCAAAAATCTCGTCTCACCCAGTATAAGCTGCTCAGGCAACAAGCCACCCCAGACACGATCAAAAGTCTCATATGACACCACAATGTGCTAATAAGCTACAAACTCGAACGTGATATATAAGGAAAACGAATATCTGGAAGGGACTACTCAACCCACACAACTAATTAGACAACCAAAAAGGTGTTATGAACCTTCCCCAAAAAATGGAAAACAAAACACACAAAAATAGATATAGGGGACTGTAATCAACATCCCACTGTTGTGGTGTACAACCCGATCCAAACAACATACCCGTGGTGACATGCCACCTGATTTTCACGACCCAATTTCTCCCTCTATGAACCGTCATGACGACACCTATTTTCTATGACTAGGTAAGCCTAATACTTTGCGGAAATGAAACAAAACACGAACATTAACTACTAACAGTAACAAGTATCTAATAAGCAACTGAATGCCACTCGGCATATACAATTATCACCTCTGAAAATGTACAAAATAATTTCCAAAACCCGGAATACCGTAAGTCACAAGCTACTAAGAAGTCTTAACCATTCTATACATTATTTCTACAGAAAGAGGGAAAAATGAACATAGGGGGATAGAGGGGGACTCCGAGGATCTATGGGCACGAGCAGATGTACCTTCAAGTTTCCAATAAGCAACAACGACTGCAACTAGTGATGAGGCTGGTAAGATGAACCTGGATCTACACACGAAAAATATGTGCAGGAAAGGGCGTGAGTACACCACAACGGTACCAAGTAAGTGTCAAGCCTAACCTCGGTCGAGTAGTGACGAGATCAGGTCAGGGCCCTACTGGTATAAATATAATGAAATAAGACAGAATAAAATATCGCAGTAAAATAAATATGGAAATCTAACAGGAATAGAATCAATAAAAGACAACAACTCAGAACACAGTGATAACAACAAGGGATCTCCCGAAATACTATCTCGTAGTCACAAACATAAATGTGTAGGGGGATCTCCCGGAATACCGTTATGTAGTCCCAAAATAAATATGCAAAACAGGAGGATCTCCCGGAATACCGTTCCGTAATACCAAAGTAAATATGCAGTACAGGGGATCTCCCGGAATACCGTTCCGTAGTCCCAAAGTAAATGTGCAGCGCAACCAACCGAAATAACAATTACAACAAGAAATCCTACAGTTTAGACTAAGTTCAAGTCAAGGAAAGCAGGAAATTTCACTAAACATGCTACACAGAGTTCAAATAGGCAGTTAAACAAGTAGGCATGCTATTCTAGTCTAAACAAGATAGTTACATATGCTAGTGTGTTTCAAATAAGGAGAAAATAAGTTATGACTTAGTGAAAAACGGAGTTTTATAACAAATTGCCCATGTACGTACTCGTCACCTCACGTACACGACGCTCACATATCAAACAATACCAAATTCTAAGGGGAGTTCCCTCATACAAGGTTAGGCAAGCCACATACCTCGAACCAAGCTCAAATTAATCCGTCACAATGCTATTTTCACGAATATCCGACTCTGAATGGCTCAAATCTAGCCAAAACCAATTACATAACATAAATATAGCTACAAGAAACTAATCTATCTAACGAAATCAAAGCTAAGGCAAGAAATTAGAAAAATGCCCAAAAAGCCTCCCCGGGCCCACGTCTCGAAATCGGGTAAAAGTCACAAAATATGAACACCCATTCACTCACTATTCTAACTATACCAAATTCACTCAAATCCAATACCAAAATCTCGATCAACACCCCAAAATTTGTTCTAAGAACTTTTCTCAATTTTTTCTAATTTTTCACCCCAAATCCGAAATTAAATGATAACATTAATGATAGATTAGCGGGTTATAACCATAAAGGAGCTAGGAATCATTACCCAATGATTCCCTCTGAAAATCTCTCGAAATTTCGTCTTCTACCGAGCTCCCAATTCAATTATATGAAATAAACTCAAAATCCTCGTTTTTAACTTTAAATTCTGCCCAGGTATGCCCTTCTTCGCGAACGCGGTCAAACCCTCATGTTCGCGAAGCATAAGCTGCTTCAGACCTAAAATATACTTCTCACAAATGCAATAAACTGGTCGCGAACGTGAAGCTCAACTAGCTTGACCTTACGCGAACGCGGGACACTCATCGTGAACGCTTAGGCTATCATGCATGGAACCCATCTGGCCGTTGACTCTACATGAACGCGAGGTCATTATCGCGAACACGTAGCCTTAGTGTTCCATACCTTCGCGAACGTGGGAATGACGTCGCGAACACGAAGAACAACCTCAGCTGCCTTTCCCATATGCTCTATGCGATCGCGAGACCTTTCTCGCGAACGCGATGAAGGATTGTCTACAACAAAAATACTAAAAAATCTGCTATCTTTCAAGTCCAAAAACTAGTCCGTTAAGCACCTGAAACTCACCCGAGGCCCCCGAGACCTCAACCAAACATACCAACCAATCCTAAAACACCATACAAACTTAGTCGAGCCCTCAAACCACATCAAACAATGCTAAAATAACAAATCATCCTCCGATTCAAACTTAAAGAACTTGAAACCTCCAAATTCGACAACCAATGCCGAAACCAACCAAACCACGTCTGATTGACCCCAAATTTTGCACACAAGTCATATTCAACCTTACGGACCAACTCCAACTTCCGGAATCAGAATCCGACCCCGATATCAAAGAGTCCGCTACCTGTCAAAATCTCCAAAATTTTGACTTTCACCATTTCAAGCCTAAATAAGCTACGGACCTCCAAAACACAATCTGGTCACGCCCCTAAGTCCAAAATCACCTAATGGAGCTAACGGAACTGACCGAATTCCATTCCAAAGTCGTCTTCACACAGTTTCGACTATGGTCCAAATCCTAAGGCTTAAACCTCCATTTAGGGACTAAGTATCCCAAAACACTCCAAAAACCAAAATGAAACCTCCCGGCAAGTCACAATAGCAGAAATAGATATGAGAGAATCAGTAAATAGGGGATCAGGGCTAGTACTCTCAAAATGACTGGCCATGTCGTTACATCCTCCCCCTCTTAAAACAATCGTTCGTCCTCGAACGAGCATAGAGACATACCTTAAGTGGTGAAAAGATGAGGATAACGGTTGCGCAGATCCTGCTCGGTCTCCCAAGTCGCCTCCTCGACCGGCTGGCCCTGCCACTGAACCTTTACTGATGCAATGTTCTTTGACCTCAGCTTCCAAACCCGCCTGTCCAAAATAGCCACGGGCTTCTCAATGTAGGATAGATCCTTGTCCAACTGGACTGAGCTGAAATCCAACACATGAGACGGATCGCCATGATACCTCCGGAGCATCAAAACATGAAATATCGGATGAACTCCTGCTTGGATGGGAGGTAAGGCAAGCTCATAAGCAACCTCCCCAACTCGCCGCAACACCTCAAAGGGGCCAATAAACCTTGGGCTCAGCTTGCCCTCTTTCTGAACCTCATAATGCCCTTCATAGGTGAAACTCGAAGCAGGACCCACTCTCCAACCATGAATGCAACATCGGGAACCTTCCAGTCCGCACAGCTCTTCTGTCTGGACTGGGCTGTGTGAAGTCTGTCCTGAATCGCCTTCACCTTCTCCAAGGCATCCTAAACCAAGTCCGTACCCAATAATCTGGCTCGCCCGGATTGAACCAACCCACTGGGGATCGACACAGCCTACCATATAGAGCCTCATACGGTGCCATCTGAATGCTGGACTGATAACTGTTGTTGTAGGCAAACTCCGCAAGTGGCAAGAACTGATCCCAAGAACCTCCAAACTCCATCACATACGCACGGAGCATATCCTCAAGAATCTGAATAGTGTGCATGGACTGCCCGTCCGTCTGAGGGTGAAAAGTTATGCTCAACTCCACCCGAGTACCCAACTCTTGTTGTACGGCTCTCCAGAACCGCGATGTAAACTGCGTGCCCCTGTCAGAGATGATAGATACCGGTATGCTATGAAGTCTGACAATCTCACGGATGTAAATTCGAGCCAGCTGATCGGAAGAATAGGTAATCATCACAGGAATGAAATGAGCTGACTTGGTCAGCCTGTCCACAATCACCCAAACTGCATCAAACTTCCACTGAGTTCGTGGGAGTCCAACAATGAAGTCCATAGTGATCCGTTCCCATTTCCACTCCAAAATATCTATCTTCTGAAGCAACCCACCCGTCGCTGATGCTCATACTTCACCTGCTGGCAATTTAGACATCTAGCCACATACTCTACTATGTCCTTCTTCATCCTTCTCCACCAATAATGCTGCCTCAGTTCCTGATACATCTTCGCGGCACCCAGATGAATGGAGTACCGCGAGCTGTGAGCCTCCTGGAGAATCAACTCACGCAACCCGTCCATATTAGGCACACATAACCTGTCTTGCATCCTCAATGCACCATCCTCCCTAATAGTGACCTCCTTAGCATCACCGTGCTGGACCGTGTCCTTAAAGACAAGCAGATGAGGGTCATCATACTGACGCTCCCTGCTACGATCATAAAGAGAAGACCAAGAGACCACACAAGCCAATACTCGACTCGGCTCAAAAATATCCAATCTCACAAACTGGCTGGCTAAGGCCTGAACATCCAATTCCATGGGCCTCTCTGCTGCTGGTAGATATGATAAACTCCCCAAACTCTCTGCCCGACGACTCAAAGAATCGGCCACCACATTGGCCTTCCCAGGATGGTATAAAATGGTAATGCCATAATCCTTAAGCAGCTCTAACCACCTCCTCTGACCCAAATTAAGATCCTTCTGCTTGAACAGATGCTACAAACTCTGGTGATTAGTGTAGATCGCACAAGGAACGCCATACAAATAATGCCTCCAAATCTTTAAGGCATGAACAATAGCTACTAGCTCAAGGTCGTGGACAAGATAGTTCTTTTTATGCACCTTCAGTTGTCTGGATGCATAGGCAATCACCCTACGGTCCTGCATCAACACCGCGCCGAAGCCAGCTCGCGACACATCACAATAAATTGTATAAGACCCCGAACCTAAAGGCAATACCAATACTGGGCTGTAGTCAAAACTGTCTTGAGCTTCTGAAAGCTCTCCTCACACTCCTCTGTCCACCTAAATGGAGCACCCTTCTGGGTCAGCCTAGTCATAAGAGCTGTAATAGAAGAAAATCCCTCAACAAACCGATGGTAATACCCCGCCAACCCAAGAAAACTCCGGATCTCTGTAGCTGAGGACGGTCTAGGCTAACTCTGCACTGTTTCCACCTTCTTCGGATCCACCTTGATCCCTTCACTCGACACAATATGACCCAAGAATGCCACGGAATCTAACCAGAACTCACATTTTGAGAACTTTGCATACAACTTCTTTTCTCTCAAAGTCTGAAGCACTGTCCTCAGGTGCTGCTCATGATCCTCCCGAGTCTGGGAATATACTAGAATGTCATCAATGAATACGATGACGAAAGAATCAATATAGGGCCGGAACACATTGTGCATCAAGTGCATAAAGTCTGCTGGGGCATTGGTTAGCCCAAATGACATCACAAGGAACTCGTAGTGGCCATACCGAGTCCTGAAAGCAGTCTTCGGGATATCTGGCTCCCAAATCTTCAACTGATGATAACCTGATTGCAAGTCAATCTTGGAAAACATTTTGGCACTCTGTAGCTGATCAAATAGGTCATCAATACAAGGCAAGGGATACATGTTCTTCACTGTGACTTTGTTCAACTGGCGATAATCAATACACATACGCATAGAACCATCCTTTTTCTTCACAAACAAGGCAGGAGCACCCCAAGGTGACAAACTGGGCCGAATGAAGCCCTTATCAAGCAACTCCTGCAACTGCTCCTTCAACTCCTTCAACTTAGGAGGAGCCATACGGTATGGAGGAATAGAGATGAGATGGGCTAAGTGCCCGACAACAAATCAATGCCGAAATCAATATCTCTATCGAGTGGCATGCCCGGAAGATCAGCTGGGAACACATCTGGATAGTCCCTCACTACTGGAGCTAACTCAACTGTAGGGGTATCGATACTGACATCTCTCACATAAGCTAGATACGCGTCACACCCCTTCTCAACCATTCGCTGAGCTTTAAGAAATGAGATAACTCAACTGGGAGTATACTCTAAGGTACCTCTTCACTCTAATCGCGGTAAGACTAGCATAGCCACCGCCACGGTCTTAGCGTGACAATCAAGAATAGCATAATAGGGCGACAACCAGTCCATGCCCAAGATAACATCAAAATCTACTATGTTGAGTAATAATAAGTCGGCTCTGGTCTTAAAACCACTAAGAGCAATCAAACACGACTGATACATGCGGTCCACAACAAGAGAATCTCCCACAGGAGTAGACACATAAACAGGGGAACTCAAAGAATCCCGAGATACACCCAAATGTGGGGTAAAATAAGAGAACACATATGAATACGTAGAGCCTGGGTCAAATAATACCGACGTATCTTTATGACAGACTGGAACAATACCTGTAATGACAAAGTCGGAAGCAACTGCCTCTGTACGAGCCGGAAGAGCATAATACCTGGCATGGCCTCCCCTTCTAGGGCGACCTCGATCTCTCCGACCTCCACCTCGAGCTGGCTGAGCAGGTGGGGTGGTAGCTGGTGCTGGAATCATGGCCTGAGGTCCCGGTGGAGCACGTGATGGCTGAGAAATATGTGGAGGTACAACCCTCCTAAGTCTGGGGCAATCCCTCACCATATGGCGGGTGTCGCCACACTCAAAACAACCCCTCGGAAGGCGTGGCTTATGTGACTGACTCGGGCCATGTCTGTTAGACTGGCCGCTAAAAGTACCCCGAGCAGGAGGCACACTAGATACTGGCGGTGCATAATAAGGCTCCTAGGGCCTAGAAGGGGATGGAACACCACTGGCGGATGGAAGAGCTGAATGAATGGGGCAACCCACATAACCCCTACCATGGCGAGTTGCTGGGGCACGAGCTCCAGAATAAGAACCAGTCTCTCAAGACCTCTTGGCCTCTCTCTCCTCTTGATCCCGGGCAAGCATGCCCTCCAATATCCTAGCAATACTCATAACCTGCTGGTAAGGAATATCTATCTCCAGCTCCCTCACCATACTAATCCTGATACTGGGGTGAAGTCCCTCAATAAATCGTCGAACCCTCTCTCGAACGGTGGCAACCAAGTCCGGTGCATGTCGTGCCAAATCACTGAAGCGGACTACATACTCTGACACAGTCATAGCACTCTGGCGCAGCTGCTCAAATTTCGCGCGCCATGAGTCCCTGAGGCTTTGAGGGACATACTCTCTCAAAAACATGTCCGAGAACCGAGTCCATGTAAGTGAAGCTGCCTCACCCGGACTACTCAACTCATAAGCATGCCACCACTAATAGGCTGCTTCTCTAAGCTGGAAAGTGGTAAAAAAAACCCTGCTCGTCTCCGCTACGCCCATAGTACGGAGAATACGATGACACTCCTCCAGAAAACCCTGAGCATCATCTGTAGCCAATCCGCTGAAGGTAGGTGGGTGGTACTTCTGGTACCTCTTAAGTCTGAGCTACTCTGCCTCAGAAGCAGATGTCCTAGTCTCATGCTGAACCGGTGCTACCGGCGGCATAGGAATGAACTATGGGCCTGATCAACCTGGACCCTCTGCTCAGGAGTGTGGACTATGGGAGTCTGTGCCCCTCCCCCGGCCTGAGATGTGGCGGGAGCTAACGGAATCAATCCAGCCTGAGCTAAGGTGCTGAACATGCTCATAAACTGGGCTAGAGTCTCCTGGAGGGCTGGTGCATCAATAGGAACCTCTGGTGCCTGCCCTCCAGCTGGAACTGCTGGGGGCTCCTCTATCGCAGCTCGCGCGGGTGCTCTGACTGCATCATATGGCCGTACTCTACCCCGGCCCCGAAGGCACCTAATCTCTATGACTAGGTAAGCCTAACACTTTGCGGAAATGAAACAAAACACGAATATTAACTACTAACAATAACAAGTATCTAATAAGCAACTGAATGCCACTCGACATATACAATTATCACCTCTGAAAATGTACAAAATAATTCCCAAAACCCGAAATACCGTAAGTCACAAGCTACTAAGAAATCTTAACCGTTCTATACATCATTTCTACAGAAAGAGGGAAAAGTGAACATAGGGGGATAGAGGGGGACTCCGAGGATCTGCGGGGGCGAGCAGATGTACCTTGAAGTCTCCAATAAGCAGCAACGACTGCAACTAGTGATGAGGCTGGTAAGATGAACCTGGATCTGCACACAAAAAACATGTGCAGGAAAGGGCGTGAGTACACCACAACGGTACCCAGTAAGTGCCAAGCCTAACCTCGGTCGAGTAGTGACGAGATCAGGTCAGGGCCCTACTAGTATAAATATAATGAAATAAGACAAAATGAAATATCGCAGTAAAATAAATACGGAAATCTAACAGGAATAGAATCAATGAAAGACAACAACTCAGAACACAGTGATAATAACAGGGGATCTCCCGATATACCGTCTCATAGTCCCAAAAATAAATGTGCATGGGTATCTTCCGGAATACCATTCCGCAGTCCCAAAATAAATATGCAAAAGAGAGGGATCTCCCGGAATACCGTTCCGTAGTCCCAAAGTAAATATGCAGTACAGGGGGATCTCCCGGAATACCGTTCTGTAGTCCCAAAGTAAATATGCACCGCAACCAACCGAAATAACAATTACAGCAAGAAATCCTACAGTTTAGACTAAGTTCAAGTTAAGGAAAGCAAGAAATTTCACTAAACATGCTGCACAGAGTTCAAATAGGCAGTTAAACAAGTAGGCATGCTATTCTAGTCTAAACATGATAGTTACATATGCTAGTGTGTTTCAAATAAGGAGAAAACAAGTTATGACTTAGTGAAAAATAGAGTTTTACAACAAATAGCCCGTGTACGTACTCGTCACCTCACGTCCACGGCACTCACATATTAAATAGTACCAAATCCTAAGGGGAGTTCCCCCATACAAGGTTAGGCAAGCCAGTTACCTCGAACCAAGCTCAAATCAATCTGTCACAATGCTCTTTCCACGAATATCCGACTCCGAATGTCTCAAATCTAGCCAAAACCAATTACATAACATAAATATAGCTACAAGAAACTAATCTATCTAACGAAATTAAACCTAAGGCAAGAAATTAGAAAAAACGCCCAAAATGCCTCCCCAGACCCACGTCTCGGAATTGGGTAAAAGTCACAAAATTCGAACACCTATTCACTCACGAGTCTAACCATTACTCAAATCTGATACCAAAATCTAGATCAAGACCCCAAAATTTGGTCTAAGAACTTTTCTCAGTATTTCCCAATCTTTTACCCCAAATTCAAAATTAAATGATAAAATTAATGATAGATTAGTGGGTTATAACCATAAAGGAGTTAGGTTATGATATGAACCTAACTCAATTCAATTTTCTGATATGAACTCAAAATCCTCGTTTTTGAACTTTAAATTCTGCCCAGGTATGCCCTTCTTCGTGAAGGGGGGCAAAGCATCGCGTTCGCGAAGCACAAGCTGCTTAAGACCTAAAATATACTCATCGCGAACGCGATAAACTGGTCGCGAACGCGAAGCTCAACTATCCTGATCTTACGCGAACGCGGGACACTCATCGCGAACGCGTATGCTATCATGCCTGGAACCCATCTGACCGTTGACTCTATGCGAACGCGAGATCCTTATCACGAACGCGTAGCCTTAGTATTCCATACCTTCGCGAATGCGGGAACGACGTCGCGAACGCAAAGAACAACCTCAGCTGCCTTTCCCAGATTCTCTACGCAATCGCGAGACCTTTCTCGAGAACGCGATGAAGGATTGTCTGCAACAAAAACACCAAAAATCTGCTATCTTTCAAGTCCAAAGACTAGTTTGTTAAGCACCCGAAACTCACCCGAGGCCCCCCGGGCCGTCAACCAAACATACCAACCAATCCTAAAATACCATACAAACTTAGTCGAGCCCTCAAACCATATCAAACAACTCTAAAATCACAAATCATCCTCCGATTCAAACTTAAAGAACTTGAAACTTCCAAATTAGACAACCGATGCCGAAACCAACCAAACCACGTCCGATTGACCCCAAATTTTGCACACAAGTCATATTCAACCTTACGAACCTACTCCAACTTCCGAAATCGGAATCTGACCCCCATATCAAAAAGTCCACTACCGGTCAAAATCTCCAAAAATTTGACTTTCGCCATTTCAAGCCTAAATAAGCTACGGACCTCCAAAACACAATTCGGACGCGCCCCTAAGTCCAAAATCACCTAACTGAGCTAACGGAACCGACAAAATTCCATTCCGGAGTCGTCTTCACACTGTTCCGACTACGGTCCAAATTCTAAGGCTTAAACCTCTATTTAGGGACTAAGTGTCCCAAAACACTCCAAAAACCAAAATGAAACCTCCCGGCAAGTCACATTATCAGAAATAGATATGGGAGAAGTAGTAAATAGGGGATCGGGGCTATTACTCTCAAAACGACAGGCCGGGTCGTTACACCGATCCACAGATAAAATCTACATAAAGAGATACTTACCAAGCTAGAATGCTCATTACTATAAAATACACGAATATCGGCCACAAGCACGCTAAGTGCATAATACCATCCCTGAGGAGACAGATAGCGCCATACGCTACAAAACTCAAGCACAACTAAGGTGCGATATATGAATTGAATCTCGAGAGCCATCCGGCCTACATAACACCATCGCTATGTTGAACCTCAACACATAAGAAATTTACCAAGTCGTTTCACAACTCACACGACACAATATAGTATTACATGAAATAGCTGACAACGAAATGACATCCAACGTCCGAATACTCCTCCATAAGGAGCGCTATGCTGAAATGAACACATCCAGCCTGATATAGATCCCATATTCATATATAAATCTATCCACAAACCTCAAGTCGATTCTGATCGCACCGTACTAGTCTAATAACCTTTCAAGGGTCCATAATAACCCCATTTTCCCATAACATATAAGAACACCCATCATAACCGGGACAAGCTTCCGCAGTCCACCACCATACGAACCGAGCGTCCTCCAGGCACGAATTCCCAATTAGCAATATTACCACTATCTTCATACTTGGTTTCCATTCTTCAATCAATCAAGTGACTACACGTCACACTTATACAATCTTCCTGTGGTATATGCTCCCATGACCTTCCGCACCAGGTAACAAGTCTGTACATTCATACTACCGGCCACACCAATGATGTAAAGCAATTCAAGAATCTACATTCAGTATGCAAAGCCTCTTCACACCAGGCACCGATCTCATATGACGCCAAAAAAAATGTCAGCTGACTCTAACCATCTGAGTCCTTTCTTGATCATCTGAGCTCATGACATTCTTGTCAACATCGAACCGAAACCTTGATCCTAAACTTCCAAATCCCATGCTAATCATTGCACTTAATCGTGCCAATGCGCAAGAGCACTAAAAATTTCATCATAACTCCGGAAGCACTAATAGGGTAAACATTTCATCATATAGAAATATTTTACTTAGATTATTTCAAGAGAACTATTCCAACACGCAGCCAAATTCCCATGACCACAGAAAATACAAACCTCGAGTAGTGGTTTAAACCACCATAATCCTTCTGGGATCCGTCTACACATAACATGCCATAATGCTCGAATGCCCTCAAATAAAATCAATTATGGCAGTCGTCAAACCTCGCACATACCGCCACAAATCACATGCACAACTCAACATGCTGAAGGAGCTGATCATTGCCATCATCATGCCAATTTAACCATACTATGGACTCGAAATCCTTAGACACCACACCTTAACTTTTGAATCTACTAGGACCGTTATTGAGAGTCACCCACTCTGACTTGGTCCCGAATATAATCAACTCCAAGGCTCTGCTAGCACATGAGCACCCTCTCAAAGAAGCACCTGGCCGAATCATCTTCCTTGTAACTCGCCTCTACACGAAGCATAAATCCCGAGTCTTCCCAAAGCCTGAGCATGAACCTATAAGGCCAACTATAGCACACATTCCTCAAATCGCTTGCTCAAATTACCACTGATGTTCTCTTTCCTTAGTCGTAATAACCCATCAATATGCCGATAACCAGAAATCTTACAAATAGACGACCATCCAATCCAACTATGGGCGGTGGGACTCTCCCACTTAGCTTGAAGCTACTATTGCATAAACCTGAAACCCACCAAGATTCTTCCTTCATCAACATGATCTAGCACAATCAACCCGCGAAATTCCTCGAAATCCTTCTATTAAACTTTAATAAACACTCCAAACCACTAGCCATATTTACATATTAAATCTCTTATCGGGTAGCCAGTAGAATTCTTCGCAGAAGTTTCGTCAACACCATGTGACCGCAAACCTACTCACAGGAGATAACCCACCTGTGGAAATTACATGCCGACATATTCCAACGTCGTTGCACTGGGTATAATTACTACGAAATCAGTAGATCATCCTGAGTCCGAGCTCATTCACCAGCTACACCAGTCCGTTCACTCCTCATGGACGTCAACTAAAGGTGCGACAATACATTCCAATCCAAAGTCATGTGGTATCCTTCTTTATATCATGCAACTCCTTTCTGTTGTATCCAATCTCCTGCCGCATAATAGCCAATATTTCAAATTAAGTCCGTAGACCTAGTCACTGACCACCATGAATCCCAAATCACTCTAAACTTCCCTCAAGGCGTGTAGCTATCATATCACAGAACCCACGTGCTACTCTGTCACTCTCCTACTTTGGTCAAACCCTCTCCTTTAAGCAACTACTCGACTTCTATTTCTCACACTTGATCTTCTAGGAACTCAACCACCACAAGACACCTCCCACATGTCCTTCCTCATACTTCGTCGTCTAGTTGTTGCCTTAAATCATTATCTATCTCTGTAGCATTTGAATCATTAGATCGCTAATAACTTTAAACTCCTTCAAAGATCATCTTTCTCGAGCCATCAACACCGGGAATGCCGATTCGATCCTGAACCACTACACACTGCGACCTCTGACAGCCGCTTTCTCGGCACCATTTATAATACTCTACCCCAAGGCGAATTAAAGAAAACCATAACACAGGCAAACTTAACACATCATAACCAATCAAGGACAATGACGCCACATCACAAGCGAAGATTCCACCACGCTCGAAAATATCGAGTCCTACTACTCCATCAACCCAAGTCTGAACATTTTTAGTTCGATTGCCTTTCCTTCGTCGGAAGTAAAATACCGAATCTCTGAATCATGCATTAAGTAAACCTCCTTTCAAGCCATTTACTTCCCCGAGACATAGGCAAATATCCTACCATCACATCAATATTGTGCGATAACAACTCATGAGCATCATAGCAACCTGTACATAGCCTCAAAGCTCTCGGAATTAGAGCTACTGAGCTGAAATGATAGAATATCCTTCTATAAGGCGACGACAATAGCCCAATCAACTATGCAGGGAGAAGCATCCTGCACCACATCTGTAGTACCATTACAATTCCTCAATTCTCGATCGATAGCAAGCGTTTCACGTCGCATAAGATTGAATGGGAAGGAAACAAAGGCATAAGCCTCAAAAGAACAAAATCGCACGATGAGGATCAAGAAGGGAAGTGCTCCTAACAGTCCTGTAGCCTCTCGAAGATAAGTAGAGACGTCTCTGTACCGATCCGCAAGACTCTACTAGACTCGCTCATGACTCGGTAGACCTAAGTGAACCTAGTGCTCTGATACCATTTTGTCACAACCCAAAATTCATAAAGGTCGTGATGGCGCCAGACTCTACTGTCAGGCAAGCCAACATTAAATAGTTAATTAAATCCTCATTTTAATATTTTTGAAATCGTAAATTTACTTCAATTTATCTAATAAAAAATGAATTTACATAATAAATAACAATATTTTCCAATTCCAATAGTGAACATCCCATAATCATCCAAGAACCCGGTGTCACAAGTGCGTGAGCCTTTTCTAGAAATTTAAAATAAAATACAATAACTGTCGGAATACAACTTGGACAGGAAAGAAAATACAATACTCTGAAGGAGACTTTGCTGGCTGCAGTGCGTCGTATAGAATGTAGCCCACCTAAGTCCCCGCTATAATCGCGTCTCTGCGTCCACAAGGCCGCTAAACATATGTGTACCTGCACAAAAATGTGCAGCAAATTTAGCATGAGTACGTAAATCAACGTGTACCCAGTAAGTATCCCGCCTAACCCCGAAGAAGCAGTGACGAGGGATCGACTTCGACATTTACTAGTGGTCCAATAATATCAGGTACAATAAAGAAGTGAATGAATATGAGCTAGAGTAAATATAGGAAACAAACAAGTATAAAATACGTAGTACAATTTTCCTCTTTACAATTTACTCAAGCTCTCAACTAGCAAGTTCCCTCCGTAACCGGAGCATATATATAGATATAGTGGATTTCATCAAAGAGGTTGTCATAATCCAAATCAGGGAAAAACCCTCAGATACACTGGCTTCTTGCCAAACGTTACGTACGATTCCATGAGGATATATATATATATATATATATATATATATATATATATATATATATATATATATATATATATATATATCAAAAAGTGTCGAGGCGTACGGACCGATCCAACATAAAAGTAAATTGTGCACTGCCGAGGGTCGAACGACGCGAACCATAGATGCATCTATTAACCTGCTGAGGCGAACGGCCCGCTCCCATGAGAGTATGGTACATAAATCCTGCCGAGGCGAACGGCCCGATCCCATAAGAGTGGTAGAAGGAAATACCCCGCTCGCGAATCATACGTGCGACATGGTCAAATATAAATTTAACATTAAAATCATATCTTTTTCTTGATTCTTTTCAAAATAAGAGAAATTCAGCTTGTAGCTTTTTTTTTTAAGGAGATTACCCCGCTCGCGAAACATACATCCGACGCGGTTACACATAGATTTCTTAAGCTATTAGCATTACTCAATCCTTTCAAAATTACGAAATTCAAACGAACCCCTTTTAAATCTTACGTTCTTCAATTTCAACTCCTTTCAAAAACATTTAATAAGCAAACTCGATCTCGCTCCCCCTCAAGGCAGACAATAAACATAAATCAATAACAATATCAACAAGGCATGATGTGAGCATAAAACTATCCGGACATAGGCATAGCTAGTGGCTATGTACGGACTCTCATCACCTCGTGCGTACGTCACCCCCACAAATAGAAGCACACAATAATTTAATTCACCTATGGGTTAATTCCCTCTTACAAGATTAGAAAGGAGACTTACCTTGCTTCGAAATTCCATAACCGGCTCCAAGGCCGCTCCGACAATTCAAACTGATGCCCGTCGCTCCAAAACTAGTCAAATATGATGCAATCGAATCAAAATATACTCTAATACCCATAATTAATTATTTTATAACAATTTCCAATTCCATTCAAAAAGTTGATAAAATCACCCTCGGGTCACGTGCCCAGATTCCAAAAATTTTCGAAGATAATCATTATCCATAACCTTATGAACTCAAATATATGATTTATTCCCAATTTCATGCCCAAATTCGTGGTCAAAATCCAAAATACCAAATTCTAGGTTTTCTACCAAAATCCCCACAATTTATACTAATTTTCATGTTCAAATCCATATAAACTCATTTATTTAACTCAAAATTGTGAAGAAAGCACTTACTCCATTATGATTGATGAAGATGACACTCCAATGTTATCCAAAATCGGCTCTCATGGGTGAAAATAAAATGAGATAGAGCCAAACTCTCGCTTTAAAGGAGACATTGCCCAGCCCCAACTTCCGCACATGCGGCCTCTTCGTCGCATCTGCGCCTTCGCAGGTGCGGACATACCCTCGCACCTGCACTCCCAAATTCTTTTCTCACTTTCGCACCTGCGACGCACCTTCGCATCTGCGACTTCGCAGATGCGGACAACCCTTCGCACCTGCGATCACTACCCAGCTTCGCGCAAACCACACCTGCGACCCTTATTGCGCAGGTGCGATCACACCAGATATCAGCTACCTCATCTTTTCTGCCAAGTTCAAACTCGATCCGTTAACCATCCGGAATCCACTCGAGGCCCTCGGGACCTCAACTAATTATACCAACACGTCCCAAAATACGTTACGAACTTAGCCGAGCCTTTAAAACACATCAATCAACGTCGAATTCATGAATCCCACCCCATTCCAAGCTTAGTGAACTTTAGAATTTTAAACTTCTACATTCGATGCCGAAACCTATCAAATCACGTCCGATTGTCCTCAAATTTTGCACACAAATCATAATTGACATTACGGACCTACTCCAACTTTCGGAATCGGATTCCGATCCCGATATCAAAAAGTCCACTTCCGGTTAAACTTCTCAAAAACCTTCAAATTTCTAGCTTTAGCCAAATGAGTCCTAAATGACCTACGGACCTCCGAATCTACTTCCGGACACGCTCCCAATACCAGAATCACCATACGGAGCTATTCTCAGACTCGAAATCTCAAACGAACATTGATAACATTGAAATGTATTTCAACCCAAATTTATGAAATTCTTCCAAAAGGTGGGTTGCTCTGATGGTAAGCACCCTCCACTTCCAACCAAGAGGTTGTGAGTTCGAGTCACCCCAAGAGCAAGGTGGGGAGTTCTTGGAGGGAAGGATGCCGCGGGTCATTTGGAAACAGCCTCTCTACCCCAGGGTAGGGGTAAGGTCTGCGTACACACTACCCTCCCCAGACCCCACTAGTGGGATTATACTGGGTTGTTGTTGTTGTTGTTGTTCCAAAATGCCAACTTCCACAATAGGCGCTGAAACGCTCCCGGGTCATCCAAAATCCGATCCGGACATACGCCCAAGTTCAAATTCATCATACGAACTTGTTGGAACCTTCAAATCCCGATTCTGATATCGTTTACTTAAAAATTCAACCTTAGTCAATTCTTCCAACTTAAAGCTTCCGAAATGAGAATTTTCTTTTCAAATTAACTCTCAACTTCTGAAATTTCAATTCCGACCATGCGTACCAGTCATAATACCTGAAGTGAAGTTGTTCATGGCCTCAAACTGGTGAACGACCCACTAGAGCTCAAAACGACCGATCGGGTCGTTACAGGATCATTGGAAACTTATTTGTAGTTTTATGATCATATTTCTTTTTTTACTGGGAGATTTGCTTTTATACATAAGAGATCTAAAAATGATATTTTCTTAATTTTAACATTATAAATGGCCATGAAGGCCCATTCCCTCCATAATTATCACTATTGCAAATTGTTTTTTTTCCTGATTTTCTTTATTTAAAAGAAATATTGCTTTGATAATTTACCTCTTAAATAAAAAACAATATTGAACTCAAACTATTTATAGTTGCATTTTACATTAAATTTAGTCTTATGGATGGATCTTTCATTTTATTTAGACAAACTCATATTTGGGCCCGTTTGGCCACAAGAAAAAAAAAATTTGAAAAAAGTTCACTTTTTTCGTATTCACTGTTTTCGGAATTTTTCGAAAATTTGAATAACTCCAAAAAGTTATTTTTTAAAATTTTCACTTCAAATCACTCACAAAAATTCAAAAACAGCTCCAAATGGTATTCATGTCCAAACACAACTCTAATTTTCAAATACCATTTTTCACTTTAAAAAAAATTCATTTTTTTCCGAAATTTTACAATTCTTATGTATAAACGCCCACTTTATTTGAACGAGGATTTGAATCAAAACCAAATAAAAGGAAAAACTGAAACTTGAAATTACAAATTGGTCTCTCTTGTGCTATTTAACTCTTAGAGGTGTTATCAAATCATTCCAAAAAGTTGAAGGGGTCAAACTATAACTAGAAGTGCACTGTCTCCATTTCAGAGAGACGAGAGTTGTGAAGTCCGAATTCCGATTATCGAACGGAGCCACCGGCAAGAATTGCTTTGGGCGAATCATCTACAGGGATATCGCAATGGGATACGTGCAGGAAGCCCGAGAAAATCACGTCAAGAAGAAGGTCGAAGAAGGTACATTTGATCTTAAACCCCTAATTAGTCATGTACACTAATCATATATATTGTCATTTGTGAAGCATCAAGTAGGCGTAGGATACAACCGCACCCATTACTACTTTGTGGAAATGAATGCCATTTTTGTACAAATGTATATATTGTAAAAATTGCTCATACTTTATGCAGTTCAAGTCGAGTCTCAAATGTGAGCTTCAAATGGCAAAAAACAATTGTTTAATCACCTCCATATTCCACAATTCATTTTCCACATCTGTTTAATTTTCTAATAAACCATTTGGAAAGCTGGAGTTGTTGGCCTAAGTTCTGTTTGAGTAATTTTTGTGGTATCTCAATGGTATGAGGCAGAAGGACTACTTGCTGATATATGGCACTATATGTCCGCAGTTCTCCTTAGAGTTTTATTTGTTTCATTACGTTTTATATTGCTTATCAAGGACATAATCTCCTCCTCCATTGTAGTTTTTCCGGTTAAAGAATTTATAGGAGGTTGCAAGGTTGTGTGTGGGTGACAAGAGGGGTTGCTCTGATGGTAAGCAACCTCCACTTCCAACCAAGAGGTTGTGAGTTCGAGTCAACCCAAGAGCAAGGTGGGGAGTTCTTGCAGGGAAGGATGCCGAGGGTCTATTGGAAACAACCTCTCTACCTCATGGTAGGGGTAAAGTCTGCGTACACACTACCCTCCCCAGACCCCACTAGTGGGATTATACTGGGTTGTTGTTGTTGTTGTTGTTGTTGTTTGCAAGGTTGTGTGGAATTAGGGTAAAATTACCACTAGAGATTCAATAAGGAGGTGATGGGTGAGAATCAGGAAGAGCGAGAGGACGGAGGCAAAAATGGAATCTGCTCTGCCACAGTCGTACACCTTGTCTACAATTGCTTCACTCTTTTTTTTTCCTTACCTTACTAGGTACATTTCTTTAGTTTAGGTATGGATTCTCACGTGCTCTTGTAAGGAATGTGAGTGAAACTTTATGTTGTAACTGCAAGGAGGAGATGAAGGAAAGACAATAACCAGAATATTTGTAAAGATTACTAAAATTGCAGGGAGAGTGCACGGTTAGTACTGAGCTGGACAAAGTGCTTGCCAGGGATGCAAGGTAGTGCTGGAAAAGGATTATTGCAGGGAAAGCCAGACCTGCTAAGCAGCCAGCATGCCCATTGCCATTACTAATATAACATGATTAGGGTAGTTTGAGGGGTCTTAGGATGACATGTTATAGAAATAGAGTGTGGGTAAGAAATGCAGTGGGCTTACACAAAAATATGTTTGATTTGGTAATTTGTTTAGTATAAGGTACAAAGTGGCTCGTTTTGACGAATTGAAGGTAGATTTGTTAAGCAAGACTCCACGTAACTACCTTGTTATAGGACAGGGACATTATCAAATTTGTAAGCCTCATTTACTAAATGAAGAAGAAAGATGATTTTCCACTTTCAAGCCTTTAAAATTTAATTTGTTGGTTGTGAAACTATTTTAGGTATTCTTGTGTTGTCCATTATTGATGTTCCTCAAGAACACTCTATATCATCTTCAACCCTCCACATTAAGTGCTTAGTTTGTTTCTCTCTGTGATTGTTTCCTCTAAACGTTGAGGAAGTTTTCGTTTTGATAGGGTTGTTATTGGTTTAGAGTCCTATTCATTCTTTCTGGTCATCCAGAAGCAGAGAAATAAAACAACATAGCAATTCGGGTCCGCTATTTGAATCATCACTGTCCATGTTAGCGCCCAATTTTGATTTAGATTGAGATGTGCCAAGAATATCTGGTTGCTTTTGTTTTTTGGTGTCTTGACATGTGATGCAAGCAGTTGTCCTTGCTTGGATCTAGACGCTCAAAAGAACAAAGCTTTTAGTTCACTTTTCCAACTTATGTCTTGCCACATTATTTGGTCCAACAGAGTTGGATAAAAGTTTGTCATTCATACTTTCGCAAAAGCTTCCTGTTACATAGTCAGGACCATGTCTGTTTGACATTTTTATGCCTGTTTTTACCTGACAAATATGACTTATATTTATACCTTAAATGGCAGTTCCCTTATGTATTGTTGTCCGCTGTTTTTCAGCTACTGTCATGAAAAAATAAATTTATCTTTCAGTCATATTCCTTAACTTGAATGTTTTATGCATCAATAATTCAGCTTTGCGCAGTAAAATGAAGCAGAAAGCACTTCAACAATGCAATCACTACACTGCAAAGTATGCTGAATGTGCCTCAGGAAGAACATTATCTGTTGTTTGGCAGTGCCGCAAACAAGCTAAAGAATTAAATGGGTGCCTCCATCAGTAGTATGTTCCTCATCTTTGATTCAACTTGTTCTTTCATCTTTAGTTACGTCTAAATATGTTCAGCAACTATTTGCTCTCATTTTGGTTATCATGACATCTTTGTCTTCCATTAACTTGCCTGCAATTTTCCCACGATCTGATGACAGATTTTCTTTGAATAAGTCCTCAAGAGAAACTGAGCTTAACTGCAAGGTTCAAATAGTTATGTACCCAAATGTGAATACTGGAAGTTCGAGCTGACAAATCTTCTAACAATCAACTTTGCCCATTATCGATGGGTGATCTTCTGAAAACTTAGAATGCTTATTTTAGAAGCATTGTTCATGACAGGTGTGTTAAAACTTAAGATAAACCATAGGAGGCTTATTACTTAATTAAAAAAAAAAAAAAAAAAACTTAAGATGCACTCAAGCTTAGGCCATGGCATCCCTTTGAGATAAGGTGTGACTAAGCAAGTAAATTGATATTTTGAATATGTTTGACATTTTGAAAGTACGGAGCGGTTAGAATTAAGTTATTTTTGACAATTATGCCCTCAGGTTTGAACTAGACTTGCAACCCAAAGCAGAAAAAACCCTAAAGGGAAAAAAAGTTAACCATGGGTATTGGGGGGCAGAACATGTAATAGGGGTAAAATTATTTCTTTGACCCGTAATTCAAAGGGGAATTTCAAGTTTATAGGCAAAATTTTGTTTCAAAACAAATGTAGGTGTATTAGAGACCAATAGACCATCATCTAATCCTCAGCTACTCAATGAACAAACCAGAGGCAGGATAAATGATTTCCGAGGACTGTACCCCTTTATCTCCGCGACCAAACTAAATCCATTGGGCAGTCAACATGTTATTGTAATATTTTAGCGCTTAAATTTCGTGATGCACTCTGATGTTCTATTTTTTTCCCCTTGTTTCCTGTTCATGCAGTACAAATGACTCTGTTTTGGAAGAAATGAAGAAAGAATACATGCTTCAACAAGACGGGAAGGAACCACCTAGAGCTTGAGTTTCACTTTCTTGGTACTTTCAGTTTGTAGCTCTAAACATTGTCATTGTACCTACTTTCTGCTTGGTCAAGTTATACTGGAATTAGAGTGGTTTCTGCTCAGTCATGTTGTACTGGAATTAGAAGAAGAATATTTGATTTTTTTTTTCTTTACTTGAAAAGGAATAAGTGGGCTTCGTATTATGCAAGTCATTTCTGGGATGAGATTATTATATGTTGCTCCAGAGTTGGGATTTCGTTAATTGTGACATTAGTATCCTGGTCAGCTCGAAGGTACTTCCGCTAATACAGTGGGCAGTTTGCTATGATCAAAGTTTGAGCAGATGGGTTTACACAGAGTGTCTCCAACATAGCATGTGGACTGGTCTTAAACGTTAATACAAGAAAAGATAGCTAGTTTGACACAATGTTCAATATAGATTTGTGTTCAAACAAGTTATGTGCTACCACGGCGCAAACGAGGAAACATAGTACTCCCTTTGTTTCAATTTAGATGACGCATTTCGCTTATCGAGAGTTAATTTAACTAAACTTTGAATTTACATTTGATTAATTCATTTCAATATTTTAAAATTAAAATTTAGATATTCAAAAACTATACGAAAAGTATTATTAGTTACAATTTTTCTCATGTTAATATGATAGAAAAATATATTTTAAAATGTTAGTCAAACTTCACTCTGTTTGAGCGATAAGCTAAATATTTCATCTAAATTGAAACGGAGGAAGTACTATTTTATCATTCTATTAATACATCTCGGATACTTGGACATGAAAAGAAATGGCTCTCTTTGACAAGACGAATGTGTGTTTGGCGAGGAAAAATAAAAAATAATTACTATTTCTTAGGCCTATTTTCTTATCACGCACGAGATGTTCCCAAGTCTAGAGACTAGAGGGACCCTTTCTTAACCTATATGTGAACGGATTAATTTTATGGTAAAGAGCCAAAAATGTTCTTGAACTATCTCAAATAGTTCAAAAATGTCATTCGTTTGTTTTTTGTACCAAAAATATCCATGTCGTCTATACTTTGGACCACAAATGCCCTTAAACTGTTAGTCTTGTCATTGAAGGTGACATGGTAGTCCAACTGGGTTAGATTTGCTTACATGACCATCCACCTAAGCAATCCAACATGGCAAAATTATTTTTTCGGAAAAAAAATATTTTTTTTGGAATTTTTAAAAAAATACAAAATCAACACTTATTCCGAAAAAAAGTAAAAACAATTCCGGAAAAATTATTTTCTGAAAAAATAATTTTATTTTTTCCGGATTTTTTTTTATTTTTCCGAAAAATAATTTTTTCGGAATATTTTTTACTTTTTTCGGAAAAAGTATTGATTTTGTATTTTAATAAAAATTTCTGAAATAAATAATTTTTCCGAAAAAATATATAACGGTTTAATGGCATTTGGACAACAAAATCAACACTTTCCGGAAAATTATTTATTTCGGAAATTTTTATTAAAATACAAAATCAATACTTATTCTGAAAAAAGTAAAAAATTTCGGAAATATTATTTTTTCGAAAAATAATTTTTCTGGGAATTGTTTTTACTTTTTTCGGAATTAGTGTTGATTTTGTATTTTAAAAAATGGGAAAATATTTTTTTCGGAAAATTATTTTTTCGGAGATTTTTTTTTACTTTTTTCGGAATAAGTGTTGATTTTGTATTTTAAAAAAAATTTCGAAAAAATAATTTTTCCGAAAAAATAATTTTGCCATGTTGGATTGCTTAGGTGGATGGCCATGTAAGCAAATCTAACCAGTTGGACTGCCATGTCACCTTCAATGACAAGACTAAATGTTTAAGGGCATTTGTGATCCAAAATATAGACGGCGGAGATATTTTTGGTACCAAAAACAAACGGAGGGCATTTTTGAGCTATTTCAGATAGTTCAACAGCATTTTTGGCCCTTTTCCGTTAATTTTATTCTGATTTTTTCCATCTACTTGTTCGACTTTGAGGAGAAAAGGACAATGTTGCTGAAAAACATTCCATGCATCTCTCGATACAATTATTGAACTATTTCTACTATAACCACAAGAACCTAAATTACAGAAATAGTAAGAAAAGAAGCTTTCACCGAAAAATTCATCTTATGAACGGCCATATTGTTGGATCATGGAATTAAAATAGTAGGAAATAAAGACTAATTTATAATAGTAGGTTGTCCAACATATGAAAAAACATGTGAACAAGACTAGCTAGTACGATTTGATTCTAACTAATAAAGCAACAAAAACACCCTAGCTACTATACTATATAAGCATCTAAATAAAATAGTAGAAGCTAAATTAATTAATCTTTACTAACAAGCTAAAGAGCTTCGATAGAACAGTGAGTTTTCTTAGCACAAAGCTTTTCCAACTCCTTTGCAACTTCTTCAATTTCTTCATCTCCTTTGGAACGAAGCATTTCCTTCATATCCCTTGCCTTTTGCCTCACAAATTCACCATCCTTCTCCACCACCACTTGGTTGATTATGGCTGCAACTTCCTCTCTATGAAGTTTTGCATTACTATCCCTCACAACTTCCACAGCAATACCAACCTCTTCAACAAGCCTAGAATTAACTGGTTGATCAATATGCATTGGCATAGCGATAATTGGAACACCATATTTCATGCTTTCCATTACAGAACTCCATCCGCAATGACTCACAAATCCGCCAATACTTGAATGCTCCAAGATTTTTGCCTGTGGTGCCCATCCTTTAAAAACGTTTCCCCTATTCCCTACCCTATTGAAAAACCCTTTAGGTAATGCCTCTTCAAGTTCAAGATCTTCCCCTTTTTGGAACCTTATAGGCCATATAAAATTCACCTTACTCTTTTCCAACCCATAAGCAATCTCCAATAAATCTTCCTTGGACAAAAAATATTCACTTCCAAAAGATACAAAAATTGTGGATTTCTCCTCCTTTTCATTCAACCATGTTATTAACTCTGATTCTCCATCATCAATAGTAGGTTCTTGAACTAATGGACCAAGTGGTACAACTTTTTTCCCAGTTAAATTAGTGATATAATCACTATACTTACCCTCAATCTCCTTAAAACTTTTTATCAAAACAAGATCACTAGATAGGTAAAAACAATCTCTAACTCGCTTCTTATCTTCCTCAAGCTTTTCCACAGGCATAGATGATTCATCTTTCTCTATACGAGCCATCTCATAGTCACGATAACAAATAGACGAGAAGGGAAATTTTATACCTGGGTTGTTGAACACATGCAACATATAAGAAGTCATTGTAGCGCTACTACTAATAAATTCAACAGCAGGGATTTTTAACTCAGCAGCAGCCTTTGGAGCCCAAGGTTGGAGAAAATCATAAATCAATAAATCAGGTTTTAGGGTTTTCAAGATTAGGGTAAAATCAGGACTGGCTAAGTCAAAAGCTTCTTTGAGAGTGTTCATAAGATGAGGTGGGAGACCATTTGTGGTGTGGTGACAAGGAGGAAGATTAGGTAAAGTTTGGAGATTAAGTTCCAAGAATTGGATTGATGGTGAAAATTCTGGGCTAAGGTTTTTCTTAATAGAGCTTAGGTTTATTGGCGTAGAACACAAGTAAATAGTGAAGTTTCTTTGGCTGAGCTTTTTGGCTAACTCTAAGAAGGGAGAGATATGGCCATAGCCCAACCATGGAAACATCAAAACTCGAAGTGGTTTTTGATTATCCATAAAACCATTCATGATTTCTTGAATTTTTTTTCTTTCTCAAACTTAATTCTTCTCACAACTTTTTGGCATGCAAAAAGGGATTGATATGGAGTTATATTTATAGTTTATCAACAAGTTCATTGTATGGTAAGTTGGAAAATATTGGAAGATCTATAAGTGTTTAATGCACAAACACGTAGAAGGAAAATGCGACTATATATTTTTGGTATACGTATAATATCTGCATGGTTCACTTTCCTTTTGCGTTGTTCCACTTTCTTGTATTTCTTCCTCTTCCTTTTCAGTTTCTTTTATAACTGGATTTCTTTTCCTTTTTTATTTCTGGTAACTATGCTAATTGGGAACCTATATATGGTAGTTATTTTGTTTAGGTGGTAATACCTTATGTACTAAAAAAAAGGTAAACTTAACGTACTCGGAAATCAATCCATAAATATAAATAGAACCCTAGATTTCCAAGTGTTTATATATAGACAAGATTTTAAAAGAGTAGAAATAATCTTTTCTTTTATATTCTGTCGTTTTTCATTTCTCAAATTTTTAAACTTTATTCTTCATTAGTGTTTTTTATGTGGCACAATTATTTACAGAAGCAAAGTGGGATTTCTTTCTAATTCAGACAAGCCAAGTGGGATGAAAGAGTTAAATTATGCATCCAGTGAGAAAAAAGTTAGATCAGATAAAATAAAATCTTATTACCGAGAAAGAAAAAAAACAACCCCGTTAAACATAAGGGGTATAAGCTTATCAACGTATACATTATAATGTAATTTTTTTTTACACAAAATATGAAAGAAAATTACTGCGTTTGCCTAATGTATATATGTACAAACCAAAAGAGGATGTGCGTTATTATAAGTCAGAACTTCGAGAAAGTTAGGTGTAATTCTCCTATATATAGGATTTGTAATTAAAAGTTAGAATAAACGGGCAGTGAGCTACATATATGATTTTCATACTTCTTATTTTATTTTTAAGGAAATAATAACAATAAATTTTTAAATTCACCTTGGTTTCGTTCCAATAGAATCTTTAGAATTTTAAGGAATACCTTTTCAGTACTAAAAACATTATGTTAGTATATTCCCTTAATCTTGAGATCAGATTTGTATATATTTCTATTCCAAAAAGTAACACCACTTGACATAGTTAAGTCAAGAATAATTATACTGGCCAACGCAAGGAAATAAATCAATGAAGAAGAAACAGAGTTTTTGAAGGAAAAATTAGGTCACAAACTTCTCTAAAATCCTGAAATGCTGTATATCCAAGTTGTAGGCGTGCTTCTATAGTACTAGTCTCTCGTCACATGCGTTGCACGTAAGCACTAACTTATATATTATATGATTTTTGTAATAATATGAATATTATAGAAACAAATATTTCAATAAATAAATATACCTAAATAATAAAATATAAGTTTTGTGAATAATCAATGTAATTCGTTAGTATGGTGAATTATTTGTCCAGGTCAAAAAAGTTGGATATCGTCCTAATATACGAAGATGAACCGTCAAATTATAATTAACATTACAAACGCCAAGAATATTTAACTTATCAAAATGTTGGAAGTAGTCGGTCATATTTTGAAAGGTGTATGGGTCAATAGTGTTAGAACATTTCTTTAAGCGATGGCTAAAATATGAAATTAACTTCATAGAAAATATATAGGTGAGTACTCTTATATTTATATACTCCGTCCCTTTTAATTTGTTGGTCTTAGTTTGAAAGTTTAATAAAGAAATAAAGACTTCTGAAACTTGTGATTTTAAATATGCCATAATATTTGTGTGACTATAAAACTTTAAAAAGTTGTGGTCTTAAAAAACCATAGCATTTGTCTGGTTATAAAAATTTTTCATTAAGAAAATATAGGAATGTGCCAAACGTTTTGAAACGGACTAATAAGAAAATAGTGTAAAAACGAAGGGAGTAATTATTATCCGTTAATGAACAAACCATCTATTAGGGGAATTCTATTGATAAATCTTGTGATACGTACAAAAGAAAAAATTAAAAAGAAAGGGGATATTAATAATTGACAGGGTTGATCTTAGACGGCCAGTGGTTAATGTTGTGTTCACCTTATCCTTCCGTTTTTCATAGCATTGGGCCCTATTTATTGGTTATTCTTACTGCATGTCATTTATTTTTGGTTCTTATGTTGCTGTTATTATTTCTATGGTTTCTGTTGACGGTATTGATATATTGTCTCTTCTCGTCTTTTTGGTCTTCTTGAGCGGAGGGTCTATCGGAAATAGCCTCTCTGCCCCATCGGGGTAGGGGTAAGGTCTGCGTACACACTATCCTCCTCACACTCTACTTGTGAGATTTTACCGGATCATTATTGTTGTTGTTGTTGTTGGACAGATATT
Organism: Nicotiana tabacum; assembly: GCF_000715075.1. NCBI lineage: Eukaryota > Viridiplantae > Streptophyta > Magnoliopsida > Solanales > Solanaceae > Nicotiana > Nicotiana tabacum. Next base: position 144,694,640 of record NC_134096.1, on the reverse strand, counting down.
AACTTGGTGCAATACAAAAAAAAAAAAAAAAAAAAAGGACGGAGAAAGCTTTTCTCCACACTCACATGTTAACTTACAAAACTTGTTAAATCTATATCTAAATCTAAATCTATACTATATTAAAAGCATGAAGGTCATTAGTGAAATGTTAATTCGACTTTTTTACCTTCTAAAAATAAATTTCACATTGGACATAATTGTAATTTAAGTTACTTTTCTAATATTTAGGATATTTAAACTACCTAAAATTTTGGTTATTAAATATTTTATTGTTGAGCTAATTAAGAAGTCCTAATTATTAGCCTTCACCATAACAGGTTAATTAAATAAGAAAACGTGAGTATTACCATCCAATATAATACTATTAACAAAATAATATTTACCTAGAATAAAATACTAAAATTTAAACTAATGCTTTTTATTTTCATTTCAAACTTAATCTTTATCACACAAAAAACATTCTAAAGTCCCTCAAATTTTATGTTAAATGTTATAAGCAACACTTCATTTAATAGTTATTTAATTACTTTTTTAATATCTAAGAACTTAAAATTAATTAAATTTTACTTATTAATTTATTTTCTTATTCGAACCATGTAGAATTTATAATATTTAGAGATTTATTAAAATATCGCTTCGTATAAGCCTTACACATAAGTTATATATAAATGATTAAAAAAATAAATAAAAGAAGAATAAAAATATTTAAGAAAGAAGAGGTACGGGTTCCTGGACAATAACGTAGATATCACTTTTTAAAAATATACTGCACCAATAATTTTATTCAATATTATACTTTTAACTTTCAAAAGTTTTAAATGCTCTTTTACAATTATGAGCAATGTCGAGCAGAAATCAATAAAAGCCACAAAATACCAAGATAATTTTTTAGATTCTTTAACTTTTAATCCATGATATATTTAGCTAAACATGAGAGGGTTTATCAGTAGCTTTCAATTGTATATTTTCTTACTAGCTTGCTTTATTTTATTTTTTTAATGTATTTTTTTGTTTATTATTGCACTTTGATTTTATGTTATTTAAAGTTCGTATGTGCTTATATGTTATAAGTTGTATCCTTCAAGATTATTTACATTTTTAAGGTTCTTGCCCGTGAAACTGAAATTATGAAATTACAAACTTGGAACAAATCTTAAGTTGAATTATTAATGATGAGGACTTCTGGGATAGTTTCTTTAATTATTGAGTTAATTATACACAAGCAATATTCATATCATCTTTAGGAACATACACTTTTATTTTATAATTCAATATTATTTTTTAAATAAATTTATACTCATTAAGACAGGATTCACGCGCATCGCACGTACCCTAATACTAGTCTACCATAAAAATGTGTACGTCCTTAACAAATGGATCCAATTTTTAAAAATAAATAATAAAATTGGTAATTCCATAGTGAGTTCATGCTCACAAAAAGTGAGATGAAAACAGGCTAGTTGCACGTCCGATCTGTAACGACCCGACCGATCGTTTTGAGCTCTACTGTATCGTTCAGCGGTTTGAGGCCTTGAGTAGTTTCACTTCATGTATTATGACTTATACGCGTGGTCGAGGTTGAATTTCAGGAAGTTCAGAGTTGATTCGGATGGAAAATTCTAATTTAGGAACCTTTAAGTTGAAAGAATTGACTAAGATTTGACTTTTGAGTAAACAATTTTGGAATCGAGATTAAAAGGTTCTAATAGGTTCGTATGATAATTTCGGACTTGGGCGAATGTTCGGGTTGAGTATCGGGTCGCCCGAGAGTATTTCAGCGCTTATTGTGAAAAGTTGGCATTTTGAAGGTTTTAGAATTTTTTAAGTTTGGTTTGAGGTGGACTTTGGTGTTATCGATATTCGTTTGGGGTTCCGAACCTTGAAATATGTTTGTATCATGATTTGTGACTTGTACGTAAAGTTTGGCATCATTCCAGAATGTTTAAGTATGATTCGGACGCGTTCGTTGAAGTTTGAATGTTTGAAAGTTTAAAGAAATGTTTCGATCGTCGATTCGTAGTTTTGATTTTGTTTGGTGTGATTTGAGGCCTCGAGCAAGTTCGTATCATATTTTGGGACTTGTTGGTGCGATTGGACTGTGTCCCGGGGGCCTCGGGTGTGTTTCGAGATGGTTTCGGGACATTTCTCCATGTTTTGCTGCTGCTGTTGTTGCTGGTTCTGGTATTGTTCATCGCAAACACGTAGTGGTTATCGCGTTCGCGAAGAAGGATCATGGCTGCTGGAATTTTTTGCTTCGCGTTCGCGAAGGCTTGGAGAGCAAGGCTCCGTGTTCGCGATTTGATGTTCGCGTTCGCGAAGAAGAAGCTGGCCTAGTGGCTGACTTGGTCTTCACGTTCGTGGAAAGTCAGGCGCGTTCGCGATAGGCGGGCTGGTAAAACTTCGCGTTCGCGTAGAAAAGTTTTGGAGCTGAAGCTGGATGTGCTTCGCGAATGCGAGGTGATTTTCGCGTTCGCGATGAAGGTCGTTTGGGCAGTGTATAAAATTACAAAAATGGGTTTTGGCTCATTTTATCTCAAATCATCCATGGGAGCCGAGCTTGGGGAGACTTTGAAGGAGCTTTTTCGTCATCCATCACTAGGTAAGTGACTTTTACATATTGTGAGTTAAATACATGAACTATACATGAATTTTATATGGATTTGAACATGAAAATTGGTGGAAATTGTGAGATTTTAAAGAAAACCTAGAATTTATATTTTTGAATTTTTACCACAAAATTGGACATGGGATGAGGGATAAATTACATATTTGAGTTCGTGGTATCATGGGTAATGTTCATCTTCGGAAATTTTCGGAATCCGGGCACGTGGGCCCGAGGGTTGACTTTATTGACCTTTTCGAGCGGAGATGAAAATCATTATAAATTGTTAAATTGTAAGCATTGGAGTATATTTTTATTAGTTTGTACATTATTTGACTAGTTTTGGAGCGACGGGCATCGATTTGAGGTGTTAGAGTGGCGTTAGAGCCGGTTATGGAACTTCGGAGCGAGGTAAGTCTCATGTCTAACCCTGTGAGGGGCAATTTATCCCATAGGTGCTATGTTCTTATATGCTACATATTGTGGGAGCTACGCACGTATGAGGTGACGGGTGTCCGTGCGTATGCTAGAATTCCTGATTATGTTCGGGTAAACTTAGGTTCACGCCATGCTATAATTGTACTATTTGAGTTATCTTTGCTCGTTTAAATTCCTTTATTTCGCGTTACGACTTGAGACTAGACTTGCATAGGGTGATAGACTCGCTATTGTAGAGATGTGACGAGCTACTTGATAATCTGTAGAATAATTTGTGCTTCCCTTATGAATTTCTCCCGCGTTGTGCGTACTCATTGCAAAGTTTTCCTTAAATTTCATAACTCACACGTATATTCATGAGTGGAGTCAAGGAACCATTAAAGCTTCTTATTCTAATAAGATCGGGTCGTTCGCCTCGGCAGAATTTTGTACCACACTCTTATGGGAGCAGGCCATTCGCCTCGGCAGTATAATAGATGCATCTATGGTTCGTGCCACTCGACCCTCAGCAGTGTACACATTATTCTGGATCGGGCCGAACGACCTCGGCAGTATCGTGCATTATATCGCTAGTAGCCGAATCATAATCGTGCGTTATATCGCCAGCAATCCGAATATTCACGAGATTTTTCTTCCAGTGATACCTTGCATTTTATATGGTATTTCTTATTCATTTGATATTAGCACTTGATATCCGAGTTGTTGAGATAGAATACGATATTGAGAAGTTTATAGCATTAAAAAAAAATTGAAAGATTATGCTGGTTACCATTTCATCCTACTATTACTGTTGTGCTTCATATATGTTTAGGATTTAGCATACTACTTTATTGCACCTCTAATAAGTGTCAGCGTCGACCCCTCGTCACTATTTGTCTGGGGTTAGGCTAGATACTTACTGGGTACGCGTTGATTTACGTACTCATGCTACACTTATTGTGCAGGTATATATATGTGTGTGGTGGTTTTTTGGGTGCAAGGACGCGGCTGTTGTGGGGATTTTACGGTGAGCTGTATTCCATGTTAGGATCTGCAGCATACAGAGTCTCCATCAGAGTTATTTATATTCTCCTGTCTAACTTGTATTTCAGACAAATATTGTATCATTATTGTACTCCTTAGTATATGCTCATGCACTTGTGATACCAGATTTTGGGGGTTCCTACTGGATGTTCATTATTGTAGTTTACATAATTACTATCATTTCACCTTGTAATTTATATTTTATACGGAAGTTGGAAATAAAAATCACGGGTTTTCTGCGAGTTCCAGACCTTACTCTACTTATTTAATGGGATTCATGATTTCAAAAATAATAAAATGAGTAACTAAGTAGATTAAGCATCGTTGGCTTGCTTGACGGCGACGTTAGGCGCCATCATGACCTATAGTGAATTTTGGGTCGAGACAGCTTGGTATCAGAGCTCTAGGTTCACTTAGGCCTCACGAGTTATGAGCAAGTCTAGTAGAATCTTGTGGATCAGTACAGAGACGTCTGTACTTATCATCAAGAGGTTACAGGGCTGTGAGGAGAACCTTCCTTATTGATTCCTCTTCGTGCGGTTTGATTCCATTGGAGCTTATGCCTTCATTTCCTTCTTACTCACTCTTACACGATGTTGAGCACTTGTTATCAATTGGGCATCGAAAAGTTGCAGTGGTACTACAGATGTATTGCATGATGTATCTCCCTGCGTATTCGAATAAGCTATTGTCGTTGTCCTATGCAAGGGGGTTCTATCGTTTTAGCCATGTATTAGTATTGCATATAGTTTTGAAGCTATGCCTGGATTGCTATGATATTCATAAGTGGTTATCGCGCAGTGTTGGTATGATGGTAGGGTGCTTGTTTATGTGTCGAGGCAGTGAATGACTCGAAATGAGGATTTTTCAGTGCATGGTTTAGAGGTTCAGCATTTAATTCCAGCGGAGGAAAGGCAATCACACTATGAATGTTCAGGATTTGGTTGATGGAGTAATGAGACTTGATATTTTCGAACATGGTGAAATTCTCATTTCTGATGTGGTATCGTCGTCCTTGTTTGAACGCATTAAGGTTCGCCGGTGTTATGGTCTTTTTTTATTTGCCTTCGGGATAGGGTGTTGTAAAATGGTGCCTGAGAAGTGGTTGTCAGAGATGTCGGTGTGTAGCGGTTTCAGAATCGAATCAATGTTTCTAATGCTCATGGCTCGAGAGAGATGATCTTCGAGGAGGCTTAGAGTTGGTAGCAATTTATTAGTTCAGGTGCTACAGAGATGGGTTTTGATTTGAGGCAGCATTTGGGCAGCGAATGATGAGTAAGGACATGGTGGGAGGTTTCTCGCGGTGGTTGAATTGCTAGTAGGTCAAATATGAAAAGCAGAGGTCGAGAAGTTGCTTAAAGGAGATGGTTTAACCGAAGTGGGAGTGGCAGAGTACCATATGGATTTTGTGGTAGGATAGCCACATGCCTTGAGAAAAGTTTAGAGCGATTTAGGGATCATCGTGGATAGTAACTAGGTCTACGAATTTTATTTGGAATGGTGGCTACTGTGTTGAGGAAGGTTGAATATGACGGGAGGAAGTTGGCTTGGAGTGTTTAAGGGTGTAACAGCTTGATTATCGTTATGGGATACGACGTGACTTCGAATTTGGAATGTATTATCAGACTTTCAGTTGATGTCTAAGGGGAATAAACAGACTTGTACAGCCGGTGGACGAGCATAGGCTCATGAGGGTTTACTGATTTTGTAGTACTGGTACCCAGTGCAGCGTCATTGGAAGATATCAGTATGGAATTCCACATGTGGGTCATCTCCTGTAGGTAGGTTAGTGGTTGCATGATTTCGATGAAGTTCTACGAAGAGTTCTACTTACTACCGGTAGAAGGTCGAATATGCGATTGTGACTGATAATTCGGAATGTTCATGAAAAGTTTAACAAGAGACAACGAGAAATTTAGCGGGTTGGCGGTGCGAGATCATGGTAATTGAGAAGGAGGAATCTTTGTGGGTTCTACATTATGTGATGGTAGCTTAAAGATAAGTGAGAGAGCCCACCATCTACGATTGGATCGTGTGGTTGTCTGCTCTTGCGGTTTCTGGTTATCGTTGCACTGGTAGATCATTTATGACTAAGAAAAGAAAATATCAGGGGTAATTCGGGCAAAGAACTTGATGAATGTGTGATATATTTTGCCTTATCGATTCATGTGCAAGTTTTGGGAAAACTCACAGTTTATGCTTCTTGTGGATGTGATGTACAAGGAATAGAATTCATCTGGTTGCTTCTTTGAGAGTGTTTATGTGCTAACAGAGCATTGGAATTTGATTATATTCGGGACCAGGTCAGAGTGGGTGACTCTCAATAGTGGTTCTAATGGGTTCAAGGATGTAAGTGCTATACCTAAGGATTTTGGGTTCGTTGTGTGGCTGAAGATCGGGATTTTGCAGTAGAGTGTGAAGAATACTTAAGGAATTTTCTATGTTATCATCGGGTCTGTGGGGTAGTATTGGAGGAATGGGAGAAATAGCTTCGGATTCACGAAAGGTCTTGCAGAATAAGTGTACCAGTTGGATATGCTATTGTGCGCTTGGTGAGGGTATGAGATGGTTCATGGGCATGGAGACAATGTGATCTCGTGATTTGGGTCACTTGGGATGAGTGTTGATCGAGTTTCGTTATGTTTTTTTTGAATGAAGCCATTATTATTTCTAAGGCAGGTTAGGAGTAAATTGGAGGAAGTTGGGTCGGTTGGTAATGGTTTGAATCAGCATGATTGTGATAATGATCAGTTCCTTCGGCGCGTCAAGTTATACAGGTGGTTGGTGGTTGTACGTGCGGGCTTGACAGCCACCATAATTTGATTGATTTGGGAGGTATTTGATTCAAATGGCCTTGGTATGTGTAAATAGATCCGGGAAGAGTTATGGCGATTTAGACCACAACTCGAGGTTTGTATTTTCTGCGGTTATAGGGATTCAGTTGCGTGTTGTAATGGTTCTTCTGAAATGAGTTAAGTGAAAGGCTTCTAACCAATGAAGTATTTATTCTACTAGTAGTTCAGGGGTTATGATGAATTTTTGTACTCTCGCGTTGCAGCGTGATAGGTGTAGTGAGCGGCATGGGAATTGGAAGTTGAGGATCAAGGTTGCGGCTTAGTGTTGATAAGAATGTCACGAGCTCGGATGAGCAGGGAAGAATCCAGATGTTCATAGTAAGCTAGCATTTTCTTTAGTGTCACCTGAGAACGGTGTCCTGTGTAAGAGGCTTTGTGTGTTGATTTGCTTTACGGAATTAGTACGGTTGGTGGTATGGATGTGCATACTTTGCTACCTGGTGGGAAAGGTCATGAGAGCGTATCCCACGGGGAGATTTGTATAAGTATGACATGTTAGTCACTTGATTGTTAAGGATTGAAACCAAGTATGGAGATTCTGGTACTATAGCTAATGTGAGAGTTTATGCCTGAAAGGCGCTCTAGTCATTTGGTTGTGGACTATGGGAGTTTGGTCTGGATTGGACAGCTGCTCGTGTGTGTCATGAATAGGGCCATTGTGGATCCTTGAAAAGTTGTTGGCCTAGTATAGTATGATCAGAATCGGCTTGAGGTCCATTGGTGGGTCTAATGTGAATGTGTGCTCTACGTAAGATTGGATGTGTTCATTCGGCATAGTATTGCTTACGGAGGAGTCTTCGGGCATTGGAAGTTATTCCCGCCGTCAGCTATTCCATGTAATACTCTATTATGCCATGTGGGTTGTGTGACGGCTTGATTATTCGTACATGTTTTGTGATCCCGTGTAGCTTGTGGTGTTATATGAGCAGGAAAGCTCTCGAGATGCAGGTCATTTATTGCACCTTAGTCGTGCTTGGGTTTTTGTAGCGTATGGCGCTATCTATCTCCCCAGGGTTATATTATACACTTGGTGGGTTTGTGGTCGATATTTGGGCATTTCGTAAAGTATAAGCATTAAGGAAGATGTGTGTTTCCTTGTTGGTTGTTGTGTGGATCAGGTGGCACGCCGCTACGGGTATATCGTTTGGATCGGGTGTCATGCCTCCACGGGTATGTTGTATGGATCGGGTTATGCGCCGAAACAATGTCATGCTTAGATCGGGTTGCATGCCGCAACCGTGTCATATTTGGATCGGGTTGTACGCCGCAATAGTGAGATGCTGAGTACGGTTCCATATACTTATTTTTGTGTGTCTTGTTTCTCGTCTCCGAGAAAAGTTTATAGCATCTGTTGTCCGTTTTATCGTTACGCGGGCTGGGTAGTTCCTCATCGGAGTTCGTTTTTCCTTATGAGTCATATTCAAGTTGTAGCTTGTTGGCACTTTGATGGCGTTGTATGAGATTTTAGACAGTGTTTGAGGTGGCTTATTACCCGAGTAACTTGTACTGGGTGAGACGAGGTCATTGGACCTGAGATCGGTGCGATCGGATTCAAGTAGGGTATATTAAAGAGAAAATATGGTTATTCAGTTCAGAATAAGGTAATGGTTCTTGTCATGTGAAGAGGCCCCATGATTTATTGTTTTGGCAGGTGGTTATGAGTTTCTACACACCTCTTTTGTCGTGGCATTATTGTGAGAGTCAGAACAGTTCTTACATGTGTTATGAGGCATATTGCGGGCATCAGATTCGTGAAATTGCAGCTATTGTGGTCGGAGGATGTTATTATGGGCATGCGAATTATGCGGTGCATGGTGTGATTTCAGCAAAGGTACGTGATCATGTTTTGGTACAGTATGTAGTGATTGATGCGGTGCTCGTATGTTAGAATCGAGACTCATGGAGAATTCCGGATGTTGGAACCTAGCTCTAAGGCTTGTTGGCTAAGGAAAAACAAGAAGAAGGATCTTCAGTGTGGCTCGAGCTAATGTGCTCACATGGGTTGTGGTGGAACAGGTAGGTGAACGAGGTGTTAAATAGTGATTTTGGACAAATCCAGAACAGATCTTAGCACGTTCGAGGACGAACGTATGTTTAAGTGGGGGAGAATGTAACGACCTGACCAGTCATTTTGATATCTAGCGCGTCGTTCGGCGGTTTGAGGACTTGAGTAGCTTCACTTCATATATTATGACTTGTACGCGTGGATGAGGTTGAATTTTGGGAAGTTCAGAGTTGATTCGAATGGAAAATTCTAATTTCGGAAGCTTTGATTTGGAAGAATTAACTAAGATTTGACTTTTAAGTAAATGACCTTGGAATCGGGATTTGAAGGTTCCAATAGGTTTGTATGATGATTTCGTACTTGGGCGTATGGTCGGGTTGAGTATCTGGTTGCCCGGGAGCATTTCAGCGCTTATTGTGGAAAGTTAGTATTTTGAAGGTTTTAGAATTTCCTAAGTTTGGTTTGAGGTGGACTTTGGTGTTATCGATGTCCGTTTGGGGTTTCGAACCATGTAATAGGTTCGTATCGTGATTTGTAAATTGTGCGTAAAGTTTGGCGTCACTCCGGAATGTTTAAGTATGATTCGGACGCGTTCGTCAAAGTTTGAATGTTTGAAAGTTTAAAGAAAGGTTTCAATCATCGATTCGTAGTTTTGATGTTGTTTGGTATGATTTGAGGCCTCGAGCAGGTTCGTATCATATTTTGGGACTTGTTGGTATGATTGGACGGGGTCCCGAGGGCGTCGGGTGTGTTTTGGGATGGTTTCGGGTCATTTCTCCATGTTTTGTTGCTGCTGTTGCTGGTTCTGGTGTTGCTCATCGCGAACACGTAGTGGTTATTACGTTCGCGAAGAAGAATCATGGATGCTGGATTTTTGTACTTCGCGTTTGCGACTGTGGTCATGCGTTCGCGAATAAGAAGCTGGCCTGGTGGCTGACTACTTGGTCTTCGCATTCGCGGAAGGGCAGACGCGTTTGCAATAGGTAGGCTGGCAAAGCTTTGCGTTCGCGCGCCCTTTCTCGCGTTCGCGGAGAGAAGTTTTGGAGCTGAAGCTGGATGTGCTTCGCGAACGCGAGGTGATTTCCACGTTCGCGATGAAGGTCGTCTGGGTAGTGTATAAAATTGCAAAAATGGGTTTTGGCTCATTTTATCTCAAATCTTCCATGGGAGCCGAGCTTGGGGAGACTTTGAAGGAGTGTTTTCGTCATTCATCACTAGGTAAGTGACTTTTACATATTGTGAGTTAAATACATGAATTATACATGAATTTTATATAGATTTGAACATAAAAACTGGTGAAAATTGTGAGATTTTGAAGAAAACCTAGAATTTATATTTTTGAATTTTTACCACGAAATTGGACATAAGACTAGGGATAAATTATATATTTGAGTTTGTGGTGTTATGGGTAATGCTCATCTTCGAAAATATTTAAAATCCGGGCACGTGGGCCCGAGGGTTGACTTTATTGACCTTTCGAGCGGAGTTGGGAATCATTATAAATTATTAAATTGTAAACATTGGAGTATATTTTTATTGCTTTGCACATTGTTTGACTAGTTTTAGAGCGACGAGCATCGGTTTGAGGTGTTAGAGTGGCGTTGGAGCCGGTTATGAAACTTCTGAGCAAGACAAGTTTCCTGTCTAAACCCTGTGAGGGAAAATTTATCCCGTAGGTGTTATGTTCTTATGTGCTACATGTTGTGGGAGCTACGCACGTATGAGGTGGCGGGTGTCCGTGTATATGCTAGAATTCCTGATTATGTCCGGGTAGACTTAGGTTCATGTCATGCTATAATTGTACTATTTGAGTTATCTTTGCTCATCTATTTCCTTTATTTCGCGTTACGACTTGAGACTAGACTTGCATAGGGTGATAGACTCGCTATTGTAAATATGTGACGAGCTACTTGATAATCCGCGGAATAATTTGTGCTTCCCTTATGAATTTCTCCCGCGTTGTGCGTACGCATTGCAAAATTTTCCTTAAATTTTATAACTTGCACGTATATTCGTGAGTGGGTTCAAGGACCCGTTAAAGCTTCTTATTCTAATGGGATCGGGTCGTTCGCCTCGACAGAATTTTGTACCACACTCTTATGGGAGCGGACCGTTCACCTCGGCAGTATAATAGATGCATTTATGGTTCGTGACGCTCGACCCTTGGTAGTGTACATATTATTATTATGGGATCGGGCTGTTCGCCTCGGCAATATCATATTCCTTATGGGATCGGGCCGTACGACCTCGGCATAATCGTGCGTTATATTGCCAACAGTCCCAATATCCACGAGATTTTTCTTCCATTGATGCTTTGTATTTTATATGGTGTTTCTTATTCATTTGATATTGGCACTTGATATCCGAGTTGTTGAGATAGAATACGAGATTGAGAAGTTTATATCGTTAAAGGAAATTTTGAAAGATGTTATCGTTTCATCCTACTATTACTGTTGTGCTTCATATCTGTTTAGGATTTAGCATACTGCTTTATTGGACCTCTAGTAAGTGTCGGCATCGACCCGTCATCACTACTTATTCGGGGTTAGGCTAGATACTTACTGGGTACGCGTTGATTTACGTACTCATGCTACACTTACTGCACTTATTGTGCAGGTATATATATGTGTGTGGTGGTCTTTTGGGCGCAAGGATGCGGATGTTGCGGGGACTTTACGGTGAGCTGCATTCCATGTTACGATCTGCAGCATACATAGTCTCCATCAGAGTTATTTATATTTTCGTGTCTAACTTGTATTTCAGAGAGATGTTGTATCATTATTAGACTCCTGAGTAGATGGTCATGCACTTGTGACACTGGGTTTTGGGGATTCCTACTGGATGTTCATTATTGTAGTTCACGTAATTACTATCATTTCGCCTTGTAATTTATATTTTATACAGAAGTTGGAAATAAAAATCACGGGTTTTCTGCGAGTACCAGACCTTACTCTACTTATTTAATAGGATTCATGATTTTAAAAATAATAAATTGAGTAACTAAGTTGATTGGGCACCGTTGGCTTGCCTGACGGCGGCATTAGACGCCATCACAATCTATAGTGGATTTTGGATCGTGACACGATCTACATTATTTAAAATACTTTAGTACAACACTCCAAAGTAAACTATCGGTGTAACCTTATGTATAACTACTGCAATTTCAATGACCATCTTAACAAAACTAAGGACAATAGTCTCCAACCGGATGCGTATATTGTTTACTATATAATAGGACTGATACAGAAAAAAAGGATGAAACGCTGACTTAAATTGACTGCGCAATTAAGGAAAGAGACTAAAGGAACTTGTGTTTATCATGCCTGCTAATTAGTTATTGCAAAATTTGATATTTCTTTTTGTTTGTGCCACCGTGGATGACTATGAACCCAAGCTCTAGACTATGTTTGTCCCAAACCCCCTTATTCTCTTTTGTTTACAAATTTCGCTTCATGTCCCTTCAAAAATAGCAATGGTAGATAGGACATATTCTTAACATGGGTGACTTATTTGAAGGGTGACATCCCTTCAAATAATTTTTTTATTTATTTAATATTTATTATTTGTAGGATATTTAGATTTTAAGAAGGACATTTAAATAATTTAATTTTTTAGTTTAAAGGTTCTCACTTTTATAATAATTAATCTCTTGGCACGTGCTTTTCACGTGAATGCAAGTCTTGTAATACACAATATTGTGAAATAATACACGAAAGAATAAACTAAGAGTTAGTTGAAATACAAAGGATTTTTTTAAAGGATGACAAAAGAAAAAAAAAATAAAAAGAAAATCAAATGCGATAACAATTTTGTTAGTTCTGAAACCAAACACCACAAAATATAGTTTTGAAATATAATTAATCTTTGTTTGAAATTTGGAACCAAAACTAACTTAATAGCACTATAATTGAAATATTATAGAATAGGGAAAAAAGAGCAAAGGAAGTTAATTGAAATACAGATGATGACAAAAGGAAAAAAGAACAAATTAATCTGATACCAATTTAGTTGGTTTTGAAACCAAACACCGAAAATATAGTTTCGAATTGATCTTTATTTGAAACATGAAATCGAAAGAAAATGTTTTATTATGCGCATAAAGCCTAAGAAAACTTAATAGTACTATAAAATCAACATTAGTAGATAGTCAAAAAAGAAGATATATGATAAGATCGACTTTGTATTTATTATGAAAGATACCATATAAATTTCTATCAAAGTATCTACCTTTTCGTAAAATCTACCTTAAATCATCCTTGCCATTTTCGTAAGCATATTACTTCTTTGCTTGTGCTATTTGTAGCGTCATATATTCCTTCCTACATTCCAAGCGATATAGTTCTTTGACAATTCAGAAGAAGTGATCCATAAAATTAAGTCAGAGCAAAATTACATGGCCACCTTCTTGCACCTATAATCCTGTTCTATATGAAGCTTTGACTTAGTTATCCATCATCAACTATTCAAGTGAAAAAAGGTATTCAAATGATACATCTCGCGGTTCTTAAGAGGTGTATTAAGATTGCAATAATGAACTGATTTTGCGTTTATTGAAAACGTGACATTGGAATTTTCATAATGCAGATTAATGTTTAAAACGTGGCTTTCTTCACAATCCATTGGCTGACATGAACTTGTATATAATTATGTGGCTTTTCATTACAAGTCATCAATAATTAAGTTTAGAACTCAAACGGTTAGTTGCAAAATTGGAGGGTCACAACCTTTCTGGAAAGACAAATCAAATTAAATATTATTATTAAATAATAATACTTATTTAGAAGTAAAATATTTAGGTTAGTTAAAAAGTCATTTTGGTAATTCAGCCTTTAACTTTTTGTATGTAATGTAATATATGAATTCATAATTCTTAAATGTCATCTTGATGTTTAATAAAGATCATTTTAGTTAAGTTAGTTAAATATTTCCTTTTGTAATTAAATTAATTTGTCATATAAGGTACAACTATTAAATACAGTTGTAACATAGTATATAATATGTCTAAGTATACAATGTTCTTGGTATATATATATTTCCTTTTGCCGATGTGATTGCTCTGTCATAATAAAAACTCTGGTTGTTGACATTGAAGTTGCACTACTTAATTTTTTTGACGACAAGAATGTAACCCAATAGGAAGAAATGAGTGGAAGAAATGCAAAGAACAAATACGAATGACAGAAAGTTGATCTAATAGCTTTAACCTCTAGAGGAACGTTTGTTTTTGGAGAATAGCCAAGGAAAGGTATATTAGTTGGCTATTGGAGACAAGAAAGGGTTGCTTAAGCGCGAAGCACTCTCCATATTCAATCTTGACATTGCGAGTTTGAGTCACCAAGTAATTAAGGTGGTGAGCTCATGAGAGCGGTGGGAAAAAAATTTAGCTATTGGGCGAGACCTTTATATAGTTGGGATTTTGTGATAAAGCCAACTGCCATTCGAGTTAGTTACTAAAGGAAGAAACACAACCTTTAGTAAAGTTACTTCAAATAGTTTTCTTATTTTCCTATTTTCTTTTGCATATGAATGAAACTTTATACTTCGCATTTGATGGCGTTGTTCTTTATGTGAATATTCATAATCGAACTATTTTCATTAAACAAATCATTATGATAAATTACAATAGTTGCAACGTTACAAAAACCAAATATTATTTCTTTTAATTTCGAATTATGCTCTAAAATCTGTCTAAATATTGTGATATTTGTAAAAGAATTTGATGTATTTTATATGCTCTATAAATTTGTCTAGAAAAGGGTATGCTTAAAAGATGATTTTTTTTATTAATTGTTGATAAAAATCAGAATGAAAGTTCTATTATTTATCATCTATTAGCGATAATAAAGAAGCATAATATAATGTAAATATTAAAGAGACTATATGTCTCTCACATACCTCCATAAAACCTCAAAGATATCGCTACTCCAATTATCATGACAAAATAATACTTCTATCCCTGAAACCTGAAAGTTTCAATTTTCAATCTTTCCCCAATGCAAATACCCTGTTTTCCTTTCTCTTCTTCATCCCAAACCACAAGGTTTGTTTGTTTTTTCCTACTAATATAATGTTTGAATATTTCAAAAATGGCATTTAGTTACTTATTGAAAAAACACAACTCTTTTGAAAAGACACTTCAAATCAAATTAATTTCTTCTTCTTAATAAATATTATTAATTAATACTTATATTTTTTGTAAGTAGAATAATCAATTTTTTAAGATGATTGTTTAAGTAATTTAAATTTTTAGTTTAAGGCTTCCCACATTTATAATAACATAGATTAGTTATAATTTAACTTTGAGAAAAATAGACACGAGGGGCAAAGTATGCCATTCTATAAGATTTTATATGGTAGTGAGAAAATTAGGCGCAAACACTTAAAAGTCAACCCATTTGGCCATAGATTTTGGCTTAAAATGTTGAAAATATTTGGAGAATTTTAAAACTTATAATGTAACGATCCGACTTGTCGTTTAGAGAATTTAAGCTTCGTTCGGCGGCATAAGGTCTAGAACAGCTTCATATTATATGTATTGACTTGCGTGCGTAGTTAAATTCAGTTACCGGATGATCCGGAGTGATTTGGGACACATAGTCCCTAAAACGGAAGCTTAAGTCTTAGGATTTTAACCGTAGTCAGAACTATATGAAAATGACTCCGGAATGGAGTTTTGTCGGTTCCGTTAGCTCCGTTGGGTGATTTTGGACTTAGGAGCGTGTCCGGACTGTGAATTTGAGGTCTGTAGCTGATTTAGGTTTGAAATGGCAAAAGTCAAATTTTTGGAGATTTGGACCGGAAGTGGATTTTTTGATATCGGGGTCAGAATGCGATTCTGAGAGTTGGAACAGCTCCGTTATATTATTTGGGACTTGCCTGCAAAATTTAACGTCATTCCTGGTTGATTTGATAGGTTTTGGCGCGCGTTTAACGAGTTAAAAGTTTTGGGAGTTCATAAGTTCGATTCATGGTGCGATTCGTAGTTTCGACATTGTTTGATGTGATTTGAGACCCCGAGCGAGTCCGTGTTAGGTTATGGAACTTCTTGGTATGTTTGGACGGGGGTCCCGGGG
Source organism: Nicotiana tabacum (assembly GCF_000715075.1). Lineage (NCBI taxonomy): Eukaryota > Viridiplantae > Streptophyta > Magnoliopsida > Solanales > Solanaceae > Nicotiana > Nicotiana tabacum. Next base: position 144,678,644 of record NC_134096.1, on the reverse strand, counting down.
GCCTCGGGTGTATTTCGGATGGGCCACGAGTCATTTCCTCCTATTTTGAACTACTGTTTTCTGTCATCTGATGTTCTTCTTCGTGATCGCAAAGTGCCTTTCGCGTTCGTGTACTGTTCTGCTGACCCGCCTAATATTCCTTCTTCGGGTTCGCGTTCAAGCTCTCGCGTTCGCGAAGGTCTGCCCTTTCCCTCCTTCGTGTTCGCGTAGTAGAAATCAGGCACTGGGCACTGGTGACCATTTACCCTTCGCGTTCGCGTGTCCCCTTGTGCGTTCGCGAAGGTTCCTGTTCTTATTCTTCGCGTTCGCATCCCTTTGCTCGCATTCGCGTAGGTCAGTCGTGGGCTATTAGATTTTTCCTCTCCGTGTTCGCGAGCAACCCATCGCGTTCGTGAAGCACAACTGGGCAGCTTTCATTTTTCTTCTTTGCGAACGCGATCCTTTCTCCGCATTTGCGATGCACAGTCACCTGGGCAGAATGTAAGATTTCCAAATCGATGGTTAGGCCATTTTTATCACATTTTGACTTATAGATCTCGGTTTTGAGTGATTTCTTGTGGGTTTTTCAAGCAAATCGATTGGGTAAGTGTTCTTCACCTAGAATTTATTTATTTTCATGATTCTATCTTTATTTTTATCATTTAATTTGTGTTTTGAGTTGAGGAAAAGAGTGGTTTTTGAAAAAAAAATTTAAAATGAAAAATCACGATTTGAGGGACGAAATGGTATCGGAATTTAGTGATTTTAGTATGGTTAGACTCGTGAGTAAATGGGTGTTCTATGTCGTAACTTTCGCCTGATTTCGAGACGTGGGGCCCCGCATGCGATTTTTGGGTTAATTTCGGATTTTTTATTGAAAATGTAGTAATTTCTTATAGGATTGATTATATAAATTTTGTTGACTGTATGGAATTAATTATGACTAGATACAAGGGTTTCAGGGGCCAATTCGCGTTGCAAAGGCACAACAGAGTAAATAATTTCACGGTTAGAGGTAAGTATCTTGCCTAACCTCGAGTGGGGGAATTTTCACTTAGGCATTGAGTCTTATGTGCAATTTGTGTAATTGAAAACCATGTACGCGAGATGACGAGTACGTACTTGGTTTATATGTGCAAATTTCATTGATTTAAAATCCTTAGACGCCCTTATGTATTAAATTGAAAATTATTGGCACTTATTAAATCCTCTATTTGTCATACCTAGATCTTTGTTTGTTGAAATTATTTTTACATGATGATTTGGTGTGATTGCCATCTTGATTTTATGTGAAATATTATTTTGTTGAGTTGTTCACTTCCGGATATTTTGTTAAGATTTTGTGCACCTTATGGTCGAGCCATGGGCTCCTTACTGTGAAAAATAAGGTATTGTTAATTTTTGTGGCAAGTTGTGATATTTGAGCACTCGATGTTCAATCTGTTATAAGTTGTAATATTTGAGCACTTGATGTACAATTTTTGATAAGTGGTTATATTTGAGCACTTGATGTGCAATCTGTGATAAGTTGTAATAATTAAGCATTTGATGTACAATCTATGATATGTTGTAATATTTGAACACTTGAGGTACAGTTTATGAGATGTGATATTGGTACGTTATAATGTGGGAGTTATGTTCGGGTGTTTGCACGAGGTTTCTGCCGTGCTATTATTACTATTAATTTATACACATGCGGCATGACAAGGCGGGCTATTTATCTCTCTCTCTCTCTCTCTCTCTCTCTCTCTCTCTCTCTCTCTCTCTCTCTCTCTATTGCAATCTACTGCTACTTGTCTGTTGCACTATCTAGTCGGCTAGAAGACAAGACGGGCATTCACTTTACTATTGCACACGTTGCGAGATAAGGTGGGCTATGTCAGGGATTGATTTGTGATGGCCTGGGGGCATTGTTGTTGTTGCATATTTACTTTTGGGACTACGAGGCGGTACCTCGGGAGTGGCTTTTTGTTGATATTTTTTCTATGGATGCACTTGTCTTTGGTTATTTTATTTTTTTCGTAATATATAAATTCTTGTGTTCTTCCGTGATGTATTATTTAATTTTATTATGTGTTTGTACTCCTTATTTTAATGTGTGGGCTTTGGCTCTTGTACGAGACTCTGAGGATTTGTGTTTCTAGTTTTGTTTTTTTACTAATTTTTAAGGTTAAGTTATTTTGAACAAAAGAAATTGTTGTATGCTTTAATTATTATAAGTTTTATATCCAAATCAGCAACTATCGGGTGTTTCATTTTAATTGAAATGTTATTTTCTCCACCCAGATAATTTTTAAAATAAATTTATTTCTTTGATGATTTCCTACTTGATTTAAAAATTTTAAACTTACCTTATTGGAAATAAATTGATCATGTGGATCTTATATACATTGATATTATTGGCACGTGAATAGTCCGTGCAGTCGTGATAGAAATATGGGCACGAGGTGCCGTGGAAATATGAAGGTGTGTTGAGACCCGTATTTTATGATTATGAAATGAGGTGTCACAAGGTGACTTTTAAATTGAAGAATTATATTTTTAAGATATTTATTTGAAAGAGTTTTATATTTGAAGGATACTTATTTGAAGGAATATATTTGGAGGGTATTTATTTGAAGAAATTATATGTGAAAGACTTCTTTAATTGGTTGTACTTGTGTTTCTCTTACTTGTCTGAGTAATAATTATGGTGTTCTTGCTGTCTTACTGTTTATGTCACTAGTTAATTATTGTTGTTATCATTGCTATTTGTTTTCAATTATTTTAGTATGACGCAGGTTATTTGACTAGTGAGTGTCTTGACTGTACCTCGCCACTACTCCACTGAGGTTAGTCTTGATACTTACTGGGCACCGTTGTGGTGTGCTCATTCTACACTTTTGCTCATTTTTGTGCAGATCCAGGTATTTGTTTATTAGTAGTTATGTGGGTCGTTGCTGTGGAGACTCAAGGTGAACCTGCTACTGTGTTCGCAAGCTTCGGAGTCATCTTCAAGTCTTCGTTTGGCACTGTTTATTCTTAATTCTGAACAGTTGTATTTAGAAGTTTTCTAGCAAACACTTTGTAGAGTTTATGGTTTGTACTACCGGTTTTGAAAATTTTAAATTTACTTTGGAGGTTTCCATTTCAAAGATTGTTAGATGTTATTTAATTATTATTGTTATTTAATAAATGTTAGGCTTACCTAGTCCTTAAGACTAGGTGCCATCACAATACCCAATGGAGAAAAAATTGGGTCGTGACAAGTTGGTATCAGAGCCCTAGGTTCATAGGTGCTACGAGTCATAAGCGACTTTAGTAGAGTCTTGCGGATCGGTACGGAGACGTCTGTACTTATATTTGAGAGGCTACAAAACTGTTAGGAAATTTCCACTTCTTTCAGTCCTGTCATGCGGAATTTATTGAATTTGGAATTTGAGCCTTTGTATCTCTATTCTCTCACTGATGGTGAGGACACGTGCTACCGGGTCAGCTGAGCAGGCACCCGCGCATTCTGTTAGGGCCGCAAGAGACCGTGGGCCGAGGTAGAGGCCGAGGAAGAACACGTGTCACAACTAGAGCAGCTATTGAGGAGCCGCCAGTAGCTCCAGTTGGGGGACAGGGTACCAGAAGCACTTGTTGTTAGCCGACCTTCAGGTGACTTTAGCATAGTTCTTGAATATGTTTGGTACATTAACTCAGGCGGGATTAATCTCTATCGCACCAAATATTTCACAGATTGGAGGAGTAACTCAGACTCCTACCGCCTGTACTCCAGAGCAACAGGTTCATATTGGTCGGGTTCCGAGTATAGTATCGGTACATCCTATTATTCCGGTTCAGCCTGAGGTCAGACCAGAGGCATCAGAAGAAGAACAAAAGAGATTTGAGAGATTTAAGAGGTATAGTTTACCTACCTTCAGTGGCACATCTACCGAGGATGCCCAGGGATTTCTAGAAATGTGTCACAGTATTCTTCACGCTATGGGGATTGTGGAAGTGAGCGGAGTTGCCTTTACTACATTTTAGCTGTCAGAAACAGCGTATCAATGGTGGCACATTTATGAAGAAGGTAGAGCAGCCAATGCCATTCCACCAACTTGGGCATATTTCTCAGAGAGGTTTTTGAAAGAGTTTGTTCCCCTGACTCTCCGGGATGCATGGCACACAGAATTTGAACGGTTGCGTCAGGGCACCATGACGGTGTCAGAATATGCTATCAGGTTCAGTGAGTTAGCCCGTCATGCACCTATCTTGGTTCTTACAGTTAGAGAGCGGTCCGCAGATTCATTGAAGGGCTCGATTATGATTTTAAAATATGTGTGGCTCGAGAGTTGCAGACTGACATTCCATTTCAGCAAGTAGTAAAGACTGCCAGGATATTAGAACATGTTCGAAATGAGGAGGAGGAGTCTAAGGAGGCCAAAAGGTCTCGGAACTCTGGAGGATTTATTAGATTCTACTCTGCAGTTATGACTTATCATGGCGGAGGCTCGGGCAGTCGGTCAGCCTAGTCCATAATTCAGAGTACTCGTAGTGCTCCAGTTAATACCTTTAGTGCACCACCAGCACAAGATTCTTAAAGTGGTTATTTCAGTTATCTGGCACAGACTTAACACGAGCAGTCGCGACCTCAGATAGGTTGTTATGAGTGTGGTGATACTAGGCACATCATGAGAGATTGTCCCATACTTGGGAGAGGCAAATTTCATCAAAACACTCAGGTTACAGGCTTTATTCCAGTTAATATTCTACGTGCACAACTAGTTAGAGGTGCAGGACAGGCGGGTAGAGGGCGCCCTAGAGGGGGAGGCCCATCCCGTTAATATATTTGTTATGGTGTGGCTGAGGCCACTACACCAGATGGTGTCGTTACAGGTATATCCCGATTTGTTATAAAAGGGTATTTTTCCTTAATTTGATTCGGTTATGAATATTGAGGCGAGTCCTCCTATTATGCTCCGCTTATGAGTGAGCTTCATAATTTTGTGATCCACTTATATGTTTATCCCTGTTGGGAGATTTGAAGATGTTAGCCCGTGTGTATCATTTTTATTTTGTACACTACTGAGGGCTATAAGTCCAAAAAGTGACTTTATATGACTCAGTACAGTGGCTTTTGATGTGATTTCGGAATAATTGATCTCAATTTTTATGAATTATATGCCCTCTTGGTATGAGGTTTCATTATGTGTTGTGAAATATTATTTACGAAATTTATTGAAAAGAATAAAGAAAGGAATTTGTAAAAAAATTCAGTTGGCACAATGTGCAAAATACTTGTGATTCGGAGTTGAGGAAGAGATCCTCGCATTTTTATATGAGATGAAATATTTAAAGTGGGCTACAAGACACTGTAGAAGTTATATAAGGACGAGGTCCTTGTGGTGAAAATTTTATGAGTTTAAATTTTGTGAAATTTAATTTGTACTATAGTATTTATATGGAGTCATGCATGTAAGGCTTATTTGATAATCCTTGTATATTTTTCTGTGTTTATCTAGCCATAATTATGTTGTAGACGTTGAGTTTTAGCCTATAAGGTAGGTGCCCAGGTGGCGTTAAATGTGACTCGTTAATTCGGGTAAATAATTATGAGGTATTCATGCCTTACATTCTGAGGTCAGTGTTGTGAAAATTCGAAATGAGGTATTGGTTAATATGAGGTTAATTTATGACGCTGGAATTAATTATGAACAGCTTTTAATACAAGAGATGTGGTGATGGGCATACATATGATGTGCTTCATGTTCTGATATCATTATGATAACGCAGTGCTTGTAAAGCTGAGATTAGTGTTATTGATATATACATTGTGGTGCTTTGTTGGGTTATGGATGTGTTGTTAGGAGTTGTTTTGGTGTTACTCTGGCAGGTGGATAGGCCGAATTACAGGGGAGACTCTGCCAAAATTTCTGAAAAATTTGGGGGATTGAGACGTGCAAAAGAAGAGATAAGTTATGTTATGTGTTTGAGGGCGAATGATCCTAAGTAGGGGAGAATGTAACACAATCAATAAAGTTTATGTGTGCGTAGGCATGAGTTGCTATAGCCAGTTGAGACTAATACCGTGCGTTGAAGTAAAAATCAGGCCTTTTGGAAATGTTTGGAGTGTAAGAAATTAGTTTTAAGGTTTATACATATGGATAAAAGAAATAATCTCCACTGAGATGATGTTATCGGACACCTGTTAAATTTTTGGTGACGTAGAATCACCCGCGAGTATGTGTGAAATAATACACTTAGTAATTTAATGTCATCAGAATAATTCCTGGCACGTTCGAGGACGAAAGTATGTTTAAGAGGGGGAGAATGTAACGACCCGACTTATCGTTTAGAGAATTTAAGCTCCGTTCCGCAGCATAAGGTCTTGAACAGCTTCATATTATGTGTATTGACTTGCGTGCGTGGTTGAATTCAGTTATCGGATGATCCGGAGTGATTTGGGACACATAGTCCCTAAAACGGAAGCTTAAGTCTTAGGATTTTGACCATAGTCGGAACTGTGTGAAGAAGACTCCAGAATGGAGTTCCGTCGGTTCTGTTAGCTCCGTTGGGTGATTTTGGACTTAGGAGCATGTCCGGACTGTGAATTGAGGTCTGTAGCTTATTTAGGCTTAAAATGGCAAAAATCGAATTTTTGGAGATTTGGACCGAAAGTGGACTTTTTGATATCGGGGTCGGAATGCGATTCCGAGAGTTGGAACAACTCTGTTATGTTATTTGGGACTTGCCTGCAAAATTTGACGTCATTCCAGGTTTATTTGATAGGTTTTGGCACGAGTTTTAGGAGTTGGAAGTTTTGGAAGTTCATAAGTTCGATTCATGGTGCGATTCGTAGTTTCGACGTTGTTTGCTGTGATTTGAGATCCCGAGCGAGTCTGTGTTAGGTTATGGAACTTGTTGGTATGTTTGGACGGGGTCCCGGAGGCCTCGGGTGTGTTTTGGATGGGTCACGAGTCATTTCCTCCTATTTTGAACTCCTGTTTTCTGTCATCTGATGTTCTTCTTCGCGATCGCGAAGTGCCTTTCGCGTTCGTGTAGTGTTCTGCTGACCCGTCTAATATTCCTTCTTATCATTCGCGTTCAATCTCTCGCGTTCGCGAAGGTCTGCCCTTTCCCTCCTTCGCGTTCGCATAGCCTCTTCGCGTTCGCGTAGTAGAAACCAGGCACTGGGCACTGGTGACCATTTACCCTTCGTGTTCGTGTGTCCCCTTGTGCGTTCGCGAAGGTTCCTTTTCTTATCCTTCGCGTTCGCATCCCTTTGCTCGCGTTCGCGTAGGTCAGGTGTGGGCCATTAGATTTTTTCTCTCCGCATTCGCGAGCAACTCATCGCGTTCTTGAAGCACAACTGGGCAGCTTTCATTTTTCTTCTTCGCGAACGCGATCCTTTCTCCGCGTTCGCGATGCACAATTACTTGGGCAGAATATATGTCACGCCCCGAACCTAGGAGCGAGACAAGCACCCGGTGCCTTACCTAACCTGGCGTACCAAATTGCGACTAAGGGACTCTGAACATATAATGTCATACTTTGGCCATGGGGCCACCTTGCAAGACAATTTGCGAAGCAAAATATAAAACTGAATGGAAACTAGCGCTAACTAAACATCAATATAAAGCTAGGCCGACAAGGCTGTCACAGCTACTACAGCTGACAAACCATCAAATATACATACCAGGCCTACAAACCCAACATAGTGAACTAACCAACAGGATATGTCTACAAGCCTCTACTGATAGATGTACTATGATTGGAACAGGGCCCCGACCTACCCATAACATATATACAGATATACATAAGATGTACACAACACTCTAGACCTGGCAACTCCGAAAGACGTGGAGCTTACCGATCAGGCTAAACTCGGGAAACACCTACTGAGGAGATCTACTCGTCTGTCTATCTGAACCTGCATGCATGAAATGCAGCGTCCCCGGAAAAGGGACGTCAGTACGAAATAATGTACCGAGTATGTAAGGCAATAACATAACTGAAAATCAAAACTGAACTGATAATATAATAACTGGAAGTAACTGGGAGTCAAAGATGATCTGGAGATATACTTACCTGCTGATAGTGACTAAACTCCTTCAATATAGTAAGTAAAATAAATGTCCGGCCCTATAAGGCTCGGTACGTGTAAATGCTCGGCCGTAGTAGGCTCGCTCATAGGCGCTCGGCCATACTGGGCTCTGTATCTCGGCCATCCTGGGCTCGCTCATAGGCGCTCGGCCACAGTAGGCTTGGTATATATAACTTACCATCTGATCAGAGGTTGCCCAATAGGGGCCTGCCCATCGATTATAGCTCGATGGTGGTGAAAATAGTGTAATACTGTATATATATATATATAGACCCTCTGTAGTGTAATACTGCATATATATATATAGACCCTCTGCTCTTTTGACTGAATAAAGACAAAACTAAACTGAATATGAAGTCCCGATAAGGAATAATATTGTAACTTATGAGACTAGAAAAATGTGAATAAATTCATGAATACGAACTTCTCTTTATGTCTCATTATTAACACATGTAGCTACGAGATCATGCCAAAATGAAGGAAGGGCTTAGCCTTAACATACCTTATTACAATCTTTCCAATCACCAAGTTGAACTCACCTCTTCGCACCTTAATCTACAAGAATGATAATAATACTATCGTTAAGTTACGAAAGGTACAACTATCGCACAACGAACGACAAACCTATTTTGTATTAAAACGGGCAGCATCTCCCCTATAATCCTTACTTCCTCCAAATTCAAGATAACACCAACAATACAAGAACAGAACAATAACAACATATATACATCATTTTCCAGCCCTATATACACCATCAAATACTACAAAACAGCCCAACACACCCCAATCTCTTCATACACAAAACGACCACCGTAGTAGTGTCAAACGACCCGAAAATGTTATGACGAACGACCAGCCAACCACCCTACATTTATATGGTGTTTATAAACCCCCTTCCTCCTCCAAAACTCCACAAAATAGTAGTAAAACACGCAGTCCAACAGCAACACAAAACAGTCCACAAAACAGTCCGCTATAAGTGAATAACTCGAACTCACGGCTTCCGATCACCATCCCGTGAGTTCTCACAAGTATAGAACGACTTACCATGAATTTATAGAAGAAAAACTGGATGAAAGAGAGCAGTAAACTCACCTTATTTGTTGGATAACTCAGCTCCTATCTTGGTTCTTCAAACTCTAGGTTTTACCTCCAATTAGAACTTGAAAGGGAGAGAAAATCAATTAGGGTTTGTGGGAAATTTTTGGGAGGATTATTTTGCAGAGCTTATGTCTAGTTATTATGCTCTATTTTAAGTCTAATATATGAAGAAAATAGGCCTTTAAAAGGCCTCTTTGGACGACCCGAAATGGCCCATTTTTTGGGCTCTCATTTAAGCAAGTAGGTGACATACCTACTTGTCACCTAGCAGCTTGCGCAGTATCGCACAAATGCCCATATCTTTCTACTCCAATGTTGTATTGACAAACGGTTTAATGTTTTGGAAAATAGACTCATAGATCTTTAATTTTATGGGTGGAACACCCCATAACTCTAAGTATATTGGGAGAAAATCGCAGTTACATTTGACCCAAAGTTTCAGTAAAACTTATGAATGTAACTTGTGATGACTTTCATCGACTTTTGTTCCACAACTCTCTTGACTTCAAAAAATAACACACGGATGTCATACGACTAATATAAATCATAACATAATCTCCTTATCATGTTAAGCACCCTAGTCTCACCCCAAAGGTATATGTTATAACATTCCCAACTTGTCGACTTTCGACGAAACATTATTTTCTTCAATTGCTTTAGCTTCTGAACCGTCCAACCCTCTTTGTACTTGTTGTTCATGATCTTCAATATTTGTAACCTCAGAGGTAACATGATTAAATTAATTTATATACTTTTAAATATTATCTCATTTTTGGTCCTACATTAGTTTGCTTACGATGCATTTTTATGTACGAAAATATAGGGTGTAACATCATTCCCCCCTGGAAACATTCGTCCTCGAATGTTTACTCTTAGAGACTTTGGAAACTTTTGCCAGAGTATCCTTCGTACACTAGGTTAAAACCAACCTGTACGTAGCCAGAAAATATACTATGCATGCCACACATGGCCAATGTTTATAAATAGCAACACTTTGCCTCACCAACCGTAAATCATAAATACTAAAAGTGAAAAATAAAAGCTTACCTGCTGACCTGCTAGCCTGAATAGAGCTGTGTTGTAGAATCCCATCTCGAGCCATATCTTCAGTTTGAAATAGGTGGGGGTATTTAGACTTCATTTCTTCCTCCGATTCCCACGTCATCTCTTCTACATTCTTGCTCCTCCATAAAACCTTTACGGAAGCTACCTCCTTATTTCGTAGATTGCGGATTTGTCGGTCTAGGATGGCAACTGGAATTTCCTCGTATGACAAGTCCTCTGTAATCTGTACATCATACGTGGGCACCACTCGGGTAGGATCGCCAATGCACTTCCGTAGCATAGATACGTGAAAAATCGGATGGACAGACTCCAATTCTGAGGGCAACTCTAACTCATAAGCTACTTGGCCCACTCTCCGAATGATCCTATAAGGCCCAATATACCGTGGGCTAAGCTTGCCTTTCTTGCCAAACCTCATCATGCCCTTCATAGGTGATACCTTTAAGAATACCCAGTCATTAATCCTGAACTCTAAGTCTCATCGCCGCACGTCAGAATATGACTTCTGACGACTCTGAGCTGTCAACAGTCGCTCCCGGATAAGCTTTACTTTCTCTATGGCCTGTTGAACCAGGTCTGGCCCATATAACCCAGATTCCCCAACATCAAACCACCCTATAGGAGATCTGCACTTATGCCCATACAAAGCCTCGTACGGAGCCATCTGAATACTGGAGTGGTAACTGTTATTATATGCAAACTCGACAAGAGGTAGATGTTCATCCCAACTTCTTTTAAAATCCAACACACATACTCGTAACATATCCTCGAGCGTCTGAATTGTGCGCTCGGCTTGTCCATCAGTCTGTGGATGAAAAGCTGTGCTGAGATTCACCTGAGTCCCTAGACCTCTCTGAAATAACCTCCAAAAATGTGCTGTAAACTGAGCCCCATGGTCAGATATAATAGAAACTGGTACTCCGTGTAGCCGCACTATCTCCTTAATATATAACTTTGCATAATCTTCTGTTGTATATGTAGATCTGACCGGTAGGAAGTGAGCTGATTTCGTGAGCCTATCGACTATCACCCATATGGAATCGAACTTACGATTAGAACGAGGTAAACCCGTGATAAAGTCCATGTTTATCGCCTCCCATTTCCATGTCGGGATCTCTATAGTCTGCATTAGCCCTCCAGGCTTCTGGTGCTCTATCTTCACTTGCTGGCAACTAGTACATTGGGCGACAAACTCAGCAATGTTCTTCTTCATATCATTCCACCAGTACACATCCTTAATGTCATGATACATCTTCGTCGACCCAGGATAGATGGAATACCATGAATAATGTGCGTCTGACATAATCCTGTCTCTTAGCCCTGCTACATCTGGAACACACAAACGACCCCTATATCTGAGAACCCCATCTCCCTTTAGCTCTAACAGTAGCTTCTTCTGCTGCGGAACTCGCTCTCTCAGCTCGACCAACTCTGGGTCCTCGTACTGCCTTTCCTTGACTTCTGCTATGAGGGATGATTTTGTAGTGTTTTGGAGTACAACTCCATCATCCTCATAATCTACTAATTGAACCCCCAACGAAGACAATTGATGAATCTCTCTAGCTAATTGTCTTTTCTCGGGCTCTACATGTGCTAAGCTACCCATAGATCAGCGACTTAATGCATCTGCTACAACATTAGCTTTCCCTGGATGGTAGAGAATGTTAACATCGTAATCTTTCAATAACTCAAGCCATCGCCTCTGTCGCAAATTCAACTCTTTCTGCTTGAAGATATATTGTAGGCTTTTATGATAAGTAAATACATCAACATGAACACCATATAAATAATGCCGCCATATCTTAAGTGCATGGACAACCGCAGCTAACTCGAGGTCGTGGATCGGATAATTCCTCTCGTGCTTCCTCAACTACCTTGAAGCATACGCAATTACCTTCCCATGTTTCATCAGGACACATCCTAACCCGACACCTGATGCATCACAATACACGGCATAACCCTCTAGACCCTCTGGAAGTGTTAGAATTGGAGCTGAGGTCAACCTGTTCTTAAGCTCTTGGAAACTCCGCTCGCAAGCCTCTGTCCATTGAAACTTAGTTTCTTTCTGTGTCAACTTCGTCAATGGTGCCGAAAGGGAAGAAAAACCCTCTACGAACCTCCGATAGTATCCTGCTAAGCCTAGAAAGCTACGAACCTCTGTCGGAGTGGTAGGTCTAGGCCAAGATTTCACGGCCTCAATCTTCTATGTGTCCACCTTTATACCTTCATCTAATACAATATGCCCCAAGAATGCTACAGACTTCAACCAGAACTCACATTTAGAAAACTTAGCATACAACTTACGATCACGGAGGGTTTGGAGTACCGCTCGCAGGTGGTCCGCATGCTCATCCTCTGAACGGGAATAAACCAGAATATCATCAATAAATACTATCACGAACATATCTAAAAATGGTCGGAATAGGCTATTTATCAAGTCCATAAATACAGCGGGTGCATTAGTCAACCCGAAGGATATGACAAGGAACTCGAAGTGGCCATATCGGGTCCTGAAGGCTGTCTTCGGAATATCTTTTTCCCGAACTCTGACTTGGTGGTACCCCGACCTCAAATCTATCTTTGAAAAGCATCTAGGCCCCTGCAACTGATCAAACAAGTCATCGATCCTTGGAAGTGGATATTTATTCTTAATAGTTACCTTGTTCAGCTGCCTATAATCGATACACATCCTCAGCGAGCCGTCTTTCTTCCGCACAAATAGTACTGGTGCACCCCAAGTTGAGGTACTGGGCCTGATGTAACCTTTCTCCAACAAATCTTTTAACTGCTCCTTCAACTCCTTCAATTCGCCAGGTGCCATTCTATACTGAGGGACGGATATCGGTTGAGTTCCTGGAAGCAAATCGATGCTAAAATCAATCTCTCGCTCTGGAGGAATACCTGGAAGCTCATCTGGAAACACATCTGCATACTCTTTGACTACGGGAATAGACTGAAGTGTAGGTATCTCAGCATCTGCATCTCTAACTTGCACAATATGATAAATGCACCCTTTTGCGATCATTTTCCTCGCCTTCAGATAGGAAATAAACCTACCTCTGGGTGTTGGTGTATTACCTACCCATTCAAGGACTGGCTCGCCCGGAAAATAAAATCTGGCTGCCTTTGCTCGGCAATCAACTGTGGCATAGCAAGCTGCCAACCAGTCCATGCCCATGATAGCATCAAAATCCATCATCTCTAGCTCAACTAGGTCAGCTGAGGTCTGACGACTACAAATTGTCACCGTACAACCTCGGTAAACCCGTCTAGCAATAATCGATTCTCCAACCGGTGTAGATACCGCAAAAGGATCACTTAGTATTTCAGGCACTATACCAAACTTCCTCGCGACAAATGGGGTAATATACGATAAAGTAGATCCTGGGTCTATCAAAGAATAAGCATCGTGAGAGCAAATGGTTAATATACCTGTCACAACGTCTGGTGAAGGCTCCTGGTCCTGTCGACCCGCTAAAGCATAGATACGGTTCTGATTACCACTTGAACTGGAACCTTTACCTCTGCCCCGACCTCTACCAGCCGAAGACTGAGACTCGCGCCCTGAAGGATGCACAGACATAGATGATCCTGTTGCTGAAACCGCTGGTTATGCCATTCCCCCCGAATCTCTATTTGGGCAATCTCGCATCATATGCCCTGGACGCCCATATGTATAACAAGCATCAGAACCTGCTCGGCATTGGCCCAAGTGTCCTCTACCACAGATGTCACACCGTGGAGGAAATGACCATGTCTGCGCAGATCCTCGCTGTCGCTGCAAACCCGATGCCCGTGAGCTCTCACCTGGTCCTGACTGAGTATAGCGGTCATACCTGTAACCCTGTAACCGAGGTGGCGGAGGCCTAGGTGGCCGTCTGAAGTACTGGGTCCTATAACTACCCTGAGATTGCTCCTGAAACCTGGGAAATCTCATCCTCTTACGTTGCCCTTGCTCAGCCCTCTCTGTACCCTGCTGCCGACGCCTACCCCTTTCTATATTCTGGGCGAATGCTTGAATTCGGGAGATATCCACACTATCCTGCAATGCAGCGGTGGCACATGCCTCGGTTAACTCTGGGGCTAACCCTGTTATAAACCTGTGAATCTTGTCCCGCATAGTAGCAACTATGGATGGTGCATATTTGACCAATGATTCAAAACGGAGACTATACTCTCGAACACTCATATTACCCTGCTTGAGGGCTAGAAACTGATCGACTCGAGCCTGTCGGATCTCCCGTGGTAAGTACTGGTCAAGAAAGGCATCTGAAAAATTCTCCCAAATAGCTGGAGGTGTATCACGTCCCCTGGACCTCTCCCATCCCTCGTACCAAAGGATGGCTATATCTCGGAGTCGAAAAGCTGCTAGCTCAACTGCCTCTTTCTCCGTGGCATGCATAACACGAAAGATCCTGTGAAGCTGATCTATGAAATCCTGCGGGTCCTCCCTCTGATCTGTCCCCGTGAACTCTGGGGGATTCAAAGCAATAAACTCTCGGACCCTTGAACTCCCAGACCCCTCAGAAGTTCCTGCACTAGCTGATGCCCTAGCCTGTTGTTGGGTAGCTACCAACTGTGTCAACAAATGCACCGCACTTCTCAAGTCCTGATCTGATGGAAGTGGAGGGGGAACTGGATGTGCGGTTTCCCTAGGAATCTCCGTAGTTGGTGGAGGAGCCGGTAATGGCTGAGTAGGGGTCTCACCTTGAGCCTCAGACTGGGCCCCATCTACTGGGGGTACCCTGCTGGTCCCCTCACCTACTGTTGTATCTCTCCTCTGGCTAGCCGTAGTCTTCCTAGTCACCGTCATCTGTACATGCAAACACAAACACATAAGTTTAATTCAAATTTCCTATAACTCAGTTCTGTAGCACGATTTAGATTTCAAAGAAGGGTAACCAACTCCTAAATGCCCTGCAGTGCCCTGCTTATATAATGTGGTGCACAACACATCTATAAACAAGACTCTACTAGACACGGCTTGTAGACTCCCTAGGATAGAACAGCTCTGATACCAAGTTTGTCACGCCCCGAACCTAGGAGCGAGACAAGCACCCAGTGCCTCACCTAACCTGGCGTACCAAATTGCGACTAAGGGACTCTGAACATATAATGTCATACTTTGGCCATGGGGCCACCTTGCAAGACAATTTGCGAAGCAAAATATAAAACTGAATGGAAACTAGCGCTAACTAAACATCAATATAAAGCTAGGCCGACAAGGCTGTCACAGCTACTACAGCTGACAAACCATCAAATATACATACCAGGCCTACAAACCCAACATAGTGAACTAACCAACAGGATATGTCTACAAGCCTCTACTGATAGATGTACTATGATTGGAACAGGGCCCCGACCTACCCATAACATATATACAGATATACATAAGATGTACACAACACTCTAGACCTGGCAACTCCGAAAGACGTGGAGCTTACCGATCAGGCTGAACTCGGGAAACACCTACTGAGGAGATCTACTCGTCTGTCTATCTGAACCTGCATGCATGAAATGCAGCGTCCCCGGAAAAGGGACGTCAGTACGAAATAATGTACCGAGTATGTAAGGCAATAACATAACTGAAAATCAAAAATGAACTGATAATATAATAACTGGAAGTAACTGGGAGTCAACGATGATCTGGAGATATACTTACCTGCTGATAGTGACTAAACTCCTTCAATATAGTAAGTAAAATAAATGTCCGGCCCTATAAGGCTCGGTACGTGTAAATGCTCGGCCGTAGTAGGCTCGCTCATAGGCGCTCGGCCATACTGGGCTCTGTATCTCGGCCATCCTGGGCTCGCTCATAGGCGCTCGGCCACAGTAGGCTCGGTATATATAACTTACCATCTGATCAGAGGTTGCCCAATAGGGGCCTGCCCATCGATTATAGCTCGATGGTGGTGAAAATAGTGTAATACTGTATATATATATATATATATATATAGACCCTCTGCTCTTTTGACTGAATAAAGACAAAACTAAACTGAATATGAAGTCCCGATAAGGAATAATATTGTAACTTATGAGACTAGAATAATGTGAATAAATTCATGAATACGAACTTCTCTTTATGTCTCATTATTAACACATGTAGCTACGAGATCATGCCAAAATGAAGGAAGGGCTTAGCCTTAACATACCTTATTACAATCTTTCCAATCACCAAGTTGAACTCACCTCTTCGCACCTTAATCTACAAGAATGATAATAATACTATCGTTAAGTTACGAAAGGTACAACTATCGCACAACGAACGACAAACCTATTTTGTATTAAAACGGGCAGCATCTCCCCTATAATCCTTACTTCCTCCAAATTCAAGATAACACCAACAATACAAGAAAAGAACAATAACAACATATATACATCATTTTCCAGCCCTATCTACACCATCAAATACTATAAAACAGCCCAACACACCCCAATCTCTTCATACACAAAACGACCACCGTAGTAGTGTCAAACGACCCGAAAATGTTATGACGAACGACCAGCCAACCACCCTACATTTATATGGTGTTTATACACCCCCTTCCTCCTCCAAAACTCCACAAAACAGTAGTAAAACATGCAGTCCAACAGCAACACAAAACAGTCCACAAAATAGTCCGCTACAAGTGAATAACTCGAACTCACGGCTTCTGATCACCGTCCCGTGAGTTCTCATAAGTATAGAACGACTTACCATGAATTTATAGAAGAAAACTGGATGAAAGAGAGCAGTAAACTCACCTTATTTGTTGGATAACTCAGCTCCTATCTTGGTTCTTCAAACTCTAGGTTTTACCTCCAATTAGAACTTGAAAGGGAGAGAAAATCAATTAGGGTTTGTGGAAAATTTTTGGGAGGATTCTTTGCAGAGCTTATGTCTAGTTATTATGCTCTATTTTAAGTCTAATATATGAAGAAAATAGGCCTTTAAAAGGCCTCTTTGGACGACCCGAAATGGCCCATTTTTTTGGGCTCTCATTTAAGCAAGTAGGTGACACACCTACTTGTCACCTAGCAGCTTGCGCAGTATCGCACAAATGCCCATATCTTTCTAATCCAATGTCGTATTGACAAACGGTTTAATGCGTTGGAAAATAGACTCATAGATATTTAATTTGATGGGTAGAACACCCCATAACTCTAAGTATATTGGGAGAAAATCGCAGTTACATTTGACCCAAAGTTTCAGTAAAACTTATGAATGTAACTTGTGATGACTTTCATCGACTTTTGTTCCACAACTCTCTTGACTTCAAAACATAACACACGGATGTCATACGACTAATATAAATCATAACATAATCTCCTTATCATGTTAAGCACCCTAGTCTCACCCCAAAGGTATATGTTATAACATTCCCAACTTGTCGACTTTCGACGAAACATTATTTTCTTCAATTGCTTTAGCTTCTGAACCGTCCAACCCTCTTTGTACTTGTTGTTCATGATCTTCAATATTTGTAACCTCAGAGGTAACATGATTAAATTAATTTATATACTTTTAAATATTATCTCATTTTTGGTCCTACATTAGTTTGCTTACGATGCAATTTTTTGTACGAAAATATAGGGTGTAACATATAAGATTTCCAAATCGAGGGTTAGGCCATTTTTATCACATTTTGACTTATAGAGCTCGGTTTTGAGCGATTTCTTGTGGGTTTTTCAAGCAAATTGATTGTATAAGTGTTCTTCACCTAGAAACTATTTATTTCCATGAATCTATCTTTATTTTTATCATTTACTTTGTGTTTTGAGTTGAGAAAAAGAGTGATTTTTGAAAAAAAGAAAATTCAAAATGAAAAATCACGATTTGAGGGACGAAATGGTATCGGAATTTAGTGATTTTAGTTTGGCTAGACTCGTGAGTGAATGAGTGTTCGTATTTCGTAACTTTCGCTGGATTCCGAGACGTGGGCCCCGCAGATAATTTATTGTGTTAATTTCGGATTTTTTATTGAAAAATGTAGTAATTTCTCATGGGATTGATTATATAAATTTTGTTGACTGTATCGAATTAATTGTGACTAGATACAAGGATTTCGGGGGCCAATTCGCATTGCAAAGTCACAACAGAGTAAATAATTTTATGGTTAGATGTAAGTATCTTGCCTAACCTCGAGTGGGGAAATTTTCCCTTAGGCATTGAGTCTTATATGCAATTTGTCTAATTGAAAACCATGTACGTGAGATGAAGAGTACGTACTTGGTTTATATGTGCAAATTTCATTGATTAAAAATCCTTAGATGCCCTTATGTATTAATTAGAAATTATTGGCACTAATTAAATCCTCTATTTGTCATGCCTAGATCCTTGTTTGTTGAAATTGTTTTTACATGATGATTTTGTGTGATCGCCGTCTTGATTTTATTTGAAATATTATTTTGTTGAGTTGTTCACTTCCGGATATTTTGTTAAGATTTTGTGCATCTTATGTTCTAGCCATGGGCTCCTTATTGTGGAAAATAATGTATTGTTAATTTTTGTAGCAAGTTATGATATTTGAGCACTTGATATGCAATATGTGATAAGTTGTAATATTTGAGCACTTGATGTGTAATTTGTGTTGGTGGTAATATTTGAGCACTTGATGTGCAATCTGTGATAAGTTGTAATAATTGAGCATTTGATGTACAATCTGTGATATGTTGTAATATTTGAACACTTAAGGTGCAGTTTATGAGGTGTGATATTGGCACGTTATATTGTGGGAGTTATGTTCGGGTGTTTGCACGAGGTTTCTACCGTGCTATTATTACTATTGATTTATGCACATGCGGCGTGACAAATATATATATATATATATATATATATATATATATATATATATATATATATATATATATATATATATATGTGTGTGTGTGTGTGTGTGTGTGTGTGTGTGTGTGTGTGTGTGTGTGTTTGTGTGTGTGTTTGGGTGTGGGTTTGCGCATGTGGCGAGATAAGGTGGGAACATTATTGTGCGCGTGTGGCGAGACAAAGCGGGTATTTACTTTACTATTGTACACGTGGCGAGACAGGATGGGCTATGTCAGGGATTGATTTGTGATGGCCTGGGGGCATTGTTGTTGTTGCATATTTATTTTTGGAACTACGAGGCGGTACCTTGGGAGTGCCCTTTTGTTGATATTTTTTCTAAGATGCACTTGCCTTTGGTTATTTTATTTTTTTTCGTGATATGTAAATTTTTGTGTTCTTCCGTGATGTATTATTTGATTTTATTATGTGTTTGTACTCCTTGTGGTAATGTGTGGGCTTTGGCTCTTGTACGAGACTCTAAGGATTTTTGTTTCTAGTTTTTTTTTAAAACTAATTTTTAAGGTTAAGTTGTTTTGAACAAAGGAAATTGTTGTATGCTTTAATTATTATAAGTTTTACATCCAAATCAGCAACTATCGAGTGTTTCATTTTAATTGAAATATTATTTTCTCCACCCAGATGATTTCTAAAATAAATTCATTTCTTTGATGATTTCCTACTTGATTTAAAAATTTTAAACTTATCTTATTGAAAATAAATTGATTATGTGGATCTTATATACATTGATATTATTGGCACGTGAGTAGTCTGTGCAGTCATGATAAATTGATCATGTGGATCTTATATATATATATATATATATATATATATATACACACACACACACATATATATATATATATATATATATATATATATATATATATATATATATATATGTGTGTGTGTGTGTGTATGTGTGTGTGTGTGTGTGTGTACGCGCGCGCGCGCACGCGCGCCATGCTATATTAAAGAATAACTCCTCTCTATAGAAGAGACCCTTTTTTATTATGTTTGACCCAAAATTTAGATCTAGGTTTAAACAATTAGATTTAACGAAATAGAGTCAGTTTTAGCCAATATTAATATCCAAAAATTATTTTAACATGCTTTGTAGCAAGATGATACATATATTACTTTAGCTAGTAATAAATGACGATAACAATAACAATGTTTAATAATCCAAAAAGGTAGTAGGTAGAATTAAATAATAATAAATAGCAATGAATGGTATTTAAGTAAATAAGAGCGTGTGAGTAACCCGAAAAGGGGGAGATATGAATATATTCTTTCTGACATTGATGAATGATTGATGAGCCTTTGAATATTCGGATCGTTCTAGGATCGTGGGGAGAAGTTAAACAAGAATCTCAAGAAAAAGGTATATTTTGTATATGTGCAATAAAGCAAGATTCCACAGAGAATGTCAAAGTGTTTTCTTACAAGTGAATCTCCTCTCCTCTTATTGTGTCTCTTTCTATTTATAGGGAACATATACCTAAAAACCCTAATAGTACAGGTACCTAGAATATATACTAGAATATTCTTTTTAAAGTCTTATCCTAAAACTAACCGTTATTATTCTGTCTAAGACGAATGCTCAGCCTCGACCTTGATCCACAGTGACTCCTTGACCTTGATCTACAATGACTCATCGACCCCGTCCTTCACGTCTTAAGAGACCACTTCAACCTTGAGCGGGCCTTTATCGAAGTCGTACTTGTGACACGTAGCAGCCCATGAAGGCATAATGCTGATACGGTTTAGTCATATCAAAGATAATTTTTGACCCATACAGTTAGTCCCTCCTCTTGTTGAGGCCATCCCCGCGGGTGAGTTCAATGAGCGGATGATGTCGTTTGTGGTCTAACTTATCGAGTAGATATATGAGTCGTAGTCGTCGTGGCGAGCAGGCAACATGGCCCTCTGTGGGCCGCATATTTCAAATTCTTCAAATTTCTCGGGTAATTTGTTGGACCATCTGGTCCAAGAGATGGGGTGACGTCATGATAATGCTTGTTCCCGACGCGTCGCTTCGATTTTTGCGTGACCCTTGATTGGATCTACTGTTTTGATTCTGGTGGTAATTATGATGAGTCGTTTTGGGTTTGGTGCCTATTAAGGCAAACTATTTCGGGTTTGGTGCCTTGATTTCTATAAATAAGGGTTGTTAAACCTGGATTTGAAATTTTGCTCTCTTAAAGTTTTGAGATATTAGCCTTCCTCTCTGAATCTTCTTTCTCTGTTCCGTTGCCCTACACCATATCCCAATCTCTCTTTCTTGTATTCTTCTTCATTATCTCGAAGTATGTCAAACTTATCCTCATATGCTGGTGAAGGGAGTCGCGTTGCTCCCTTGGCGGTTGTGTTTCCTACCCATAAGGAGAGTGTTTTTGCCGTTGCTGGGGATGAAGCTTTCCCGTCGGTGGAGGAGATACTCTCCTGCAACCCCGAAGCCAGGTCCGATCTCACTCGATCACCGGACGCGGCACCCGGGAATTTTCTATCGACGATGGCATCCAAATAGTTGGTTGAATTCAATGCCAAGTTTGGTCTTCCCAACCACGTCGAACTGATCCCGGCTGGGGGGCATGGTTCAGGTTCATCGTCCTGGGTACTGCACTTTATACGCCTATCCCTTCCTCATCGGTTACTCGTTCCCTCTTCTTCCGTTGGTGGAAGAGTTTTGTCTCCACTATGGTATTTGCCCTACTGAGCTTGTACCATACATCTACAAAGTTGTTAGAATGTTGACCAAATTTGACGAGATTGCCGGGGTCGAACTGAAAATGCGACATTTGGTACACTTGTTCGCCCCTGGATTCTATAGGGAGGCGATGCTAAACCTTCGTCACCGTGGAGGCAAGTGCTTAGTAGTGAAGATGGATGACAAGGCCAGTCGTCAATTTTGCCTTGACTTCTTTTATGTCAAGACTGAGGACGTTGTGGCTAACGTCGACTGCTTCCTGAGGCTTGGAACTACACACATAAGTGTCTTGTTTTTCTCTTTGTTTCACTACTTACTTTGAGCTAGTTAAATGATTTTCCCTTTCTTGCAGCCAATAATTAGCCTCATCCCCTAGTCGTGCGTATTGTCGATTGGGTCGAGTGGATTCTCTCTCACGTCATAGGGATCCACAACTGGCCGCACTTCTTTAAGAAGTTCAGACTGGCTCTCCCATGATCAGGTAACTTGATCTTCCTGGTCATGGTTGTTGCACTTTTTGTCGTATGTCGATTCCCTCTACTAACTTCTATTTTGTTTCTTTCCCATGTAGGGGGGTCTTCTCAAAGGAGCCGGGGGCATGTGCCTTTTTTTGGATGAGGACTGCTATGCCTTCGGCTTCTGCCCCTATTGCGACTACTATACCTTCTGCACATGCCCCCGCCTTAGCTACTGCGGTCCTAGAGCCTGCCTCCGTCCCGTCTGCTGCTTCTGTTGCTTCTGCTCCTCAACTCTTCTCACTAATTGACGAGGAAGATGATGTCTCCCCTGATGATGGGGGTCTAAGGCCTCATAAAAGGAGAGTCATAGACGCTGGGGGGAGAAATGTCAATGGCCATTGACTTAGAGGAGGGAGACTATCTTTTGAGAGTCGATTATAATACATGTTGGATGAAATACTGAGGTAGATTCTGAGGCCCCACAACTAGAAGAGATGAATGTGGATATGACGATACATCCCCAGGGGAAACGATCGAGGAAGGGGCGCTTGACTATGACCTCGCACTTTCGAGCCAAGATAAGGCTTCGTCCTCTAGAGCTGCAGTAGATGTCTCTTCGTCTGTTGGTGATAGAGGAAAAACTGTCGCTGAGGAGGACTCCGGATCTGATTCCGACATGGATCTGGACGAGTTGAGAATGATTGACGAGGGGCTCACCCAGCTCGAGGTGAGGATGAAGGGGGCTCTTGGACTATTACGATCCCAATGGATCAAAACCTGCTTGTAGATACTAAGGAACTAATCCCTACCCTTGGCCCTCTCTAATCTGAAGTCGAGGGCGTGACTCTCGAGAAGATAAACGACGGTACCTTATCGAAGAACATTGTCGGTCTCACTCTCAGGGTAAGTACGATTGTCGTCCATCCTTTTCCTTATGCCTTAGTTTCCTTGTAGGTTCTTACATATTTTCTCTATTTTATAGACAGTTATTCTGGAGATTGAGAGTGCTCAATGGGAGAAGAAGCATAAAGAAATTTACGTGAAGCTGAAAGATAAGTATACAACATGCCGTGGAAAGTACCGGGAGCTCCGGGATCAGTTTCGTGAAGGAGGCGACGTGCTGGCTTAGAGAGAGGATTTAAAAAAGAAAGATGAAGAGCCGATGGTGGCTGTGGAGCATTTCACCTTTCTTAAAGGGATGTTAAGGGCCAAGGAGGAGGAGTTGGAACTCAGCAAAGGCGTGGAGGCCCAATGTAGCTATCTTCAGGCTCAAGTAGCCCAGCTACAAGGCTAGTTAGACGAGTGTCAATTCCATATGAAGGCTCTCAGGGGTGAGATTGTCGAGAAGCGGGAGGATCTCTATAACGCCCCGACCGATCATTTTGAGCATTTGTATTCCGTTCAGCCATTTAAAGTCTTGTAGCTTCATATGAAGTATTATGACTTGTGTGTATCGTCAGTTTTGGTTTTCAGGTGATTCAGAATTGATTTGGAAAAATGATTCTCAACTAGGAAGTTTTAAGTTGGAAGAGTTGACCAAGTATGAATTTTAACTATTTGACCTCGGATCGGCGTTTTGATGGTTCCGTTAGGTCCGGATGGGATTTTAGACTTGGGCGTATGCTTGATTTGCATTTGTATATTTCTAGAAGGTTTCGACACTAATTAGTGGAAGTTGGCAATCTGAAGGTTTAAAATATTCATAAGTTTGACCGGGAGTTGACTTTGATGATATCGGGTCTAGATTGTGGTTTTGGGAATGGGAATAGCTTCGTTATGTCATTTGGGACTTGAGTGCAAAATTTGAGTTCATTCCGAGTTGATTTGATAAGGTTCGGCACGAGTTTTGGAAGTTGAAAAATTCAAAGTTCATTAAGTTTGATTTGAGGTGCGATTTTGTGGTTTTGATGTTATTTGGGTGATTTTAGGTCTCGGGTAGGTCCGTGTTATGTTATGGGACTTGTTGGAAAGTTCATACGGGGTTCCGAGGGGCTCGGGCGTGTTTCGGATTGATTTCGGACCATTTTGCTTCATGTTTTCATTGCTGGTTGTTGCTGGTGTTTGATGCCTCAGTGGTTTTTTGTGATCGCAAAGATGGTGATGTGATACGTAGAAGGATTCTGCATCTGAGTAATTTTCTTATTCGCGTTTGCATCTTGAGAAAGGCATTTGCGTAGGACGGTGTTGGTTATTGTTCGCATTCGCTTGCTCGGAACCGCGATCTCGTAGAGCTGAGACGGGGAGCTGGGAGCTGGTGAGTTCTCTTCCGCGTTCGCGTGGGTCAGTCCGCGTTCGCGGAGAGTTGGAATCTTTGGGCATTGTGTTCGCGTGAGGAGGCTCGCGAACGCGTAGAGTATTTCAGGGACAATGCATCTTTCTTCCTTGTGATCACGATGGTGTTTCCTCGACCGCGATTCATTATTTCGTCTAGTGATTATAAGTACTCTATTTTGGGGGGTTTGTGTCATTTTAACATATTTGGAACTATGGTGCTCGGATTGAGGTGATTTTTGAGGCAATTTTCAGCACATGGATTGGGGTAAGTGTTCTCTACTAGATTTTGATTATATTTTATGAATCTATCTTCGTTTTGGCATTTGATTGATGATTTCAGAAGAGAAATTGGAGGTTTTTGTCTAAAATTTCATAGAGTGAATTTTTGAGTTTGAACATCGATTCGGAGTAGGATTTGAGTGAAACTATGTATGGTTGGACTCGTAATTGAATGGGTTGTTGAATTTTGTGAGTTTTGTCGGGTTCCGAAGTGCGGGCCCGAGTTTGATTTTTTGGTTAACTTTGAGCTTTTGATTAAAGATTCAATCTTTATCTATTGGGTTTGTTTCCTTTGGCATTATTTGATGTTTTTAAGTTGCCTTTGGCTAGTTTTGAGTCGTTCGGAGGTCGGTACGTGCGGGATGGCATTTCTAGAGTATTGTTTGGCTTGCTCGGTATTGGATTCGACTTGTTCGAGGTAAGCAATACTTCTAAACTTAGTGCTGAGGATATGAACCCCTCAATATATGTGTTATGTGTTTGGTGTTGAGGTGACGCACATGCTAGGTGACTGGCGTGTGGGCATGCACCGTGTGAATTATGACTCGGTTGATTTTGTGGTACTATGTAGCTACCTAATCTTGTTTCTATCCATGAAATTTCTACATGCTAGTGTAATTGAACTGTGATCCATGTTAGAAACCATGTTTAGGCTATATGTTTATCCTGTTGGGATCCACTGAGGTCATTCATGTTGTTGAGTTATTTGCTTAAAATGCAATTATGCACTCAGTCACATTCATCATTTGCATATCATATATCAGTTCTGTTATCATTTATTACTACATCATATATCATTATTCGGGTTGATTGGCATGAGATTTGTGAGCCCGAGAGGCTGGAAAGATTGATGACTGAGTGAGGCCGAGGGCCTGATTGTGAGTGATATTTATGGGATCGGGATGCACGCTGTAACATGCCATGTTGTCTTATATTAGCGCTTGGGCAAGATTCGCCCCTCCAGAGTCTGACATACTAGTAGTGAGTGCAGGTACCTACTGAGTGCGAGTGCCGAGTGATTGAGATTGTTGAGTGATTGGGAGGTGCTGAGCGATCGAGAGTGTTGAGTGATTTGGAGGTGCTGAGTGAGGTTGAATACTCCGAAAGCATGAGCACATGAGTTTATCACTGTGGTGCATTACATTTGACATGCATACTTGGCATGTAGGCATAGAGATGCATTTCCTCATGTTATACGATATTGTGACATTTATGACTTCTCATACACATTGACATGTATGCATAAAGATGTACTTTCCTCATGCTATCTCATAATGGATCTTCTTATCTGTTGTGGAATGTTTTGGGGGAAAATCACTTTTTTTGACGTACTCACAATTTGGTGACTTCGGTAAAAGATTTGGGTTTTACGGTTATACCTGAAAAGCATGCCTATTTTCCATAACTGTGAACGAGCTGAACATCATATATTTGAGTTACTGCTTTTATTATATTGTTACGAGTTGTTCTTGGCTATTGGTGTTGGACTCTGACCATTGTCCAAGCTCGTCACTACTTTCAACCTAAGGTTAGATTTGTTACTTATTGAGTGCATGGGGTCGGTTGTATTCATACTATACTTCTACACCTTACGTGCAAATTTTGGAGCTGATGTTGTTGTGTATGGCGGGAGCTGGCATTGAAGATGTACCAACTTTGTAAATTCTAAGTCTTAGAAGCTCATGATTTGTACTACCAATCCTTGAGATTTTTGTATAAAAGTTCAGTTGTTTCATGATTTATTTTCTCAGTAGATCTTCTTGAGTTGGATTATTGATAAATTGGCTTACCTAGCGAGTTGCTTTAGGTGCCATCACGACTAGTTGAATTTTGGGTCGTGACAAGCTCGATCAGGCAGAGTCTTCTCAGTTGGAGGCTCGGAGGAGAGTGGAGTTCCTTGTGTTGGTAAACCAAACCCTTCGTTCCAAGCGGGAGAATGACCTGTCAACGGCGAGGGATAAGGAGGACCGACTTGAGGAGAGAACTGGGTAGTTGGACAAGGAAACCTCCGATCTTTATGATCGAATTGCCGCTTTGGAGGTCGAAAAGGCCCAACTTCTTGCGCATCCTTCTTTGTCTAATGCTTCTGACTTGCCTAACGTCCCCCCTAAGATGTATGAATAATGGATTCATACTAAGGTCTGACTAGATGTGTTTCGTGAATTGCATGTGATGGGCTCCGTTTTAGAGGCGGCCTTTGAGGATGTTTGGGTTAAGGCTCGTGAGACTCGGCTTGCTTGTGTCTACGACCCTGCTATGCCTCGGCCTGGCGAGGATGATGAAGATGAGGAGGATGCCATATATCTCCTTGAGGAGGACGCCTAGTATGATTCTATTTACCCTCAGGGCGAGGATGGAGAGGATGTTGGAGGCCGGGACGGTGATGGTGTCGATGGTCAGGGTGGTGATCTTGCTAAAGATCGGCTGATAAGGATGTTGAGGATCGTGATGGCAATGGCCAATAGTTCGTTTTTAACCTTTTTTGTGTGTTTTTGTTTGGCGTCTCCAAGAGCCTTTGTAACAAACTCTTATATATGATATCAAAGTAAATTTTTGCTTTTAGTTGTGTCTTTCTTATTTGCGGTGATTTATTTCTGTACTTGTATGTTTTGCTCCTTTATATTTTTTATTGTCATCCTCTAGCTGACCGTAGTCCTTGGGCTGAACAACCAAAGGCCGAATCATCCATTTGTCTATATAGATCGAGTATGTCTTTTTAGTTGAGATATGGTCGAGGACCGATGGGTGTTGTTCGAACTTAGTCAATATTAACCTTTTATTAAATCGTGGTCGAGGGCCGGTAGGTCTTTGCTCGAGCTTAGTCGAACTTAACCTTTTGTTTGGTTGAATTTAACCTTTTGTTGAGACGTGGACGAGGGCCGATAGACATTTATTCGAGCTTAGTCAAACTTTGCCCTTTCGTTATGTTGTGGCCGAGGGCTGGCAGGTGTTGTTCGAGCATGGTCGAACTTAACCTTTTGTTAAGTTACAACCGAGGGCCGGTAGGTGTTGTTTGAGTGTGGTCAAACTTAACCATTCATTAAGTCGCGGTCGAGGGACGGTAAGTGTTGTTCGAGCGTGGTCGAACTTAACCTTTCGTTAAGTCACGGCTGTAAGGCCCCGTTAAAATTTTCTAATGATTTAAGATTTTAAACTGCGCCAGCGGTATTTGTGAATAACGTTTCAAGCATTAATGGAGACCTATGGGATAGAACCACATCATTTTGAAATGAAAATATATGTTTAAGGTGTATTGGAACATATTAAGGAGGTTTGTGAGTGGGAAACATTTGTGTGGGACAAGTTGAATACATTAGGTGGAAAGGATGTCTCAATTTGCACAACCTTCGAATCTTGTTTCGAAAGCATCAAACCATTTGTAATTTGGATGTTTCTACAAGAAGTTATGATCAAATTACTAAAATGAGGTAGGTGGAACAAAGAAAGTTTTGCTGAGGGTTTAAGGCGTGATATCGCGGCTCGAGATCTCCACTTTACTTGTGTAGCCCAGATGGCTATGGATGAGGGTAACATTGTGTAATCATGGTTTCATACTTATATAAGAGTTTGGAAGTGAATTGGGGTCTACATCATAGCAAGGTATATAAAGAGGGTAAGTTGGAAAACAGGAAATATAGAAAGGATACAACTGGGGAGCTCGTCTGAACTCGTACGCCGCGCGGGTTTGAATGAGCCATGACCCCCAGCCATTTCAAAAAAACAGCGCAGTATTGCCCCAGCACGCAAACTTAAATGAGAGCTCGTGCATGTCCGCGCGACACACGAGGATGGACATGCTAGGCCTGAAGCCTTTATAAAGAGCATTTCGGTAGCTCACTTATCCCACTTCTCTTAGCCGATTCTTGGAGCTCCTCTCCACTCTCTCAAGGCCTCCAACTCTCATATTCTTCAAGGTAAGCAATTACCATTATCTTGGTGTGAAATTCCATCATTTCTACACTAGTATTGATGAAATCTACACATAAAATACTTAGATTTTCAAGAAATTTCTTCAAGAACTGAAAGGAGGATTTCACAAGATTTCTTCCAAAAGGTAACCTTACACCCTTAGACTTACATGTATGGATATATTATGGGAATATGAGTATGAATTAAGTATTGGAAATTATGGTATGGTTATTGGAAGTCATAAGTTACCAATTTAAATACATAACCATTGTAGAGATTGAAAGGTGATTAATTGATGATATTTTGTTGGTTGGGTGTGGATGGATGGTCATGTATGTCATGTTGGAAGTTATGAATTGTTTATTAATGATGGTGGGATAAATTGTTGGTAAATGGTAGTAGTTGGATAAACTAATTCTATGGTTAAGAGATCTAGAGATCCATGCCTACTAGGTATTTGATAAAGTGTCTAAATAGCCTAAATTATGGAATTTGTTACTAATATTGGTCCCATTGGATTTTGTTATTATAGATTGAAGTTGCTTAGTATAGTGCATCGTTGTTGTATCATTAAGGGATGAATTTGAGGTATGTTGGCTAAACTTCTTTCCTAGAATTGAATCTCATTAAGTTCTTGTAAGTCCCGAATTATTCATTATAAATTAATTATTCTGAATAAGCTTTGTGTTGAAAGGTATATGTTCAAAATGTGTTCCGGATGCTCTTATCATATGATGTTATCCTTCGGAAATGTGTTCAAAGCATGAGTTGGGTATAAAAATGTTATGATTCCAAGTAGTGTTTAAAGTGAAGGCTATTATGACAAATTGTGTAAGAAGTCTCAATGTGCTTAAGACTCTTAATTGCTCATAGGTGTACTAAAAGTCATGATTAGAGATTCTTTATTGTTGATAATCTATAAAGATGCTTGATTGTGCCAAATATAATATACGGCCACATTGCCATGAATGAAGAATAATATGTATGTCCAAGTGAGCCAATGAAATAATGATGTTGTAAAAAGTTGAAAGTAATTATGAAGTGATATATGATGTGAAAGGTTATGAGATGAACGTATTTGCACTTATGTTTTCAATGTGTTATAAGCTCCTACGCCCTCATAAGGAGAGGCTATGGTGTTCCTAAATATTTTAAATATTCTTGATGTCATGTGATCACCCATGGCAAGTACAAGTAAGTGATAGAATGAACATGAAATATGGCCGTTTGCCAAAATGAGAATTATGAGGTGTTGTATGTCCCAATGGTTTAAATCATAGTATGTATGCTTCTAAAATAATTAATGTAAATGATTTCGATGTTAAGTCCCCAAGAATAATGAACTTTGCTAATGACCTTAAGATGACAAGGGAGTATATAATGAAGTGGAAGAGGGATGCCCTATGCTAAGTGATGATAAATCTTATGGAAAACGTATTTGGACCATGTGCCATTGAAATTGACTTATTGATTTACCATGCATGTGCTAATGTAATGAGGCGTATTTCTCCATGATGAGCATAAATATGAACATGAAGTATTCCAATGATCCTGGAACTTACGACCTTAAAAGTAGCGCTAGTCATGTCGATTTGGGTTTATATATGGTCATGTGAATAATGATGTGTTATGATCCTATGGACGGTCTATGAAACACATAGGTGTATTGTGTAAGTAACATTATGGACGGTCTATGAAACGCATAGGTGTATAATATGAATGAATCCTATGGACGGGCTATGAAACGGATAGGTGTGTAATATAATATGTATGAAATCCTATGGACGGTCTATGAAACGCATAGGTGTATTGTGTATGGAATCCTATAGACGGTCTATGAAACGCATATATGTATTGTGTACGAAACGCATAGGTGTGTAATACAATATGAATGAATGCTATGGATGGGCTATAAAACACATAGGTGTGTAATATAATATGAATAAATCCTATGGACGGTCTATGAAACACATTTGTGTATTGTATATGGAATCCTATGGACGATCTATGAAATGCATAGGTGTATTGTGTATGGAATCATATGGACGGTCTATGAAATGCATAGGTGTATTATGTATGGAATCCTATGGACGATCTATGAAACGCATAGGTATATTGTGTATGGAACCCTATGGATGGTCTATGAAACGCATAGGTGTATTGTGTATGGAACCCTATGGATGGTCTATGAAACACATAGGTGTATTGTGGATGGAATCCTATGGACGGTCTATGAAACGCATAGGTGTATTGTGTATGGAATCCCATGGACAGTCTATGAAACGCATAGGTGTATTGTGTATG
This sequence comes from Nicotiana tabacum, assembly GCF_000715075.1. NCBI lineage: Eukaryota > Viridiplantae > Streptophyta > Magnoliopsida > Solanales > Solanaceae > Nicotiana > Nicotiana tabacum. The sequence continues at coordinate 144,647,694 of NC_134096.1, read as the reverse complement.
AAATGTATAGGTGGATAATATGATATGTGAACACTATGGACGGTTTAGTGAGACACATTGTTAACGCAGAAAATAGGTGACACTTTTATTGGCCTTGTTTGTACATATTATTTCAATTACATTATATTATGTATTCCATGTATAGTTCATATGGCTCAGTTGATCCTAAAAGAAGCTTAGAATGATGCAAGTATAATAAGACTTAAAATGTGATTCTATGGGATATTTCGTAGTTTCTTGATGTACTTTACTTGCCTCTTATTTAAGTTACCATAACTTCATATGTTGTTCTGTTTGCTTTACATACGAGTACTATTCCACATGTACTCACGTTCCTTTTGCCGGGGGCACTGCATCTTTTAATGGATGCAGGTATACTTGTATAGGAAGATATGGATGTTTGATAGGGATCTTCTTCACTACTCAGCTTACGTTGAGCCCGCTACAGTTCTAGTGGGTGTTTGGGTCTAGTTCATTTTATGTATTTAGGTATCTATTGTCATAGAAGCTCCATGTACATTGTGGGTCATGTAATTAAATATTTGAGTTTTGTTATGTATTTATGTTTACAGTTATTTATAAGGCTACGCACCCATCATGATAAAGATTGTAGGCCATTGAGCCAAATGTATTCAATTTGAAAGTCAAGATCTAATTATGTTATGGTAAATCTTGCATGAGTAATGATGTGAGGTTGATGTAAAGTAGGCTTGCTCGACTGGGTTTACTCGGTTGAGCGTCGGTCACGCTCCCCGAGTTCGGGGCGTGACAAACTTGGTATCAGAGCATGGTTTAGGAGTCCTAAGGTGTCATGTAGTTGTGTCAGTAGAGTCCCTCTTATCGGTGTATTTTCGGCCACACTTATAATAGGGAGGCTACAATGACATTTAGGAAATGTTTCTCTTCTTCTATCCTCGATCGTGCGTTAAGGTTCCGAGTTAGTCTCGGAGTTCCCTTGTTAATATCAAGGAATGTTTGCACGCCGTGCTACGAAATGAGAAAGGCCTAAGGATTAAAGGAATGACGCACATAACAGGCATAATGTGTGAGGTTCCCAATGTCCTCGTAATGGAGGAAGGAAAAGTCAAAGATACGACCAAGGTAAGCAATGTCATAATATTAGCCTCGAGAGTCATTGTTGGTGTTGTTTTCATGTATATGGTGCAATGTGATGTTATCTATATGTTGTAAGGATTGATTTATGTGATTCTCTGGCAGATGGATGGGCCCCATTTATAGGGGAAACTCTACCGAAATTTCTGAAACATTTGGGAGTTAGTCAAATTTGGGAGTATGAGATGTGTGAAAGAAGGGACGAGTTATGTTGGGTGTGTTGTACAGACTCTAACCCTCATTCGAGGATGAATGATCCTAAGCGGGGGAGAATGTAAGGCCCCATTAAAATTTCCTAATGATTTAAGATTTTAAACTGCGCCAGCAGTATTTGTGAATAACATTTCGAGTATTAAAAGAGATCTATGTGATAGAACCACATCATTTTGAAATGAAAATATATGTTTAAGGTGTATTGGAACATATTAAGGTGGTTTGTGAGTGGGAAAAATTTGTGCGTGACAAGTTGGATACATTAAGTGGAAAAGATGTCTCAATTTGCACAACACCTTACTGTAAGCGGGAATTACTCTTACATCAAAAGGATATTTTCCCCGAATTTTGTTCCTGAAGCATAGCCCTTCGAGTCTTGTTTCGAAAGCATCAAACCATTTATCATTTGGATGTTTCTACAAGAAGTTATGATCAAATTACTAAAATAAGGCAGGTGGAACAAAGAAAGTTTTACTGAGGGTTTAAGGCGTGATATCGCGCCTCGAGATCTCCACTTCGCTTGTGTACCCCAGATGGCTATGCATGAGGGTAACATTGTGTAATCATGGTTTCATACTTATATGAAAGATTGGAAGTGAATTGGGGTCTACATCATAGGAAGGTATCAAAGGAAGGTAAGTTGGAAAACAAGAAATATAGAAAGGATGTAACTAGGGAGCTCGTCTGAACTCGTGCGCCGCGCGGGTTTGAATGAGCCATGACCCCCAGACATTTCAACAAAACAGCGAAGTATTGCCCCAGCACGCAAACTTGAACGAGAGCTCGTGCATGTCCGTGCGACGCACAAGGAAGGACAAGCTAGGCCTAAAGCCTTTATAAAGAGCATTTCGGTAGCTCACTTCTCCCACTTCTCTTAGCCGATTTTTGGAGCTACTTTCCACTCTCTCAAGACCCCTAAATCCCATCTCCTTCAAGGTAAGCAATCCCCATTATCTTGGTATGAAATTTTATCATTTCTACGCTAGTATTGATGAAATCTACACATAAAATACTTAGATCTTCAAGAAATGTTTTCAAGAACTCAAAGGAGAGTTTTGCAAGATTTCTTCCAAAAGGTAACCTTACACCCTTAGACTTGCATGTATGGATATATTATGGAAATATGAGTATGAATTAAGTATTGGAACTTATGGTATGGTGATTGGAAGCCATAAGTTATCAATTTAAATACATAACCATTGTAGAGATTGAAAGATGATTAATTGATGGAATTTTGTTGGTTGGGTGGGATGGATGGTCATGTATGTGATGTTGGAAGTTATGAATTGTTTAAGAATGATGGTGGGATAAATTATTGGTAAATGGTAGTAGTTGGATCAACTAATTCTATGGTTAAGAGATGTAGAGATTTATGCCTATTAGGTATTTGATAAAGTGCCTAAATAGCCTAAATTATGGAATTCGTATATTGGTCCCATTGTATGTTGTTATTATAGACTGAAGTTGCTTAGTGTAGTGGATCGTTGTTGTATCATTAAGGGACGAATTTGAGGTATGTTGGCTAAACTTCTCTCCTAATTGAATCTCATGATGTTCTTTTAAGTCCCGAGCTATTCATTATAAATTAACTATTCCGAATAAGCTTTGTGTTGAAAGGTATATGTTCAAAATGTGTTCCAGATGCTCTTATCATATGATGTTATCCTTCGGAAATGTGTTCAAAGCATGAGTTGGGTATACAAATGTTATGATTCCAAGTAGTGTTTCAAGTGAAGGCTATTATGCCAAATTGTGTAAGAAGTCTCAATGTGCTTAAGACTCTTAATTGCTCATAGGTGTACTAAAAGTCGTTATTAGAGATTCTTTGTTATCGGTAATCTATAAAGATGCTTGAAAGTGCGGAATATGATATACGGCCACAGTGCCATGAATGAAGAATAATAAGTATGGCCAACTGAGCCAATGAAATAATGATGTTGTAAGTAGTTGAAAGTAATTGTGAAGTGATATATGGTGTGAAAGGTTATGAGATGAACGTATTTGTACTTATGTTTCCAATGTGTTATAAGCTCCTACACCCTCATGAGGAGATTCTATGGTGTTCCTAATTATTTTAAATGTTTTTGATGTCCTGTGACATAGCAAGTATAAGTAAGTGATAGAATGAACATGAAATGTAGCCGTTTGCCAAAATGAGAATTATGAGGTGTTGGATGTCCCAATGGTTTAAATCATAGTATGTATGCTTCTAAAATAATTAATGTAAATGACTTCGATGTTAAGTCCCCAAGAATAATGAACTTAGCTAATGACCTTAAGATGACAAGGGAGTATATAATGAAGTGGAAGAGGGATGTCCTATGCTAAGTGACGATAAATCTTATGGAAAACGTATTTGGACCATGTGCCATTAAAATTGACTTATTGATTTACCATACATGTGCTAATGTAATGAGGCGTATTTCTCCATGATGAGCATGAATATGAACATGAAGTGTTCCAATGATCCGGGAACTTACGACCTTAAAAGTAGCGCTAGTCATGTCGATTTGGGTTTATATATGGTCATGTGAATAATGATGTGTTATGATCCTATGGGCGGTCTATGAAATGCATAGGTGTATTTTGTAAGTAACATTATGGACGGTCTATGAAACGCATAGGTATATAATATGTGAACCTTATGGACGGTCTATGAAACGCATATGTGTACTGTGTATGGAATTCTATGGACGGTCTATGAAATGCATAGGTGTATTGTGTATGGAACCCTATGGACGGTCTATGAAACACATAGGTGTATTATGTATGGAATTCTATGGACGGTCTATGAAATGCATAGGTGTATTGTGTATGGAACCCTATGGACGGTCTATGAAACACATAGGTGTATTATGTATGGAACCCTATGGACGGTCTATGAAACGCATAGGTGTATTGTGTATGGAACCCTATGGACGGTCTATGAAATGCATAGGTGTATTATGTATGGAACCCTATGGACGGTCTATGAAACGCATAGGTGTATTGTGTATGGAACCCTATGGACGGTCTATGAAATGCATAGGTGTATTATGTATGGAACCCTATGGACGGTCTATGAAATGCATACGTGTATTGTGTATGGAATTACTATGGACGGTTTATGAAATGCATAGGTGTATTGTATATGAAATGTATAGGTGTATAATATGATATATGAGCACTATGGACGGTTTAGTGAGACGCATTGTTAACGCAGACAATAGGTGCCACTTTCATTAGCCTTGTTTGTAGATGTTGTTTCAATTACATTATATTATGTATTCCACGTATAGTTCATATGGCTCAGTTGATCCTAAAAGAAGTTTAGAATGATGCAAGTATAGTAAGACTTGAAATGTGATTTTATGGGATGTTTCGTAGTTTATTGATGTACTTCACTTGCCTCTTATTTAAGTTATCATAACTTCATATGTTGTTCTGTTTGCTTTACATACGAGTACTATTCCACATGTACTCACATCCCTTTTGCCGGGGGTGCTGCATCTTTTAATGGATGCAGGTATACTTGTATAGGATGATATGGATCTTTGATAGGGATCTTCTTCACTACTCAGCTTATGGTGAGCCCGCTACAGTTCTAGTGGGTGTTTGGGTCTAGTTCATTTTATGTATTTAGATATCTATTGTCATAGAAGCTCCATGTACACTGTGGGTCATGTAATTAAAGATTTGAGCTTTGTCATGTATTTATGTTCACAGTTATTTATGAGGCTACGCACCCATCATGAGAAAGATTATAGGCTATTCAGCCAAATGTATTCAATTTGAAAGTCAAGATCTAATTATGTTATGGTAAATCATGCATGAGTAATGATGAGAGGTTGATGTAAAGTAGGCTTGCTCGACTGAGCTTACTCGGTTGAGTGCCAGTCGCGCTCCCCGAGTTCGGGGTGTGACAGCGGCCGAGGGCCGGTAGGTGTTGTTCGAGTGTGGTCGAACTTAACATTTTGTTAAGTCGCGGCCGAGGGTTGGTAAGTGTTGTTTAAGCATGTTCGAACTTAAACTTTCGCTAAGTCGCGGCAGAGAGCCGGTAGGTATTGTTCGAGCGTGGTCGAACTTAACCTTTCGTTAGAGTGATTGTGATAAACATGAATTTCTATTAATTGGAGAATGTTACAAGTTTTGGGTATTGGCTGGCGTTCCAGTCTGAGTCCGAGTCCCTAGTGTATCTAGTCCCTTCATTGGTCGACTGGAAGAATGTTGAGGATTCGGGAAATGAAAAAAGAAACCAGCTTGTTCTTCTTATATTTCGACATGAAATGTCCCTCTTGTTGCCTTGTTAAAAACCTCCTTGAGAAAACCCAATTGGGGCAAAACTCAAGTGAGGGAAAAAAGAGTACTGTTGATACCCAATTTTGCTCTCAGATTTTTATATGCTTTTAAAATATCATTCCTTCATTTCCTATAATTTTCCATAATTTTTGAAGCTTTAAAATTGATTTTCTTGAATTTAAATTACTTAAATATGTATTGATTACCCTTTAAATTATTTTGTGGTGACTTAATCATCCGAATTTAGTATTTTCATCCACATAGATGTCTCATAATATTTTACTTTGTTTTTATATAATTATAATTGTATTTTTAAAGCTATTTTATATAATTTTACAATAATAGCCTGTATTCTACACATAATTACCTTTATTATATTATTTATATAAAAATAGGTTTTCTTATATTTTTATAATGTTAAGTTGTTATTTTACTGCACGAATAATATTTTTATTATTTATTAATCATTTTATAATTTATTCTTAATGAATTTCGATTATTTAAAATGTAGCCTAATTGTGAGACAATTTTCGAACCAAATTAATGGCCCAGACACCCCAAAACCTTAGCCCAATCTGCCCTGGCCCAATCCAAACGACCCATGTGACCAATCCGGTTGCAACCTGTTGTATTTGACCCGCCCCGTTTCTTAGCCAATCATGGTCGTTGATCTTCAATGATCAATGGCCAATAATAAATCTCCATCTTTCTTTAAATCCCCACAATCAAACCCTAGAGACCATTCTCCCAAACCGGCCACTTTTTCATTCTCTCATCTATAAACCCTAGTCGCCTCCCTCCCAAATCCCATCAAAACCCGGCTAAATCATGAAATTATTTCACAATTTGCTTACCTTATTTGCACTATCTCGTTATCATTCATACACTCATGGTGTTACTTAGTACTTGCCCGATTTTGGCAAGTATTACCTCTACGAATCAATTGCAATCATCCTCAACCTACAAGATTCAAACAAAAATCCGTCTGTATATGCTCTCAACAGGGTTGTATGGGTCCGATTCACCGAGATTCTTGGCTAATTTTGACCATTTGTCAAACTAGGGTTTGTCCGATTTTTTACCTATTTTGATTCGGAATAGGCTATGCATGTGACTTTCCTTTGTTCCTGCTTAAACTTGATTGATTTTTCTTTCCTTATTTGTGTTTGATTAATTGTTTTCCATGTTTGCTTGTTCGATTTCTACCACTATATAACCCTTCCCTAATTTTCCCTTTAGAGGGACCGGAATCACCTTAAGAACTATTCTCTCACTCTCACTAATTCTATACTATTCTGAAATTGAGCTCTTAGCCGGCTGAAACCCAAGGCCGTCGGATTCTGTTCACCTTCCTCCAGTGCAAGCACTGCTCGGGGTCCATTTCGAGGCTCATGTGATCTCTGAAACACTGGGGAGTTGGGGTTTTACTAGTCTTCAATAATCACCACTATTCTTGAGATTTTTGAGTGCTTCATCCTTTGTTTAGTTTGTTTGCAACTGGTTAGTGCCTTATAGTCTCGTAATTTTATTACTTTTTGATTGTGTGCATTTCTCTGGTGTTTTATATCATGCTATCTCAAACCTGCTCTAATTCTAATTTTTACTGAGTGATACATGATGTTACTAGGCTTGCAACTAAACCCGATTAATACTCATCAAATGTTGTTTGGATTTATGGGAAGCTATGTCTGTCTAGAAGTGTTTTTCTTCTTGTCAAATCCCTTACCCATCACATGTTGTCCTGCTGCAACTATGGGATGACATTACATGAATACTTAGCCTAACATGCTTTTCCTTGACTTTATTGGCCTCAATGCTTGCCTATTATAGATAACCAAGTTGTTTGAATGTTTGTCTCCATGTTTAAGCTTAATTGACTATTCAAGACTATTGTTGTTTTGATTGGGACTCTTCTGGAAATCAATACATGCCTAGAACCTATACCAAATCTTCTATGTATACGTGTTATTCCCTGAAATCAACTTGTGATCATATGAACTCTATGTGCTAATGTTGTTGCAATGCCAAAGCAGACTCATTCTTCGCTTTGATGCTTTGTGCTCACCTATTGTTTGAGACTCCTAGGATGAATTTTAATCCCTCTCTTATTTACTCTTCTTTATATGATGCTTTCTTACTTGACCTGCCTGAAAATCAACCTCTTCTCATCTGATTGCTCACTTATTGATAAACTGAGTTTGTTTGCCTGACCCATATGTTAAGCTCTGCAAATTAGCTGCTCTCATTAGGTTCTTGTGTTGAAGTTTCCATGTTAAGTCTACATTTCATTAATCTCGCCCATGACACTGTTAGAATTCCATGTTCAAACCCCTCCTTAAGGCTCCTTAGGATGGTTTTGACCAAGCTTTGTTCTGGAACTTTATTTGAAATAGCCATGTTGCTTTTAAACTCTTTTTCTGGAGTTATAACCACAAATGTTGCCGCATAATTATTTATATGACCCTATCTATAAGTCTTTATTAGAGGTGTTTGTTGCTCATAACTTAAGGACTGAGTGTTTTAATTTTCAAAGCTATTTAATTAACTATGTGTGTAGTGTCATCTATATAGCCAAGCTTAGCATACTTTGGGTAAGAAATTATTCGTCTGGGCCTGGTATGCTGGGCCTGCTTTGGTATTGGAAATCTGAAGAACACTGTTTGCACTTTGAGTCTGGGCATGCAGTCCGCATGGAATTCTAAACCTATCTTGAAGGCCCAATTGTTAGTGGGTTATTGTGTATTCATATTTTTGCCTGTAATTATTCCATAGGGCTTGTAATAATTTGTAACAAATGATGGGGAGATTAGTAAAAGGGACTGGGGTACTCTAATATTTCCATGAATGGGTAGAAAACATGCCTATAGGATCTATGTGTTCTAATTTCTATTACGTCTAACATGCCCCATTTGTGCACACTAATAGGAACCATGTCTATAGGAATCCCACACACTGCACCTAACTTGTCTAATACGCGTATACTATCTCAAGCATGTTAGTAATCGCTATGCTTGATTTCATGTCTATCACTGTGCACTCTTAGATATCATGCCAATAGGAATCAAACGCCTTGATTAATTATTAGACAGCATGCCTATAGGATTTGATAATATATGTCTTCAATACTTTGCTCATCGACATAGCATGACCATAGGATTTTACTTTATTAATAAACTACTTCTGCTATTCTCATTACACTGACCCGCCTAGATGACATGTCTATATGGATAAAGTGCTATAAAAACCAGGTTCAATGGTCAATTCGTTATAAATCTTGCCTATAGGATATTATCACTCATCTAGAAAGCATGTCTATAAATCAACGTCGCTAATTTAGAGCTTTCAAACAGTTTTTACTATCTCATTGTGTGAACAGTTCAGAGATCATGCCTATAAGAGCTTTTTAAATGCCTGTAATATGCGAATTCATTAGTCATAAACAACAATGCTGTTTGCATAATACTGGAATTCAAAATCACTTAGAAACCATGCCTATAGGACTTTAAGTTTCGATTTTGAAACTATGTACTGCCTAAACTGCCCATGTGCATTTGTTGTTTATGTGTGGAGGCTAACTTGGGCCTTTAATTGTTTTATGTTAAGTCCTATCTTTTTTAATGTCGCTTAGTTTTATCATTTTAAGCAACATATGTGAAGTCAAGAACTATCCAAATAGTAGGTCCAAAGCCTCCTGGACCATAGGTATGGGACGGGTAGAGCACGCATAGGATACGATTTAGAATTGAATTAGAGCGCCTTTAAGTAAAAACTTCAACATAATAATAGGGTAGTATGAGATGATAGTAAGTGCCCGCTGAATAATATGAGCAAACCCTACCTTAAGGGAGTTACGAAGTATTATTTATGTTGCACAGGGTGATCCTTTAGGCTAAAAAAATTAGTACCCCCCTCCCTTTCTTTATATACTGACTATTTACACTTAATCATTTAATATAGACCAATGTAGTTATATTCTTGTAATCATTAAGATTCGTACCGATTCTCATGTGTTATAGTAAAACTCTTCTACTTCTATATTTCCCTTTTGTCTATTAGATCACCTATCCTAATCACTTAATCAACATGGTTTAAAGTTCGACTGGGACCCACAGTTGTGGACTTCGAAGAATGCCTAACACTTCTCTTCGAAGTAACTTGAGCCCTTACCCAATCTTTGGTGACACGGACTAGTCAAAACAGAGTTATTCGTAAATAGGTGCCCTAACGCATCTTAAAAAATCGTTAGGTGGCGACTCTTCTCTTTTAATACCTCCCTTTAAAAGAGTTGTCACACGTCGAAACCCGTTTTCACGAGAAAACAGGGCGCGATAACATGGTGACTCTGCTGGTGAAACATTTGGGATCTTACCATGACGAACTTGATTTATGTGGATTACTTTTCTTGTTTGTTTTAAACTGCTATGACATGCACATCACTTCCCTTATTCACCTTTATTTGTTTTAAACTGCTATGACATGCACATCCCTTTCCTTATTCACCTTTATTTGTTTTAAGCTGCTATGACATGCACATCCCTTCCCTTATTCTCCTTTATTTTCTATGACATGTATGGCCTCTCTCCATCTCTTTCATCTTGCCTAAGACTGCTATATTATGACTCTCCCATCACTATTTCCCTACCTGCTTCATTACGTTGTCGCACGTTTTCATGAGCTAAACTGACTTCTCTCTTTTGTCTTTCTTTTCATTCCTCTTTTTTTCATGTTCACCTTTGCTATGTTATTTACTGCTTTTACGTACTTTTATCATGCAAATACTTGGCAATGTGTTATTATTCCTGCATAAATCATGCTCCACATCATACTCCACTCGTGCCAATTATCAACATAGCGGCACTTGATGAGTGTCCGCGCTTTCCTAAAATTACCCTTTTTAAATCAGAAAGGCTTATTTGTGGAAGACTAGTCTATCAGCAGTGCAGTCGATGGTCCCGTGCCTTTCCCTCCCAAGTTGTCCACTGAGGAGTACAAGTCTAGATCCTTTTAGAAACCCCACTCCAATTTTAAATATACATGCATCATGCTAAACCTAATACGAGTTGAAGCGTTATTGAGATAATAACCTGCTTAGATAAACCGTGTCTAAAGTTCGAAGGATTTTCCATAATCCCAAAGGTCACTATCATGTTATGTGCATTACTTGGAGAAAATGTGCTAACATATTGATTATTATTGCGTAAGTAGCCGAATCTGGAGGGGGAAGAGGATTAACTTTATTTGTTTGCATAAATGAAGCACGAAATCCCCCGTTTGGTATGGTCCAGAACATCCCGCCTTTGCTACTTGACTGGTGGAAAGACATCGCGTCTTGTGACAAAAATCATGTGAGGAGAGTACTTGGTGACCTGCCATCTTTGCTGAATATTCAACCAAATAGGGAATTGATCGAGGCCGCTACCATATTCTGGGATGATAAACAAGTTGTTTTCGATTTGGCAATATAGAAATGACTCCTCTCCTAGAAGAAATAGAGGGTTTGCCAAGTTACCATGGGTTTGTCCGTGACTGCTAGTACCAGAAAATCGCACTCCCTGCGGTTTTCTGAGAATGTTGGGTTTTAAGAAGAATGATGAACTGCTATCTTTAAAGAAATCATACATCCATTTTGAGTTTTTTTACGAGCGTTATGGGCATAGCAAGTCATATCGTCTTCATCATGATGAACAAGCCATTACTTTTTTGGGATGGGTGCATCGCCCAGTTTATGTTTTCATTGTCTGCTTCCTGGGGTTGTTTATCTTTCCGATAAAAGGAGGAAGAATTCATACTCGCTTAGCCATGGTCGCCCGAGCCTTAATAAATGGTATCAAAGGACAAACTGATACTATCATTCTAATGAACTTAGCTGAGATGTTCTGTGATCTAGATTGGTGCAAGCGTGGGTTTGGACATTTTGAGGGTTGCAATCTATTGCTACAAGTCTGGTTGCTGGAACACTTTCAGAGGGGTGAGTATCGTCAATAGCTTCTTCAAAGACCACTAAATGACTACATAGCCAACCATCACCCAAAGAAAATGACGTTTATTCCAGACAAGTTTGCAAAGCCTGGAAATGTTGTAAGTTGGGTGCGTTTCTTCAGCAATCTGACAGATAAGCAAGTGCATTGGATGTTTGAATGGTTTCCTAGTAGTGAGTTCATCATCAGATCAAAATGAACTACTCATTTGGTACTGATCGGGCTGTGGGGCATCTACCCTTATGCTCCTATAAGGGTAATGAGGTAAGCTGGAAGATAACAAGTCATACCCCAGGTTTCTAACATGGTCCAATACAAGGTAGATTTCAAGGAAGATGTCATCTCGTTCAAGTTCGAAGCGTAACACATGTGGAACCAAAAGATCATTGTGGAAGGAGAAACTATTGAGCCAGACAGGTATTACACCGGTCATATGTACTACTATCTATCATCGCTAGAAGACGACGTAGCTGAGGACGTCAAACCAGGGGTCAATCTGAAGGATAGGATCATAGACGAAGTGGATGAGGCACAGGTGAAGTACAAGAGGCTATGCAAAAGGGTGTTCGAGTCCGAAGCTAAACATCTGTAGCATAAAGTGAACATGGAGGCGATAAGGGAACGGAAGGAGATTTCCACTAAGTCAACGGAAAGATTGGAATACCTGGAATAGGGACTGATGAAGCTAGAAGAGAAGATGAGAAAAAGACTTTCGGATTGTCAAGGCATGGACGACGATGAAAGAGGGAAGCTGGCAAAAGCTTACTTTTTTCTAGATATGCGCGATCTGGGAAACATGATGATGGGGTCAAAATAGCCAAGCATGGAGAAGGTCCTTCAGAGACCAAGTAGATTAGAAGATGATGTTCTTTACTGCTTTCTAGCTTAGATTAGATTTCGATGTAATACGGCTAAATGCCATTAGTAGCTTTATTACATTATTGTCGATTTAGTAAAAGATTGTTTTGGCTCACTTTCACATTAATGAAATGAAGCAAACGTTGGCACCAATTTTCTCTAAGTCTATGTGTCTCTTAGGCCCACCTCAGGCACAATGAGGTCCCCAAATTAGGACGTGAATTGTTACATGACTTTGTGAAACATGTTTAAATATTGCAAACACTCTTTTATTCCACCGTACTAACTTGGTTACCTTTTGCTTTTTCTTTCTTTCTGATTACTCACATTCCCAAAGGTTGGTTCGTGCATACTGGCATCGTCAGCATACCACACTAGATCCATAGTCCTCCATCTCCTCCTCCACCTAGCGACCCGAAAAGCAAAAGTAAGGGCAAAGGGAAAAAGGATGATTTAAGTGGTATCCGAAAAGACAATGTTGTTGTGGCAGAAAATGTTAAAACTTCAGATGGTAGAAGTACTCCGGGGCAGAACAAGTTGGTCTTACGTTTGGAGCAGAAAATCCTGGAACTACAGGGCGAGCTTGAGCAGGACCGAAATATGGTAAACCTTTCCCTTACTCTCAATGTTCCCGACATCAACCAGCAAAACCCGACTACCCAAAACCAAACACCACCACAAAACACACAAAACCAGAACCCACCACTCATGGCTCCAAATCCTCCCGCACCACACCAGTATCATAATCTCGCACCTCCCCAGAACCTTAAACCACCACCAGTGCAAACCCCTCAACAACATTACCATCATCCAACTCAATACCCGCACACCACTATATATCGCACTCCCCAAATTGCACCACAACCTATTTACGATCCCCAAAACTTGACCAACAATCACCCATATACCCAAGCTTCAGGGATCCATCAAAGCAATTCGATATATGTAGAAACCTTACCCCATACCCACATCAAACCCTATACATACCTGAATCAACTGAGAAGGACATGCTTATTAGAAACATGGCGGAGGAACTCAAGAAACTCACAGGAAGGGTCCAGAGTGTTGAAGGTGGGAAAGGCGTTGAAGGTCTGAATTACGAAGATCTATGTATTCAGACAAATGTGGAACTTCCAGAGGGTTACAAACCTCCAAAGTTCAAAATGCTCGATGGCACTGGTGATCCGAAGGTGCATCTAAGAACATATTGCGACAAACTTGTAGGAGTGGGTAAGAATGAACAAATATTCATGAAAATGTTCATGCAAAGCCTTACAAGAGACGCTTTTTCTTGGTAAATCAGTATAATCCCAAAGAAGTGGGCTAATTGGGTAAGTATGGCATCAGATTTCATAGACAGATTCGGGTTCAATACGAAAAATTTGCCAGACGTTTTATACATTCAAAACCTTAAGAATAAGCAGATAGAAACCTTCTGCGAGTATGCTATTCATTGGAGATTACATGCTGCAAAGGTAAGGCCAACACTTGAATAAGAACAAATGAACAAGTTCTTTGTTAGAGCACAAGATCCACAATATTATGAACGGTTGATGGTTATCGAAAATCACAAGTTCTCGGATATCATCAAATTAGGGGAAAGAATAGAAGAAGGAATTAAGAGTGGAATGGTAACTAATTTTGAGGCGCTGCAGGCCACGAATAAAGCTTTGGAATCAGGAGGTATTTCAAAGAAGAAAGAAGTGGGTGCCGTGATGGTAGCCCAAGGCCCTAAGTCTCCCCTCACGCACCAAACACCTCTATCCACGTATCAACCCTCACCCCAAAAATACTAATACCCTGCCACCACCTACCATGCCTACAACACTCGACCTGCATATTACCATTCACCTCCACCCGCCCACCAAAGCTACCCAAATCCATGTCCAAATTTCTACCGCAGACCTCCTAGACAATACACCCCAATTGCTGAAACTATAGCCCAACTGTATGAAAGACTGAAGGCTGTTGGTTACGTCACTCCTATTCCTGCTGTTGTTGTGGAAAATCCTTCCCAGTGGATCAACCCTAACAAAACATGTGCTTATCATTCAGGCATGAAAGGTCATACCATTGAGGAATGTCGCACGTTGAAAGACAAGATTTAGACGCTAATCGACACTAAGGTTATACAAGCAAAGAAAGCTGCACTGAACGTCCGCAACAACCCTCTCTCGAATCATAGAGGCGAGGGAGTGAATGTGATAGAAACTGATGAAGAGTGGGATCAGGAAGGGTCCATTTGACTCATTCGAGAGGGAGACACTCCTAAAACATCTTTGGTCACCCTCACGCCAGTTGTGGTACAAACTCAGGTGCTATTTGAAGTTGAGATAGCTATACCCTTCACTGTAATGGTAGCTCCAACACCATCTTACCAGTCCGATGTCATCCCGTGGGATTATGTTGTGGAATCAAGAAGCAAGGGAAAAGCCAAAATGGAAGAAACAGGTGTCGCGCAAGGTATGACTAGAACTGGCAGAGTTTACACACTTGAGAATCTGGGAGGAACAAGTAAGGAAGTTGCACCTAAGTCGCCTGTTGTTGAGGCTGGCACTAACGATCTTTGGAGGAAGATACAATCAAGGGAATACTCTGTTATTGACCATTTGAACAAGACACCTGCTCAGATATCCATTTTATCACTGTTGCAAAACTCAGACGCGCGCAAGAATGCTTTGATGAAGGTGTTACGTGAAGCTTATGTACCCGCCGGCATCACTAGTGGAGAGATGGCTAACATGGTCGGACAGATATTAGAGAGCCATAAAATCACTTTCCACGAAGATGAGTTACCAGCAGAAGGAATAAGTCACAACAAGGCATTGTACATCACAGTGCAATTCGAGGACAGGTTCATTGCCAGGGTCCTAATAGATGGAGGTTCGAGTCTGAACATATGTCTACTGACCACTCTGAAGATACAAATGGGAAGCATGAATGTGAAGGCATTAGATGGATCTTAGAGAGCCACTATCGGGGAAATCAACCTTGATCTACAGATGGGTCTGACTTGGTTTGATGTTGAGTTCCAAGTGTTAGATATATCTGCTACTTACAACCTATTGTTAGGACGACCATGGATACATGCAGCTAGGGCAGTGGCTTCTACTCTGCACCAAGCTGTGAAGTTCGAATGGAATCATCAGGAGGTGATCATTCATGGAGACGGAAGCAACCCTATCTACACCAATCAGACTGTTACAGTCATCGAAAACAGGAGAAAGTTGGGAGGAGAAATATATCACCGCATTGAGCGGGTGAACACAATTGAAAAGTATTGATGGTGGAGCAAGAAGATAGAAAGCATATTGTTGTGGACAGGATATGAACCAAGCAAGGGTCTTGGCAAAAAGCTTCAGGGGATCACTAAACCCGTACAACCATAGTATCATGGCACGACCTTTGGACTCGGATATAAATATACCGTGCAAGTGTATCAGGATTGGACACCGCCATGGCGCGCCCATTATTATCTGCTGGAACAACCCATACCACCTCTGCACCAGACATTCCGTCAAGCTTATATGATATGGGGAACCGAAGAAGATGAGATTTTGGCTGGTATGAGGAAGATGTTTCTGGATGAGGAAGACATGGATTGTAGTGCAATTGTTGAGGAGGAGAAGGAGGAAGACCTTACCATTCAGACAATGGAAGAAGGAGTTGTTCTCAAGAACTGGACCGCTGCACCATCCCGGGCCCGCCGAGTTCCTGGATAGCCTCGCAAATTAGCATGACTTGATTTCAAATTGTTTTGAGCATTTAAGACATTTTCAGTATTTTGTTTTGAAATAATTACTGGAGCCATCAAGTCGCACTTGTTGACATTTTAAAGTTTTATTAATACATTACTGTTTTTCATATTTATTATTATCTTTCTACATTCTTTTTAGCATAATTATTACATATCCTGATGAACCTACGATTGTGACATGTAATGAGACAGCGCAACATAAGGACAGTGATTCGGAAGATCTAGAGGATGATGCAATACCTGAGGAAATTATTAAATAAGTAGAGAATTTTGAAAATAAACCGAAGTCTAATTTGGAGGAAACTAAGGCTGTTAACTTAGGGGATTCTGAAAAAGTCAAGGAAACTCGCAAAAGCATCCATCTATCACCGACAAAAAAGGAAGAGTATATCAGGTTTTCAAAAGAATATGAGGATATTTTTGCATGGTCCTACGACTATATGACTAGGTAGAGCACATCCATAGTAGCTCACATACTACCTACCAATCCCATGTGTCCACCGGTAAAATAAAAGCTCAGAAAGTTCAAACCGGATATGAGTTTGAAGATAAAAGAGGAGGTCATCAAACAAATTAAAGACAAGGTTCTCCTAGTGGTCGAATACCCGACCTGGTTAGCCAACATTGTGTCGGTTCCAAAGAAAGATGGGAAAGTTAGAGTATGTGTCGATTACCAAGATCTGAACAGAGCAAGTCCTAAGGATGATTTCCCGCCACTTAACATACACATACTGATTGAAAACTGCGCCAAGCATGAACTCCAATCCTTCGTGGATTACTTTGCAGGATACCATCAGATTTGGATGGATGAAGAGGATGCCGAAAAGACCGCCTTTATCATACCATGGGGGATAACGCTGGGGCCACCTATATGAGGGCCATGACGACTATCTTCCACGGTATGATACATAAAGAAATAGAGGTGTACGTGGATGATGTTATCATCAAATCTAAAAGGAGTTCAGATCACATAGCAGACCTGAAGAAATTTTTCGACTGACTTCGAAAATAAAACTTGAAGTTGAACCCCGCAAAATGTGCCTTCGGAGTCCCTGCCAGAAAATTATTAGGTTTAATCGTCAGCCACTGAGGTATTGAGTTAGACCCGTCAAAAATTAAAGCTATCCAGGACTTGCCACCGCCAAAGAATAAGAAAGATGTGATGCGTTTTCTAGGGCGCCTTATTTATATTAGCCATTTTATAGCACAATCAACGATGATATGTGAGCCAATCTTCAAAATGCTGAAGAAAGATGCTGCAACAAGCTAGACTGAAGAATGCCAGAAAGCCTTCGACAAAATCAAGGAGTATTTATCTAAATCACCCATATTGGTCCCACCAGAACCAGGGAAACCTATGTTGTTTTATTTGCCTGTGTTGGATGGGGCCTTTGGTTGCGTTCTAGGAAAACATGATGAAACTGGGAGGAAGGAGCATGCGATATATTATCTGAGCAAGAAGTTCACGTCTTACGAAGCCAGGTACTCTTTGTTGGAACGCACCTGATTTGCTTTGACATGGATAGCTCAGAAGTTGAGACAATATTTCTGTGCGTACACTACATATATCATATCAGGATGGATCCGCTAAAATACATCTATAAGAAGCCCATGCCTACGGGTGAGTTAGCAAAGTGGAAGATATTGGTGAGTGAGTTCTATATCATCTATGTAACTCATAAGACAGTGGGGAAACTCAAACGGGACCTACAAATAGGAACGAAGGCAAAGCAAGGAATCGAGAGCACGAACCAACCTTTCCCCTCCAAACTCACAATTTTCATTTGGATACAGGCATAATGGATATAACAGGAACATCCGAAAAATATATACACACAACAAGATCACTATCTTCACACCGACAAAAGTCGCCAAACGCAAACGCATCAAGCTAAGAAATACTTTGCCCTTTCGCATTCAATCATTATTCTTCCTGCATAGGGCTAAGCATTGCCATCATCACCGTATAAGACTAAACACTGCCTTTCTTGCATGAGACTAAGCATTATCTCCATTCCTTGTATGGGACTAAACACTGTCTCCATTATTGCATAAGGCTAAACATTGTCTTTCCTTGCATGAGACTAAGCTTTGTCTCCATTCTTTACATGAGACTAAGCATTGTCTCCATTATTGCATAAGGCTAAGCATTGCCTTCCCTTGCATGAGACTAAACATTGTCTCTATTCTTTACATGAGACTAAGCACTGTCTCAATTATTGCATAAGGCTAAGCATTCCCTTCCCTTGCATGAGACTAAACACTTTCTCCATTCTTTGCATGAGACTAAGAATTGTCTTCATTATTGCATAAGGCTAAGCATTGCCTTCCCTTGCATGAGACTAAACACTATCTCCATTCTTTGCATGAGACTAAGCAATGTCTCCATTATTGCGTAAGGCTAAGAACTGCCTTTCTTTGCATAAGACTAAGCACTGTCTCCATTCCTTGCATGAGGCCAAGCATTGCCTCCATTATTACATAAGGCTAAGCATTGCCTTTCCTTGCAAGAGACTAAGCACTGTCTTCATTCCTGGCATAAGGCTAAGCGTTGCCTCCATCATTGCATAAGGCTAAACAATCTAAGCATTGCCTCCATCATTGCATAAGCCTAAACGTTGCCTTTCTTCGCAACGGGCTAAGCATTGCCCTCATCTCATATAAGACTAAGCCTTGTCTTGTCTCGTTTTAGCGAATGACTAAGCATCACCTATTTCCTTTATCAAGCGATCGATATTATCATTCATGGGCTAAAACACCGCCACATTGTCCGAAGGAGTCATAGTCCAAAGACACCATCCTCATAGTCTGAAGACATCATGTCATGGCATGGGGATCTCTCAAAATTTCACATCATTATTCAAAGGTGTCATAGTCTAGAGGCACCATCCTCATGGCCCAATGATATCATTTCATGGCATGTGAATCCCTTATCAAATACTTCATGGTCCGGGACGTCATAATCTAAGGACATCATTCTCATCATCCAAAGACAACTCTCATAGTCCGAGGGGAATTTACATCATGTTTAAATTTTCAAAATAATTCATATATATTCGCATGCATCGTGTTTTAAGTTTTGCAAGTAACTCGGGAGGTAACCGCTCTACAAACAAGAGCAATTCTTGCTTCGGTTTCCGTTCACAACGTTCACATCCTTCGATCACCTCAAACGTAATCGATGATCAGTAATTGATTACCGTTTGTTCTATAGCCGTTCAAATAGCTGCCCTATACATCCATAACATTCAATTTGCACTCATAACCCCACCCTGAAATTATCTGTTACTCACGATACTATCGCACTCAAAAGATCCTTTTCCGAAACACACAACCAATCTTATAACAATTTCATCGGTTTCGTTCGCCGTTGGATCCAGAACTATACACGGTATGATTTTTGTAACACAGGGGATATGTAGGCAACTCAAGAACCAGGTTTCAAAATACATCACTCCTCACTCACTTCGAACAAAATTGGTCATTATTTTCTTTACCCGACAACTCTTTTATCATTCCCGGGTAAAGAGGGGCAGCTATTGATACCCAATTTTACCCTCATATTTTTATATGCTTTTAAAATATCATTCCTGCATTTTCTATAATTTTTCATAATTTTTGAAACTTTAAAATTAATTTTCTTACATTTAAATTACTTAAATATGTATTAATTACCCTTTAAATTATTTTGTGGTAACTTAATCATCCAAATTTAGTATTTGCATCCACATACATATCTCATAATATTTTACTTTGTTTTTATATAATTATATTTGTATTTTTAAAGCTATTTTATATAATTTTACAATAATAGCCTATATTCTACACATAATTGTATTTATTATATTATTTATATCAAAATAGTTTTTCTTATATTTTTATAATGTTAAGTTGTTATTTTATTGCACAAATAATATTTGTATTATTTATTAATCATTTTATAATTTATTCTTAATGAATTTCGTGTATTTAAATTGTAGCCCAATTTTGAGCCAATTTTCGGACCAAATTCATGGCCCAAACACCCCAAGCTTTAGCCCAATATGCCCTGGCCCAATCAAAACGACCCTTGCGACCAACCCAGTCACAACCTGTTGCATTTGACCCGCCCCATTTCTTAGCCAATCCTGGTCGTTGATCTTCAATGATCAACGACCCATAATAAATCTCCATCTTTTCTTATATCCCCACAATCAAACCCTAAAGACCGTTCTCCCAAACCGGTCGCCTTTGCATTCTCTCATATCTAAACCCTAGTCGTCTCCTCCCAAATCCCATCAAAAACTGGCTAAATCATGAAATTCTTTCATGATTTGCTTTCCTTATTTGCATTATCTCGTTATCATTCATACACTCATGGTGTTACTTAGTACTTGCCCGATTTTTGCAAGTATTACCTCGCCGAATCAATTACAATCATCCTCAACCTACAAGATTCAGACGAAAATCCGTTTGTATACGCTCTCAACACGGTTGTATGGGTCTGATTCACCGAGATTCTTGGCTAATTTTGACCATTTGTCAAACTAGGGTTTGTCAGATTTTTTACCTATTTTAATTCAGAATAGGCTATGCATGTGACTTTCCTTTGTTCCTGCTTAAACATGATTGATTTTTCTTTATTTATTTGTGTTTGATTAATTGTTTTTCATGTTTGCTTGTTTGATTTCTACCACTATATAACCCCTCCCCAATTTTCCATTTAGAGGGACCGGAATCACCTTAAGAACTATTCTCTCACTCTCACTTATTCTATACTATTCTGAAATTGAGCTCTTGGCCTGCTGAAAGCCAAGGCCACCGGGTTTTGTTCACCTTCCTCCAGCGCAAGCACTGCTCGGGGTCCATTTCGAGGCTCATGTGAACTCTGAAGCACTGGGGAGTTGGGGTTTTACTGGTCTTCAATAATTATATCTATTCTTAAGATTTTTGAGTTCTTCATCCTTTGTTTAGTTTATTTGCAACTTGTTAGTGTCCTATACTCTCGTAATTTTATTACTTTCTGATTGTATGCATTTTTGTGGGTGCTTTATATCATGCTATCTCAAACCTGCTCTAATACTGACTTTTACTAAGTGATACATGATGTTACTAGGCTTGCAACTAAACTTGATTAATGTTCATATAATGTTGTTTGGATTTCTGGGAAGCTATGTCTGTCTATAAGTGTTTTTCTTCTTGTCGAATCCCTTACCCATCACTTGTTATCCTGCTGCAACTATGGGATGACATTACATGAATACTTAGCCTAGCATGCTTTTCCCTGACTTTATTGGCCTCAATGCTTGCCTATTATAGATAATCAAGTTGTTTGAATGTTTGTCTCCATGTTTAAGCTTAATTGATTATTCAAGACTATTGTTGTTTTGATTGGGACTCTTCTGGGAAATCAATACATGCCTAGAACCTATGCCAAATCTTTTATGTATACCTGTTATTCCCTGAAACCAACTTGTGATCATATGAACTCTATGTGCTAATGTTGTTGTAATACCAGAGCATGCTCATTCTTTGCTTTGATGCTTTGTGATCACCTATTGTTTGAGACTCCTAGGATGAATTTCAATCCCAGTCTTGTTTACTCTTATTTATACGATGCCTGCTTACTTGACATGCCTGAAAATCATCCTCCTCTTATCTAAATACTCATTTATTGATAAACTGAGTTTGTTTGTTGTCCCATATGTTAAGCTCTGCAAATTAGCTGCTCTCATTAGGTTCTTGTGTTGAAGTTTCCATGTTAAGTCTACATTTCATTAATCTCGCCCATGACACTATTAGAATTCCATGTTCAAACCCTTGCTTAAGGCTCCTTAGGATGGTTTTGACCAAGCTTTGTTCTGGAACTTTATTTGAAATAGCCACGTTACTCTTAAACTCTGTTTCTGGAGTTACAACCACAAACCTTGCCGCATATGTGTTTATATGACCCTATCTATAAGTCTTGGTTAGAGATGTTTGTTAGTCACAACTTAAGGACTGAGTGTTTTAATTTTCAGAGCTGTTCACTTAACTATGTGTGTAGTGTCATCTGTATAGCCAAGCTTAGCATACTTTGGGTAAGAAATTATTCGTTTGGGCCTGGTATGTTGGGCCTGCTTTGGTATTGGAAGTCTAAAGAATACCGTTTGCACCTGGAGTCTGGGCATGCAATCCACATGGAATTCTAAACTTATCTTGAAGGCCAGATTGTTACTGAAACATTGTGTATTCATATTTCTGCCTGTAATTATTCAATAGGACCTGTAACAATTTATAACAAATGATTGGGAGATTAGTAAAAAGGACTGGGATACTCTAATATTTGCATGAATGGGTAGAAAACATGCTTATAGGGTCTATGTGTTCTATTTGCCATTACGTCTAGCATGCCCTATTTGTGCACACTAATAGGAACCATGTTGATAGGAATCGCACACACTGCACCTAACTTGTCTCGCATACTATCTCAAGCATGTTAGTAATAACTATACTTGATTTCATGTCTATCACTGTGCACTCTTAGACATTATGCCAATAGGAATCAAACGCCTTGATTAATTATTAGACACCATGCCTATATGATCTGATAATACATGTCTTCCATACTTTGCTCATCTACATATCATGACCATAGGATTTTACTTTATTAATAAACTACTTTTGTTGTTCTCATTACACTGCCCCGCCTAGATGACATGTCTATAGGAATAAAGTGCTATAGAAACCAAGTTCAATTGTCAATTCGTTATAAATCTTGCTTATAAGATATTATCACTCGTCTAGAAAGCATGCCTATAAATCAATGTCGCTAATTCTGAACTTTCAAATAGACTTTACTAGCTCATTGTTTGAACAGTTCAGAGAGCATGCCTATAGGAGATTTTTAAACGCCTGTAATCTGCGAATTCATTAGTCAGAAACAACAATGTTGTTTGCATAATACTGGAATTCATAATCACCTAGAAACCATGCCTATAGGACTCTAAGTCTCGATTTTGAAACTGTGTACTGCCTAAACTGCCCGCGTGCATTTGTTGTTTATGTGTGGAAGCTAACTTGGGCCTTTAATTGTCTTTATGTGAAGTCATGTCTTTTTGAATGTCGCTTAGTTTTATCATTTTGAGCAACCTAGGTGAAGTCTAGAACCATCCAAATAGTAGGTGCGAAGCCTCCTCGACCATAGGTATGTGACGAGTAGTGCTCGCATAGGATACGATTTAGAATTGAATTAGAGCGTCTTTAAGTAACAACTTCAACATAGTAATTGGGTAGTAGGAGGTGATAGTCTGTGCCCGCTGAATAATATGAGCAAACCCTACCTTAAGGGAGTTATGAAGTATTATTTATGTTGCACAGGGTGATCCATTAGGCTAAAAAACTTAGGACCCCCCCCCCTTTCTTTATATACTGGCTATTTACACTTACTCATTTAATATAGACCAATGTAGTTATATCCTTGTAATCATTAAGATTCGTACCGATTCTCATATGTTATAGTATGACTCTTCGACTTCTATATTTAAGTTTGTTTATTTGATCACCTAGCCTAATCACATAATTCACATGGTTTAAAGTTCAGCCGAGACCCACAGTTGTGGTATTCGAAGAATGCCTAACACCTTCTCTTCGAAGTAACTTAAGCCCTTACCCGATCGTTGGTAACACAAAGTAGTCAAACAGAGTTATTCACAAATAGGTGCCCTTACGCACCTTAAAAAATTGTTAGGTGGTGACTCTTCTCTTTTAATACCTCCCTTTAAAAGAGTTGTCACACATCGAAACCGGCTTTCGCGAGAAAATGGGGCGCGACAAGTACGATTTGGGGGGCACTTCTTATTTTCTAAAAATTGAAGTATTTGAGGTGGCTAATATTCCAATTGTTTGATAATTGCTTTTCTTCCATTGTCTCTAGTTGGAATGAACCCTTGTTCACTCTTCCTATGATTTTGAATGGTCCATCCCAATTGGTTCCCAATTTTCCCTCTCGTGGATCTCTGTTTGCTTGGGCTTTGGCTTTGAGTACATAGTCCCCGATCTTGAGCGGTTAGACCTTTGCTTTTTTGTTGTAGTAAAGTTTCGCCTGTTGTTTTTGGGCGACCATGCTACCATATTTCTTCGTCCGTCAACCTCTTCGAGCTCTTATATTCTACTCTCGTCGTTAGGTCCTCTATAGTTGAGTCTGTGGCTTCAACCGTTTCAGGGTCCATAATGATGTCCCTGGTCTCTTCTTGTGTCGACCTCGGCCCTGTTGATTGCTATATTTCTTTTTCCTTATCTTTCTTTTGTTGGGTTGTCGAGTCATTCATGGCGATACGATAGCATTCCCGGGACGTGTGATGTTCCTCTCGTATGTTGAATATTCCCCAAGGTGTTGGGAACTTGATCACTTGGTATAGGCTAGAGGGGACGACTCTCATGGGATGTATCCATGGTCGTCCTACTATGTAATTGTATGCGGTGACCTGGTCCATGATGTGGAACATTTTCTCCAGAGTTATGCCGCCGACGAGGACGGGGAGTGTGATTTTTCCCGAGGTCTGTTCAACTGCATTGTTAAAACCGATTAATGTGATGCAGCGTGGCACTACCTTGTTCTCGAGTCTCATCTGGGCGAGGACTCGGGGATGGATAATACACGCTCCACTCTCATCATCTACCATGATACGTTTAACATCACTATCTGAAATTTGTAAAGTAATGACAACAACATCGTTGTGAGGTAAAGTCAAACCATCAACATCTGACTCGTCGAAGATGATACTTTCTTCGAGTCCATCATACCATTTGTGGGTGATCGATCTCTTGAGCTTGTGAGTGGCAGTGAACTTGATGCCATTGATGGAGTCATCGTCATTGCCACCAATAATCATATTGATGGTGCGGGCCGGTGAGGGTGGCTTCGGCGGACCTTGACGTTCTCGACCCCTGGTGAAGGTGTTCCTTCCCTTGTCGCTTAGTAGCTTTTTGAGGTGCCCTTGCTGCAATATGTTCACTACCTCTTACCTTAGGGTGATGCAATCTTCTGTTTTGTGCCCGCATTCCTGGTGGAATTCGTAGAGGGCGTCAGATTTCTAGTACTTAGGTCGGACCTCACCTTTGATGGTCACTTCACCTTTGTTCTGAGTTTCCTGGGCATATACTATTTCTGTAAGTGAAACACAAAATTTGCAAGTAGATAATAGGGGGCCTACCTCTCTCGTTCATGTGAGTCCACATTCTCGCCCTAGATGGACCATCATCATAGCGGAAGGAAGGAGGGATGAAGGCTCTGACGTAAAGCTGATGTCATTCTTTCCTAGGTTCAGCTTCTACCGAGATGAGCCATCGAGTTGGTCCGTTGAGGTCATCATTATCTGCCCGGACTTCGGCACAATAGGCATTATGGATTTTGTCCCAAGTGGTTTGAGGGTACTTCCTCAATCAGCTCAGCAACTTTCTGGTCGCACTTGAACCCTCTTTGCTTAACCCTTTCTGAAAGGCTGCGACTGCCATCCCTACGATTGGTAAAGTCATTCTTACCCTGTTGAATCGGGCGAAGAGGTCCCTTAGTCCCTCTCATAGGGATTGCTTGATGGCGAATAAGTCATTTACTCTTGTTTCGGCTTTCTTGGCCCCAACATACACTATCACAAACTTATCGGCCATTTCTTTTAAGGTTTCTATAGAGTGGGCTGGTAGCTGTGAATACCATATTAATGCCCCTCCAGTGAGGGTTTCGCCGAATTTCTTCAGCAAAATGGAGGACAACTGTTCCTTGGTGAGGTCGTTGCCCTTCACGGCGGTGATGTAATGAGTCACGTGATCTTCGGGGTCGGTAGTTCCATCATATATCCTGAGATATGGTGGCATTTTGAAGGTCTTTGGTATGGCATGTGGGCCCGCTTCTTCGCTATATGGTTGCTCTATGAACATGTCGGCGTCCCTCTTCTGCAGTAGCTTAGGGGCGCCT
Organism: Nicotiana tabacum; assembly: GCF_000715075.1. NCBI lineage: Eukaryota > Viridiplantae > Streptophyta > Magnoliopsida > Solanales > Solanaceae > Nicotiana > Nicotiana tabacum. The sequence continues at coordinate 144,621,566 of NC_134096.1, read as the reverse complement.
GGTATCTTGTCGACTCTTTCTTGGTGTTCTTTCATTTGGTCTCTGAGCGTTTTGTTCTCATTCTCCATTTCTTCCACTCTCTTCAAGACAACGGCGAGGACGCCATCACCTGCACTGCCAGTAACATTATGAGTAATACCTGACGTTGGAGGGTCTGGTTGATCGCCTTGTTCGTCTCCTCATTGTACCGTATAGGCTCTTGCGATTTTTGTGGTCGCGCATAGAGATTTTTTGTTGAGCACACTTACTAAGGTATCGGTCAACCACGCTTCGAGGAGCTTTTTCATGGCAGGTGGTCGTCCCTTCTCCTGTGGATGTGGATGGCCTTTTTCCATTTGGTTTCGTCGTGCTACAATGGGGGGAGGCAACCTCTCGTGCCTAGGGGAGGCAGTGGGTGTCACATCATCACCCAACGTTTCATAGCTCTTGTTGATAGCATTCATGAGGTTGCCGGGGATGTCACCTGTCACCTTCGTTCTGTCTCCTTGGTTACCTATCATGTAAATTTCTATACGTGCAGAGAAAGAGAAAACGTTGTGGTTTGTTAGGTTAGCAAAATCACGTGAGTTGTAGATCTAACGGAAACAAAAAGATTAGCTAAGAAGTTCCCATATACGGTGCTAAACTGTTTGACCCAAAATTTAGATCTAGGTTTAAACAATTAGATTTAATGAAATATAGTCAATTTTAGCCAATATTAATGTCCAAAAGAAGTTTTAACCGACATTTGTAACAAGATGATACATATATTACTTTAGCTAGTAATAAATGACGATAACAATAACAATGTTTAATAATCCAAAAAGGTAGGAGGTAGATTAAATAACAATAAATACCAATGAATGATATTTAAGTAAATAAGAGCGTGTGAGTAACCCGAAAAGGGGAAGATTTGAAGATATTCTTTCTGACAATGATGAATAATTGATGAGCATTTGAATATTCGAATCGTTCTTGGATCGTGGGGAAAAGTTAAACAAGAATCTCAAGAAAAAGGTATATTTTGTGTGTGCAATAAAGCCAGATTCCATAAAGAATGTCAAAGTATTTTCTTACAAGTGAATATCTTATGTCCCCTATAATTATGTCTCCTTTTATTTATATGGAACATATACCTAAAAACCCTAATAGTACAGGTAAAGAGAATATCCACTAGAATATCCTCTTTAATGTCTTATTCTAAAACTAGCCGTTATTATTCTGTCTAAGATGAATGCTCGGTCTTAACCTTGGTCCATAATGACTCATCGACCTTGATCTTCAATGACTCATCGACCCCGCCCTTCATCTCTTAAGAGACCACTTCAACCTTGGGCAGGCCTTTTATTGAAGTCGTACTGGTGACACGTGGCAGCCTATGAAGACCTTCTTAATGCTGATACAGTTTAATCATATCAAAGATAATTTTTAACCTATACATTTTGGTAGGCAAGTCATTATCTTTCGGAGAATCATAAATGAAGAGTAAAATCTTGAAAAGAAAATTTATACGTAACTAATAAGAAAATCCAAAATAGGAATGGAGAATAGGGAAAAAACTGGGTATTAGGGAATATAGTAAAAAGCTACGTATGCAACTACCAATCGTATTTAATAATGCGGGTTATATTTGCAATAACCTAAACCCCACATGTGAGATTATATTTGGTATGTTATTGTTGGTTATATTTGCAATAACCATATGCGACTTATATGTCGTAGTTAAGTGAATGCGACTCAAAACAAAACTTACATATTGTACTCGACTTTTACATCGCATTCTACGTGGGCGTTTGGACATAAGAATTGTAAAATACCAAAAAAATAATTTTTTTTCAAGTAAAAATGATATTTGAAAATTGGAGTTGTGTTTGAACATGAATATAATTTTCGTTTGTTTTTTAATTTTTACGAGTGATCTGCATGAAAATTTTAAAAAATAATTTTTTTGAACTTTTTAAATTTTTAAAAAATTATAAAATTCAGTGAAAATTAAAAATTTTATTGACTCGAAAAAAAGATTTCTTTATACAAACTAACACTACAAATACGACTTTACAAAAAGCATTCAGATTTTTAGCTTGGAAACCGCATTGGTCCAGAGTTAAATTCAGGTTCAATTTCGAAGAACAAAACCCTTCCAGAAAGCGAGCCCTCAAAACCCAGTCCCCTCTCTCTCTCTCTCTCTCTCTCTCATTATTCTGCGATCTGCTTTAGCACTAATTATTACAGTAAGTGAAGAAGATGTCTGTTAAGGTATTGAATCCAAATGCTGAGGTACTCAACAAGTCGGCGGCGCTTCATATGAACATCAATGCTGCCAAGGGTTTGCAGGATGTTCTCAAGACCAATCTCGGCCCTAAGGGCACCATTAAAATGTGAGTTGCACTAGCTCTTCGATTTTGCTTTCAGTTCTACGTTTTTTTCTGGGTCATTTTTATAGAAATTTGTTTTACTTACAATTGCTAGGCTTGTTGGTGGTGCGGGTGATATTAAACTTACTAAGGATGGCAATACATTATTGAAAGAAATGGTGAGTTATTACTCTTATTATTTTCAGCTGCTTTGATATTTTTGTTTTTGATTTATGCATTTCAATGTCCTGCTTGCTGTGCCACATTTTCACTCAATGTTGCACTTTTTAAGTGTCTTGAAAATTATTTGATAATGGTGTGGGTGGGATTCCCCCACTTATGGGAATATAGTAGGTTTGTTGTTGTTGTTGTGGGTGGAAGTCGAGATGTAGAATTAAGTTAAGTTTGTTGATGGAAGTCGACCCAGCAACAAGATGAATACTACTCCCTCTGTCACCAAGGCACTGTTATTCTTTATGGTGTCAACTCCAATAGTTTTCCCAAACATTTTCAAATATCTATTAACTTTTGAGATTATGACACATATAAAAAGAATATACAGTTATAAAGATTGTGATTGATAGTTCTTTATAAGTACTCACTAAAAATGTCAAATTTAATTCAGAAAAGTAAAAAAATTGATGTCCGAATTCACCCCAAAAATTAGAGATGCTAATGCTTGTGGTTAAACGCCGTCTTTTTGGTTTGGTGGGAGCACATCTTTTAACATGGTCTTGTTTACCTAGAGCATCTTCCTTTGTGATTCATCTGACATACCGATTAACGAAGTTGGAACTGGGTCTTGTAATAGGTTAGTGTTGAAGCTGGTCTTGGTAATGTGGGGCTTCCTTTGTTGTTCATTTATGCAGCTAAACTAAGAATATCATTTTGAGGATGTGAATTGTGAATGGCTAAAAGATAAGTGTTTTTGTTGTTATTGATAATTTTCTGCTCAATAAAATTGCAGCAAATACAGAACCCAACTGCAATAATGATTGCTAGGACTGCTGTTGCTCAAGATGATACAAGTGGTGATGGTACTACATCTACAGTACTTTTCATTGGGGAGCTCATGAAACAATCTGAGCGCTGCATAGATGAAGGTTTGCCATATATTTTCTATTCCCAGCAACTTCGCTGCCTTTTCTTCTGATGTAATATGAGACCCGGTCTAAAATGGAAAATCTAGAAAGATTCAGAAAATTATTTGTGGAGATACGTGTATTGAAAAGTTTGTGTAGTTTTGGAGGATCCGACATGCATCCGGCGGCATTTTTAAGAGTCCTAGCAACATAGGTTGCAACTAACTATTTCATGATTACGTTTTGCTTGTCTGATCATAGAACATGTTCTGGACAAATTAAATATTTGGGCGATCTGTTGAGTGTCGTATTTAGTCCATTTTTTGGTTGCACTCCCCGCCAAAGATGACTGTTGAACTCTCCTCGACAAAAATTTCCTTTAGTTAATTTAGGTTTTAAGTGCTTGGAACATTCTTTCAGGAATGCATCCTCGTGTGCTAGTTGATGGCTTTGAAATCGCAAAAAGAGCAACACTACAATTTCTTGAAAAATTTAAGACTCCTGTAGTGATGGGTGACGAGCCAGATAGAGAGATATTGAAGATGGTAGCAAGAACAACATTGAGAACAAAGGTGTTTCTTCTGCACTTTGAATGTGATGTAAATTATGATCGTTCTTCTTAAATGCCCTTTCCTTTACTGTTGGTGCTTATACCAATTTATGGTTTTGCACAGTTGTATGAAGCGTTAGCTGATCAACTGACAGATATTGTTGCGAATGCTGTAAGTGCTCCTCCTTGCTTCTAGCATTTAGAGAATGCATTTAGATAGCACCTTTGCTGAGATATACTTTTGCTTAATGATTCATGATTCACTACCATTAGTTGTTATCTGTCTCTCTGTCTTTCCAAGTTAGCTTTGTTAATTTTTTGTGGGTTTTTTCTTCCCTCTCCTGATGATTTATTACTATTCCTGCAAATTGTGTGACAGGTGCTCTGCATACGCAAGCCTGAAGAAGCTATTGATCTTTTCATGGTTGAGATAATGCACATGCGCCATAAGTTTGATGTAGACACTCGTTTGGTATGTGAAATGCAACTTATAACTTCTGAATGTTGGTTGTCATTTCCGCAAAGTTACCCATGTGTTACATTGTTCGGCATTAGATTTTGGATCACATGAAACTGATGAAAAAAGTGTTTAAAGCATATGATTTCCTTAAACATGTAACTTCAAGAAATGACTACACTATTACCCCCCACCCCCACCCAAATTGAAAAGTGTTACTTCATCCACTAAATGCTCTGACTGCCTCTTCTTTATGGGGTTTTCTTTCATTTGCTCATAAACTAGTTTTAGTGTATGTGCGTTGCATGTGTGCATAGCGTCAATCAGTAAAATATGTATATAAGAAGAACATGTTTGATTACTTGTGTTGCATCCCAAATTATTAATGCAAAGTTTTAAAATGACTAACGTTAAGTTAATATCTTAGAACTAATAACTTAGTATATGAAGAATAGAGGGAGTGGTCATTTGTTGAAATGAATGCAAAAAGAAAGAAAAATAATTCATGAGTGGTCACTTGTAGCCATTTCCATAATCCAAGACCCAAGAAAAAAAACTTAATGCTTTGTTAGTTTTAAACTTAGTATATAAAACATATTTTTCATATATAAATTTATTCGGTACGGTTCAATATTTTTTGATTTATTTTTATGAAATTTAAAACGTACCCTATTATTAGTACCGTTGACGCCCCTAACCCTACCCAGACCCCACTTGTGAGATTACACTGTGTCTGATGTTGTTGTTTAATGATTTTAAAACCACGTGGTCGTGGGTTCGATCCCCACAGACAGCGTGCATCTCATCCTTATCAAAAAAATGATTTTAAAGTGCTAAATATTAAGACTTTCTACATAGTTCATATAAGAAAAGATGTTTAATAAAAAAGAAATTTATTTGATTTCAAAGTCTTCAACTCTTTGCTTAATAAACCATTTTCCAATTTAAATTTTGTATGCTTTAAAAACAATATCTTTAATGCTAGATGTCTACAACACAGAAAAAGGGGAATGGAAGGAAACTAACAGAGAAACAAGTAAACTTTGAGGAAACTTGGAAAACATCAAATTGGTCTTATCCCAAGTGATCAACCTTTAAAAAATCACAAAAGTAGACATGTTTCTTTAGAAAAGCGTCAAACACCCTTCCATTTTCTATGAAAATTTGAACTGAAAGTTGAATTTTATGAGCACAGATTTAACATGTTGCAGTACTCATGTTTTGGTGCTGCTATCAGGTTGAGGGTCTTGTGCTCGACCATGGTTCACGACATCCAGACATGAAAAGACGAGCTGAGAACTGTTACATTCTGACTTGTAATGTATCCTTGGAATACGAGAAGAGGTGATTATTGTTCATCGCAGCCTCATATTTACATATATTCACTTGGATTTATTGAGTTCGCGTAGTTGATGCACTTCTCTTTCTCAGTGAAGTAAATGCAGGGTTTTTCTACTCGAATGCAGAGCAAAGAGAGGCAATGGTTGCTGCTGAAAGGCGCTCAGTTGATGAGAGAGTGCAAAAGATAATTGATCTTAAAAATAAGGTCTGCAGTTTTGTTAGGAGTATTTGGCATTTTTGTGTCAATGTAATGAAATGCCGAGGATCTATCGGAAACAGCCTCTCTACTCCCCCGGGGTAGGGGTAAGGTCTGCGTACACACTACCCTCCCCAGACCCCACTTGTGGGATTTTACTGGGTTGTCGTTGTTGTTGTTGTTATTGTTGTTGTTGTGTTGTGTCAATGTAATGAAATATTTATTTCGACCTTTATTCCTGGTTGCATGCAGGTTTGTTCAGGAAATGAAAACAACTTTGTTGTTATCAATCAGAAGGGGATTGATCCTCCGTCTCTTGACATTCTTGCTCGCGCAGGAGTAAGTTGTCATCCCTCTAGTTTATTCAGTTTTTAGTAAATTCTCAAGTTGAACCATTTAGTCGTCGAAGGCATGTGGCTTCTTCAAATTGGTTTTGCATGTCTGCTCTTCCTAGAAACATGTTGGTTCCTTCTGTTGCCATGCTAGTACTTTTGGGTAACTGATCTCTATCAACTAACTCCTACCATACTTGGTTTTTTTCCTGAAAAGATAATAAATTAGTTCTTTGATAGTCCTACAAGGAAAAAACAAGAAATAGGAAAATCAGGGAGAGAAAGAAGGGTTATCATATAGTACAACAAATGAGCTCAACCTCCAAAATACGTTAATGTAATATGTTCATCGAAGATGTTTATGAAACTTATGCACCTATCATGAATTTCTATATTAACAAGGGAGCAGTTATGATGGGGACGTGTACCCTTTGTCTTTTAATCCTTTTTTTAATTAAGAGAATAAGAAAAATTTGTGGAACTGCGCCATCCTTGCATATAAAAATTAGATGGTCTTCCCTTTTTATTATTAGACTAAACTGAAGGTTCCACGAGAGCACATGCACCGATGCCTTCTCCATCCCATTTATGTGGAAGGGTTGGAGTAGATAGAAATATTAGGTTATTGGATTCTCATAGTTGACAGTTAATCAGAAGTTTCTATGTCATAAGTAGATCAAGGTTGGCCATTGTATGCTTGAATACAGTTGCGCCCCTTTTAGCCTTTCTTCCCCTTTTTCTTTACAATTTTTACTTTTTATCTTTAATGATCAAGGATATTTTGAAAACACTAATGCATTGCCACATCTCTCAACGCTAAACGTCCATTCTTTGTTGAAGTTGCTTTTTCTAAAGCTCCTTATAGCAACTTGAGATACCAAACTAGAGATGTTATGGCATAAATGTTTCATTTGAATTATGGGTGACATTTAAGAATCTTATTTCCACTTTCCAACTTATGGACTGTCATTCCAATTTCATGTTTTAGATAATTGCTCTTCGAAGAGCAAAGAGGAGAAATATGGAACGCTTGATTTTGGCATGTGGTGGTGATGCAGTAAACTCTGTTGATGACCTTACTCCTGAGTGCCTTGGCTGGTCTGGTCTGGTCTATGAGCATGTTCTTGGCGAAGAGAAGTACACGTTTGTTGAAAATGTCAAAAATCCTCATTCCTGCACTATTCTTATAAAAGGTATTCTGAATTGTTTAGTTGTCATTTAATGTTTTTTAATGTTTTCTTCTTGTGGATTCTATTGTTTTGTGGTGATGGTGCTTGTAATGTCACTGTTTGAGGAATTGGTTCTTGTTAAATGCTGATGTTTCCTATACAGGGCCAAATGACCATACAATAGCACAAATTAAGGATGCCGTTCGTGATGGACTGAGAGCAGTCAAAAATACCATTGAAGATGAAGCAGTTGTACTGGTATGGTACTCAATTGATACCTGGAACTCCAGAAAATGGATATTTGTGTGATTTCCATGTACAAGTGCCTTCACTTGATGGCTTTTTCCTTGTTTATGCATTATGATGCTTTACATGTGTTTATAAACATGTTGCTCTTCTGGGTATTGATGTTAATCTTTCTTCTCGACTAAGGGTTTAATGGACTTAACGGAATTGTCATTTGTTATCTTGATTTTTTATTTCACAGCAGTATGAAAAGGAAGCAATATTAGACTTCGTAAGCAGCACTCTATCTCTAATTAGTAGATGTTACAACTTGCTGTATGAATTCTCGTCCATGTGCCTGTATTTGGTTATGAAATTTTGTGATTCACTTGTTTGAAGTAGTGAAAGCATTGTCTCTGCATATTATGAGAATGAAGTAATGCATCGTCTGCTCCTGAGATATATTCTTGTATGATCATTTTAAGGGTGCTGGTGCCTTTGAAGTTGCAGCTCGACAATACCTGATCAATGAAGTGAAGAAAACTGTTAAAGGGGTATGTGAATAGATTTATTATTGTCTAAATATTTTACCTCCATATGCAAGATGTATTTGAGGGGTGTATATATCTTCTGACTTTCTTTGGTCTATGACGAAATATCTGATAAGCGTGCCCAACTTGGTGTGGAAGCATTTGCAAATGCCCTCCTTGTGATACCAAAAACACTTGCTGAGAACTCTGGCCTTGACACTCAAGATGTGATTATAGCGCTGACGGTATCTGAATACTACTCTTGCTCGTGTTCTTGAATGCAACTATAATCGTTTCAATTATCATCCTACTGAGAAAAAAGTAATCCTATTATCATCCTGGCATGTCATCTTTTTGCAGGGAGAGCATGACAAAGGAAATATTGTGGGACTAAATCAGCACACTGGAGAACCTATAGATCCCCAGATGGAGGGGATATTTGACAATTATTCTGTTAAGCGTCAGATTGTGAATTCTGGGTATGTAGAAATAATTCATTGCATATATGTTCTGTTGTATATGCATGTATTAATTCATGTTTCAATATCAGTCAGCTCTGAGCGAAAGCATCTTTCAGTAAGCATTGGAGCGATATTTGTTGTTCTTTGCTCTCCGTTTCTTCTTCTTTTTCCCTTAATTCCCAACCCAACTAAAGGTGAATTTTTGCTGGATAGCATCTGACCCATAATCTATTTTTGTTTTGCAGCCCTGTTATTGCATCTCAGCTGCTACTTGTTGATGAAGTAATCCGTGCAGGACGTAACATGCGGAAGCCAACTTAGTTGTTCTTTTTCATGTATATTTATTTCCATAGGATAATAGTTTTATGTTTATTCATCGTGTTCATTAAATTTTCTTGGGGAAAAAAAGAAAAAGAAAAATGACAACAAGCCAGATGGATGGAGTTGGTGGTGTGAGACGGCAAATCGTGTTTTGAATGTGATAGGTGGTTGACAAGGCCTTCACAAGGGCAGATTGTGCCTGGATAATTTTGTTCATCAGTTGCCTCTTTTAGCATGTCTTCTATTCCAACCATTACACCATTATTATATCCAACCACATCTTTCGTGTTTGTATTTCTGCACTATGTACTTATCAAAAGATGTTTTTATCAATCAGTTGACTATTTTTAATCTCTACTTAGTGAGTATGTAAATCATCTGTATTCATTGCGTTCTATGGAGGTTCATTTCTTTCATGTCAAAGGATGGTAAGAGTGATTTTTCTGGGTATTTGATTGGTGGGCGTTTGGAATGTTGAAGTGAAGCCAAATGGCTACGGATTGCAAGTTGCAATTCAGGCCATCAGCAAAAAAATGTTTACTCATACTTCTTGTTTATTACCATGGTTGGATGATAAAATTAGGTAAAATTTTGATATACCATGGTTCGGTGATGTCATATATTTATTGGTTTAGTTAGACACTTGAGGGGTCGTTTGGTACTATGGATAAGCGAAAATAATGTTGGGATAAAAATTTAGTATCGCTTATCCCTTGTTTGGTGGTTACTAGTCCTGAGATAAATTATCTCATAATTAAAAATAGTATCGGAATAACTTATATTGCCAAATGGTGGAATAATAATTTTAGTTATCTTAGGATAAAGCAGTAAAAATAACGACACTTCCAGGATTAATACAATATACTACTAAAAAGTCAATACGAATAAAACCAGCATAACTAATCCCAGAACACGTTTTTGAATGTAGGAAGATGCTAATGGATCTCTTCGGACTGTGCCATTTGATCATAAATCGCAAGTTGGACTTTCATTTTATGGAATCGACATATTATATATGTCGGGAAGGTTATTTTCTGGTTCCGAACGCAAGTTTGGCAGATTGCACAGAGTGCTTCTATCAATTCTCATTTGACCGTAAATTGTCAGTGGGGAATGATTTTACATTTGATCCTAGTCTTTTAGTGACATTTTGTTTTTTCTGTGGTGCTTTCTTTTTCTTCAATTCTTGAGCTAGACTATGTAGAGTTCGAATCATGTTCCATATCTAAATTTTTTTATTTATTTTTTCAAATTTCCCTCCCATATCTAAATCAAATCAGAAATTATTTTTTCAAATTTAATGAATTTAGATTAGACTCTTAAAACTATGACAATATTCGAGTTTTTTCTCCTACCCCTTCCCACCACAAGAAATGGTATAAGAGCTCGAGTAAATGGATAGGAACTCTGGTCAACTGTTTTGTCTTTTGCAAAAACAATCTTATTGAAAGGTATAGGAGATTTGAAAAGGAGGGAGATTCAACATTGACATTGTAGAATTAAGCCCACTCGATCCTTGCGTAAATCAGGTGCCTTATAGATATATTTAGGTGGGATAAGTTTCATTCAATTCAAGGAATAATTTGTGAACCGCCCAACTGACATTTGACAGCTACTAAATCAATAGTGACCCTTAGGCCTTATCTACAATGTCTAATCCAAAGAATTCAAGGCTCGGTATAATGCACGAGCCTGATATCTAAGGGGCTTGACTTTTCTGGTTTGGCATCTTGGTCATGGAAATACGGAATTTGGAACCAAATCTCTAGTTTGACAATTTAAATCACGTTCATATTTTGGACTATTCTAATGTTACATTACAAGTTTTGGCAAAAGTTAGCTGTATATATTAATTTTCACGAACCATGTATAACTCAAACTCAAGTGTGAGTAGTTTAGGGATAGTTTGGTGGTGGCATGAGATAGAACATGAGATATTCTATGAGATTAGCTAATCTATTTTTTATATGGGATAACAAATTCAACCATTTTTGTATAAAATGGTTCTCGGGACTAAATAATACCCATAATCAAGCGCGGGATAAAATTGTTATTCCTTATCCGAACAACCAAACTACCGGGCCCTTAGAGGTATGGTACTATATTGCTAGGGATGGCAATGGGGCGGGACGGATTTTGTGCGAGTTTTAACATATGCGGGGCGGGACGGGGCGGGACGGGTTTGTTGAAATTAAAAAAAATAAAAAAATATGCGGGTGTGGGTTAGAGCTTAATATTTTTACAAAATTACAACATTTCAGTGATGCCTTCGGTTTACTTTTGAGATATTAAGCTTCAGTGTTCATGTCAAAGTATGTTTGTCTGCATTAGAAAGGTTTTATGCATATCATAATAAACAATCCTAAATTTATTAGCCTAATTCGTATTTTTTTAATAAGTAATTCATAACAAATAATGTACAAAGATTAACAGTGTCTTATTACATGGTGTAATGAATCTAATCTATAATGGAGTACGAAAGCCGCACAAGTCTTTATGCATACAAATTAGTTTCATGTTTACTTACTACTTTTATATAATTTTACTACTTTAAAATATTTTTAAAAAGAATTAAATTTCTAGATATCCTTATTATTTTTGGACTTTGTCTACTTTTAATCCTATGCAATATATTTGAGAAACTAAACAAAGCAGTTGAATCCAAACTTAAATTCTTAACGGACATGGAGAATTTTAGCCAAAAAAATAAAAAAGAAACAAAACTAATAAAATGATAAAAATAAAAATAAAAACTGAAGCGGGGCGGGGCAGGGCGGGTGGATGCGGGTGTGGTTGTGGTGCGGGTGGAAGTGCCATGCGGGGCGAGGCGAGGCGGGGCGAAGCGAGGTGGGTTGAAATTTTACGATTTTATATAGAACCGCATCGCACCCACACCGCACCGCTTGCCATCCCTATATATTGCATGTCAGTAACTTACAAGCATGTGACTATCTTAGTTGCATAGCATTAGCACTAGGGATGTTCAAACCGAACCGGAAAACCATACCAAACCGATTAAAAAATCCGACTAGGTTTGGTTTGACTTGGTTTGGTATTGAGTAAAAAAATCCGAACCAAACCGACATATAAATATATAACTTTTATATATATTTTTAAGATTTTATATTGAATTTTCTTTAAAAAATATTGAAATATTTGGGATCCTCTCATGTGTTAACCTTGAAAGCGCACATTAACGAAAATTATTATTAGACGACTAAGAAAATAGCCATCATGTGTTACTAAAAAAATTCTCCCATTAGAATATGTTAATAGATCATATGTTTGTCAATTTTTTCAATATTTACTAAACATATATTCACTTATCAAAACTTTATCTATAACTTTAACAAAGTAAGATTGGAATAATATTCATGTAACAAAAAAAATCGAAAAATCGAAAAACCCGACAAAACCGAACCAATCCAAACCGATACAGTTGATTTGGTTTGATTTTGATAAAAATCGAACCAACCCGATACATATACGCCCCTAATTAGCACTTATGTTTTACTTCTATTATTGTACTATTATTGGTATTTTGTTTGCTATAACGTCAGTTGTACTTATAACTTGGTGTTTGAGCCAATTTTGTTTGTGTGAGCTTCCTCGTGTTGTCGGTTCTAAACTTGAATAAAACTAACCAATTCATGATGGATCCTCGTAATATAGATAAATAGTTAGTGAATATTCATATATAGCGATCCCAACTTGTTAGAACTAAGGCATGGTTGTTGTTGCTTTGTTGCTGATGTTCGGGCAAGTTTGTACCTTAACTAATTTAACTAGACACTAATTACTACACCTGCATAAGTATCGAGTAATTTTATGCACCAAAACTTAGACATATACAAAGAACTCACCGAGTGAATCTTTCCCGTGTGGTGGTTTTATTTTATTGCATTCTATTTCTCCTACCGCGTTATCAAGTTTTGAACCCTTATAGTAAGAAGAAAATTTAGTAGGTCCCAAGCAGAAGATTTTATTCTAAAGATATAATGCTGTCACAGCGACATGATATAGGATGTGCGGTTATGCATGCCATGCATCGGAAAATTGAAGTATTCAACTATCAAAAAAGAGATCTTTAGTTCTTTGCACTTCTCTCAGCAGATAGAGTTTTTCTTTGTCTTTCCCAATCAGAGACTCTTTGCAAGCATAAAGGTCACATAATTAAGATTCCAGCTGAAATACACGTTAATTTTTAGTCAGACCTCAAGTACGTACGTGCAACTGGTTTGCCAACTTTATGATCTTCAAATATTCGGGACTTCCTTTTTGACCAACTCACTTCTCCCTATTGCATAGTTGCATGCTTGCATCTCTAAGGATATAAAGAACGTTTCTTTGTCAATATCCTTAGCTTTTCACCCTTTCTCGTCTTTGCAGTTTGCAGTTGTCCCGCTTTTCTTTTTTAAATAGTAAGTTATTTTTTTGTTTTTTTTCGGTTATCATATCGGATTTGTTATGAAAAGTTATTTGTCGTTGTAAATTAACTTAATTAACCTAATTGTAAAAAAAAATCACTATCGATGTGTATATATACAACTTAAGCTTTAATTTTTCTCTTCTTCTAAGTTGTCATTAGTGGCGGACGCACGTGATGGCAAGCTGCGTAAATTTGTTGTGTATATATTGAACTCGTTTCATAAAAAAAATAATACTGTGTATATGTATAAATTAGGATTAAAACTGCGTAAATTTTGTATAAATATTTTATTTGAACCTATTTGACAACTACTAATTTACGGCTAAAGTTATGTACTTCTAAGATTGAGCCCGCTTGCACAAAATTCTGGGTCCGCCACTAGTTGTCATGTTTACCAATTTGCATTTTACGTTTAACCTTAGTACCTTACCTAAGGGTGGTCAGATCAAGTCCAAATGCGCGCAAGTGGCGAATGCAAAAAAAGATGCTCCATGGAAATAGATAGGCTTCCCTTTGTTACTTTCTTGTTTTCTTTTTCCTTCTTTTCTCTCTCGGTGTTTAATGGAAAGTTCTTCACTTCTTGTCTTTTCCTAGAGGCTTTTATCTTTTCGAATTTAACTTGAGTTTGGATTAGAAAACAATTTTGTTGGAGTTGCTTTTGTTTTTTCTTTTAATTCTTTTTTTTTTTTTTTTTTTTTTTGTGAGTGTTTGAACGTGAAGTTTATTTTCACCACTTGAGTGTTCGACTTCCATCGGCATGTGATCCTTTGTTCTTGAATGAAAAACAGGAATTTGATGTTTTTCGTTATAATTTTTTTTAATATGAAAAAGGATTTTCCTCTCTAAAAAATAATAAAATGAAAAGTAAGCAATATTTTAAATGAGCTTGGATCACAAGAAACAATGCAGGTGCTTAGTGTTAGGTGTTGTCCTGATTTTCTTATCATATTTGATTCTCCTATTTCTTGAAGGAAAGAGCCAACACATTTACCATAATTGGGTTTTCCTTCTTGTAGAAGGAAACTATATATCTTTCATATTTGGCTAGTCTCTTTTCTTGTAGGAAAAAGTTTGGACTTCTATAAATTGAGGATCATTCATTCTTATTCAGTAACATACACAATGTAGCCATAAGAGGTTTGAGAGTCGTGTTTAGGGGGAGAACTTTACGGGACAAGTGTTAGTGTGTCACTTGTGTTTGCCTCATCTCCGCCCGTGGACGTAGGTCAATTGACCGAACCACGTTAAATGTTTCTGTCTCTTTTGGTATATTTCTCTTTTGTTGTCGGACGTATCATCATTCAAGGTTTGCTTTATTAGCTTCCGCATGACACCTGATTTTTTCGATCCTAACAAAATCAACATGCATCCATGGAAAGGTTCTCCCAAAAAAAAAAATGAAAAGGTGAAAGGTCGCCCTGCGTTATGATGAAATGAATGAATAAGTAATCTTTTAGGACAAATATGAACTAGTCCATCCATCCTAAAAAGAATAATGAGATATGGCTGGACAAGAAGTTCAAAATAAAATGAAAAGAAGAAGAATTATTTTCTACATGCACCTCGTGAGGAAGTATGCATAATATTCCCTTCAAATTTCTTCCCCGGCCCTCCTTTCCAAAAGATAATTCCTCAGTCTGCTACTTCAAGAAAAGGTCATCAAATGCTCCTAGTATGAGAATCTTAATTAATTATTTAATTAATTGAGGTTTGATTAACATTACGCAAATATTATGGAATAAAAAGGAGCTTGAAAACGGACAAAAAGGGAAATTCTTAGACTTTCCAATATTGGTTAATCGAGTAACTTTAGTTCCAGTTATCCATGTACGACATATGCTTGTGTAATTTGGTACGAATAACTTTTACAAAGCCGAAGAATTACATGCCGACTTTCGCATAACTACTGATGCAGCAGATTTATGAATAAAACTGCTCTAACTTTGGGCGCACAGTGCTTAATTCCCCGACCATTGTTGTTCACAATCTGATCACTAGGAAAAAGATTAAAATATATATCCTAATAATGTAAAGAATTTTTACACTATTAACATAGTTTAAATTGTCAGAGCGACAAATCATCTCCACTTATTTTTCTGATTACTGGATTATGTTTGCTATAAACAATAACTTCACGTATAATTTATTAATTTACCTGATGGTGTAGAAATAATGTACAATATTACACAAAACTTAGATGTTCTCTACAAAAAATAGTGTCTGCCTCTTAACAATGACTATTTTAAATATGCAATCTGAAAAATCCATTTTGATAATCAATGCCAAGTAATTTTGATATGCAAATAATGCAATGCAAGCAAATTTGAATAATCGCCTTATAAAGTCTAATAATATATCTTTCTTTTTTGTGAACACATATATTAACTATACATTGACCCAAAAATATTCCACGTTGCCAAAGAATCCTCAATATTCTTGCTTCACCTTTACAGAAGTGCCTTGAGTTTCTGAGCCTCTATAAAAGGAGCTCCAAAGTCCCAATTTAGGACTCACCACAACTCAGAAACAGAAAACCAAATTACATTACTTAAGAATTAAGATATACTCCCTATAGCTATCATCCTCTGGAAAAAAAATGGTGACTGCCATTTCTTATGATCCAAGGCAAAATCTCAACGTAAGAAACGACCATCATCAACAAAATGGAGTAGTTGTACTCGAAGAGATTGAAGGTCTTATAAAATTTTACAACAATGGCCACATCGAAAGACCACAAATTGTCCCAACTGTCCCACCTTATTCTCTGCCTCAAGAACTCGGTGTCACAGCCAAAGATGTCATTTTACACAATCCAACCAATTTATGGTCGCGAATTTACCTTCCCAATACCTTAATCCCAGCTAAGAAACTGCCTTTACTTGTTTATTTTCACGGAGGTGGTTTCTGTGTAGGTTCTGCTGCATGGAAATGTTACCATGATTTCTTAGCAAATCTTACTTCAAAAATTGGCTGTGTAATTATGTCAGTTAATTATCGTTTAGCACCTGAAAATCGTCTTCCTGCTGCTTATGACGATGGAGTCCACGCTATAACGTGGCTAAAAAATCAAGCACTAGCCAATTCCAAGGAACACAATTGGTGGTCAAGCAAATGCAGTTTTTCCAACTTGTTCCTTAGTGGTGATAGTGCTGGTGCTAATATTGCTTATCACGTTGCCACTAGGCTCAATTCATATAATCTCAAGCCATTATCTCTCAAAGGACTTATCTTAATCCAACCATTTTTTGGAGGCGAATCACGTATTCACTCTGAGAAATATTCAGTTCAGCCTCCATACTCTGCACTAAACTTACCTGCATCAGATACTTACTGGAGACTTGCTTTGCCAGTAGCTTCTAATCGTGACCATCCGTGGTGTAAGCCAAGATTGAGCTATAATATAAGATTGCCCTCTACATTGGTTTGTATTTCGGAGACGGATTTACTCAAAGATAGGAATTTGGAATTGTGTAGTGCATTGGCAGATGCTGGAATTAAAGTGGAAAAGCAGGTTTACAAAGGTGTGGGACATGCATTTCAGATTCTGCATAATTCTCCACGTTCTCAGCCAAGAACTCATGATATGACGTCTCATCTCAAGAATTTTATCCATGATCATTATTAACTTATTAAGGTATTAAGTTGGAGCAATATATATAGTTGGACATGTTGAATGATTTTTAATTAAATTTAGTCATGTGGAAATGTTGTGGATGCTATAGCTTATAGAATAGAGTAGAAGGGCATGTATGATATTGGTCAAGGCTTCAACTATTTCTGGTGCTTCATGTTTCTGTGAATTCGTATTTGATTTCATAAAGATATGTCATGAAGTAAGAAAGTCCAAACTTTTGCCAGAAACAGAGTTTCATCACATCCAAAGATTACAACACAAAAAGCTGCATCAGACACATAAATAGATTAAAATAGCAGAAATTATACTGAAAAATTACATCTAACACCAGAAATAGATTTTTTTTTTTAAAAAGTAGTATAAATCTGCAAAAAATTGCACCTCCAAATATGAGTTTTTATCAAAAAAAAATTTTTACTATTATCAACTAGAGTTTGTTAAATATTTGAAGGGCACCAAAAGTCAAAACTATTCAAAAGTATACTTAAGAGTATTTTAACCCTACCCGAACATAAGGGACTATTTTGTCATTTTTTGATTTAATTTATCATGAATTTTGTTGATTATATTAAAAAAAAAAAAAAAAAAAAGGTACTTTTGCCCCTGAACTATTAGAAATGAGACAACTTTGCCTTTCATTTAGTTTTTTTTGGTGGCAAAATGCACTCACTGTTAATCAAGTAGCTCAATGCCCTCGTCGTTAGCCGAGTAGCACAAAAACGCCCTCCGCAACAACAACCGCCATAGGTGAAATAAAAAGAAGCCAATATTGCCCTAAACTTTAAAATATTAATATTTTTGTCCTCGTTCCGCACAGTAATCAATATCATCCACATAAATTTGGAACCAATGAAATTGGGACTCTAGTCATTTTAAGGTATTATAATTTTTATTTATTTATTTTGTTATTGAGTAATAAATATTTAACTCGTATAAAATTCTTATTCTTGATTGTAAATCTTCACAAATTAAACCTACTTTCTTAAAAAAAAAAATAATCCTATGGTCAACTGGTAAAAAGTCATATATCATAAATTCAATTAAATGAAATAGCTAACGTATAATTGTCACGACCCAAAATCTGACCATGGTCGTGAGGGCGCCTATCGTGCTACAAGGCAAGCCTACTTCCCAAAATATTTCTACTAAACCGATTATAAGAATTTAATAAAATATTTCGACACTTGAATTTCTCATAACTAAATCAACTCTAAATATATTTTTAGAAATACGGAAACGAGCCCCAAACATCGGGGTGTCACTAAGTCATGAGCGTCTAAATCTATGAACTAAGAAATGAAACTGTCTAACTGTCAATACAATCCAAATGAAGAAATGATAAAAGGAGTAACAAGGTCCTGCGGACGCTAGCAGCTACCTTGTAATCTCCACGGATAGCCGGCCTGAATTCAACGATCGCCGTGCTCTAACTCACCTGAATATGCACATAAAGTGCAGGGTGTAGCATGAGTACAACCACCTCAGCAAGTAACAGAAATAACTAAGGAACTGAGCAATAGTGACGAGCTAAGTAAAACAGTCCAATTATTTATTTTCATAATTTAAAAATAAACAGAAATAAACAGGTAAATTCCATAACTCAGTAAATGCCACAAAGAAGTTTAACAGATAAATGCAGCAACAACATAAATAAATACAACTTTACAGCAGTGTCACTCCATCGCTCATCACTCGCCCTCAGCACTCAATATTCAAAACACTCAACACTCTGCGCTCACTGGGGGTGTGTACAAATTCCAGAGGGGCTCCCAAAGCCCAAGCACTAAGCACGGACAACTCATGTGCCATCATATCAATACCTGAATCCGCACGGTCAACTCACGTGCTACGCGGACAACTCACACGCTATGGTATCAATACCTGGACCCGCACGGTCAACTCACATGTTATGCGGACAACTCACCCGCTATGGTATTAATATCCTCACAACCAGGCCCTCGGCCTCACTCAATCATGTACCTCACTAGCCTCACCATCATCAACAAATAAGGGAACACAACCCACATCAAGTATCACAGCATAATAAAAAATAATAGAGACTGAGGTAACACATGTACAATAATTTCTATGACTGAATACAAATAATGTGAGCATGAATAAAGCCTAAGCATGATCTCTAACATGAAGGGAGACAAATCCAAAAACAAGTAACTACGTAAAGACAGATGATGGCCATGAGGCCTCACGGGACGTACCAAGTCTCAATCCCTCGAGGTATACATTCACACGCCCGTCACCTAGCATAGGTATCACCTCCAAACAGTCACACGATATCAAATTCTACGGGTTTATACCTTCAAAGCCAGAGTTAAAATTATTACTTACCTTAGCAGCGTAAAAATCCTACTCCGAGATGCCCTCGTCTCTGGACTCGGTCTCCAAAAACTCCAAATCTATTCACAATTAATTAATATATACTCAACACGAATCGTAAGAATTAATTCCATATGAGAATACAAATTTTCTAACAAAATTCGAAATTTAACTCAAAAATCGCCCTTGGGACCCATGTCTCGGAATCCGATGAAACTCATAAAATCCGATAACCCATTATATTATGAGTCCACCCATACCAATTTTATCAAATTCTGATATCGGATTCACCTTTAAATCTTCATTTTATATTTTTGGAGGATTTTACAAACAATCTTATTTTTCTTCCATAAATTCACGGATTTATAATGTAAATAAGTATGAAATCATGAAATATAATCAATATAGGATAAGGAATACTTACCCCAATGTTTACCCGTGAAAATCGCCCAAACCGAGCTCTCCAACTATTTTTATGTCAAAAATGGCCAAAAACCCGTTTATAGAGCCTCTGGTATTTTCGAGCATCACAGGTAGCGTGGGGCGCTGCCTGTGGCGCTATTTTCAGTACCCTTAAATATCCCAGCGCTAGGGCTAGCGCCCCACGCTACCCTGGGCGCTCGCGGCGACAGAAAATCTCCTCCGATAGGGAAATGGGCATAACTCTCTCATACGATGTCCGAATTCGACGATTCTTTTTTCTATGGCTCCAAAATTTCAATACGGATCTAATGCTTCAATCAAAACTGAATTTGGAGCTCATTTTCTTAATAAGATACCACGTATTCTTGAAGAATCGATGTCGAAATATAACAAATCCAGTACGATTGACCTCAAATTTTGCACACAAGTCAATATCCGGTCCACTTTTCTAACTTATATTTTTTTTTTATTATGAGACTAAGTGTCTCATTTCACTCCGAGTTTTATCCGGAACCGAACCAACTAACCCGATAAGTCATAAATCAATTACAAGATATAAATTGAGCAGTAAACGGGGGAACGAGGTTATAATATTCAAAACGACTGGTCGGGTCATTACATTCTCCCCCTCTTAAACAAAAGTTAGTCCTCGAACGAGTCTAACAGAAGAACATACCTGAAATCACAGCATCTGAAGCAATAGCGTCTGGCCTGGCTGGGAGGGCATAGAAACGGGCCTGACCACCCCCTGATCTACCTCCCCCTCTCGTGCGACCCGTAGCTGACTGGGCTCCGCCCCTAGCTGGATGGGCGGGTGGTGGGGGAACTGGTGCTGGTGTCGTTGGCCGAGTACTCCGCTCTGGAGTCTCACCCAACAGCCTAGGGCAATATCTCGCAATGTGACCAAAATACCCGCACTCGAAACAACCCCTCCTCTGACGAAACTGTTTCTCCTTATGCCCAAAAATATTACCCGATGATACTTGAGCGGGCGGGGCATAATGAGAACCCTGTGCTGACAATGCACTGAATGATGACTGACTCTGCTGAAACTGACCTCCCTGAGGAGCACCACTGAAACCACCCTGACCATGAGGCCTCTTAGCCTCCCTCTCAGCCCTCTCCTGACCTCGAACCATCTCAATCTGTCGAGCAATGTCGACAACCTCATCAAAGGTAACCCCAGATACTCTCTCCCTGGTCATAAGCAATCGAAACTGGAAAACCGAGGCCATCTATAAACCTCCCGATCCTCTCTCGGTCTGTGGGAACCAACTAGACCGCATGACGAGCTAACTCGGAGAACCGTATCTCATACTGTGTAACAGGCATCTCACCCTGGCGAAGCTGCTCAAACTGCCTGTGCAACTCCTCTCTGCGGGACTCAGGTACAAACTTCTTTAGAAAGAGAACGGAGAACTGTTGCCAAGTAAGGGGTGCTGCGCCAACAGGCCTACGCCTCTCGTAAGTCTCCCACCATCTGAGTGCAGCCCCAAAAAACTGAAAGGTAGTGAATGAGACTCCACAAGTCTCCAGAATACCAGCAGTACAGTGTATCCTCTGACACCTGTCCAAAAAGTCCTGAGCGTACTCTCTCTCGGTGCCACTGAAAGGTGGCGGCTGGAGTTTCCCAAACCTCTCCAACCTACGCTGATCATCCTCAGTCATAGCAAGAACCACATAATCCTGTGCAGCTGCAACCGGCTGGGCTGGTGGTGCCTCCGGTGTATAAAGTCCTTGAATAATCTGCTCGGGTGTGCGAGCGACGGGAGTCTGAGTGCCTCCCCCCAGCCTGAGAAGTGGCCGCAGCCATCGAAATAGAGACTGCCTTAGCAAGGACGGTACATGCTGTCAGAATCTGAGCTAGGGCCTCCTGAAGGCCTGGAATCACAATAGGCACAGGTGGTGCCTGGGCTGATGCATCAACAATTGGAACCTGGTCCTCATCTTGGACAACCAGTGGATCTGCAGGTACTGCCCCAGCTGCTGTACGGGCTGCACCTCTGCCCCTACCACGGCCTCTACCGCAGCCTCGACCTCTCGCGGCCCGAACTGGTGGCTGACCCTCTTGACCGGTAGCACGAGTCCTCACCATCTGTGAGAGAATGAAATACATATGTTTAGTTACTAGAATACACAGAACGCATGATAAGAATCCAAGAATGTGAAATTTTTTCTAAAGGTTCTGCAGCCTCTCGAAGATAAGTATAGACGTCTCCTTACCGATCTGCAAGACTCTACTAAACCCGCACATGACTCGTGAGACCTATATATCCTAGAGATCTGATACCAACTTGTCACGGCCCAAAATATGACCATGGTCGTGAGGGCGCATATCGTGTTACAAGGCAAGCCTACTTCCCAAAATATTTCTACTAAATCCATTATAAGAATTTAATAAAATAATTCAACACTTGAATTTCTCATAACTAAATCAACTCTAAATATATTTTTAGAAATACGAAAACGAGCCCCAAATATTGGGGTGTCACTAAGTCATGAGCGTCTAAATCTATGAACTAAGAAATAAAACTGTCTAACTGTCAATACAATCCAAAAGAAGAAATGATAAAAGGAGTAACAAGGTCCTGCGGATGCTAGCAGCTACCTTGCAATCTTCACAGATAGCCGGCCTGAATTCAACGATCGTCGCGTTCTAACTCACCCGAATCTGCACATTAAGTGCAGGGTGTAGCATGAGTATAACCACCTCAACAAGTAACAGAAATAACTAAGGAACTGAGCAATAATGACGAGCTAAGTAAAACAATCCAATTATTTATTTTCACAATTTAAAAATAAACAGGTAAATTCCATAACTCAGTAAATGCAGCAACAACACAAATAAATACAACCTCACAGCAGTGTCACTCCATTTCTCATCACTCGCCCTCAGCACTCAATACTCAAAACACTCAACACTCTGCGCTCACTGGGGTGTGTACAGACTCCGGAGGGGCTCCCAAAATCCAAGCGCTAAGCATGGACAACTCACTTACCATCATATCAATACCTGGATCCGCACGGTCAACTCACGTGCTACGCGGACAACTCACACGCTATGGTATCAATACCTGGACCCGCACGGTCAACTCACGCGCTATGGTATTAATATTCTTACAACTAGGCTCTCGGCCTCACTCAATCATGTACCTCGCTAGCCTCACCATCATCAACAAATAAGTGAACACAGCCATATCAAGTATCACAGCATAATAACAAATAATAGAGACTGAGGTAAATATGTACAATAATTTTTATGATTGAGTACAAATAATGTGAGCATGAATAAAGCCTAAGCATGATCTCTAACATGAAGACAGACAAGTCCAACAACAAGTAACTACGTAGAGACAGATGATAGCCATGAGGCCTCACGGGACGGACCAAGTCTCAATCCCTCGAGGTATACACCCACACGCCCGTCACCTAGCGTGGGTATTACCTCCAAACAGTCACACGATATCAAATTCTCCGGGTTTATACCCTCAAAGCCAGAGTTAAAACTGTTACTTACCTTAGCAGCGTAGAAATCCTACTCCTGGATGCCCTCGTCTCTGGACTCGATCTCCAAAAGCTCCAAATCTATTCATAATTAATTAAATATACTCAACACGAATCGTAGGAATTAATTCCATATGAGAATACAAATTTTCCAACAAAATCCAAAAATTAACTCAAAAATCGCCAGTGAGACCCATGTCTCGAAATCCAACGAAACTCACAAAATCCGATAACCCATTCAATTACGAGTTCACCTACACCAATTTTATCAAATTCCGATATCGGAATGACCTTCAAATCTTCATTTTATATTTTTGGAGGATTTTACAAAAAAAAAACTGATTTTTCTTCTAGAAATTCACGGATTCATGATGTAAATAAGTATGGAATCATGAAATAATCAATATAGGATAAGGAATACTTACCCCAATGTTTACCCGTGAAAATCGCCCAAACCGAGCTCCCCCACTATTTTTATGTCAAAAATGGCCAAAAACTCGTTTATAGAGCCTCTGGTATTTTCGAGCGTCACAGGTAGGGTGGGGCGCTGCTTGTGGCACTATTTCCAGTACCCTTAAATATCCCAGCGCCAGGGCTAGCGCCCCACGCTATCCTGGGCGCTCGCGGTGACGGAAAATCTCCTCCGATACAGAAATAGGCATAACTCTCTCATACGATGTCCGAATTCGACGATTCTTTTTTCTATGGCTCCAAAATTTCAATACGGATCTAATGCTTCAATGAAAACTGAATTTGGAGCTCATTTGATTAATAGGATATCACGTATTCTTGAAGAATCGATGTCGAAATATAACAAATCCAGTCCGATTGACCTCAAATTTTGCACATAAGTCAATTTCCGGTCCACTTTTCTAACTTAGATTTTTTTTTCATTATGAGACTAAGTGTCTCATTTCACTCCGAGTTTCTTTCAGACCCGAACCAACTAACCCGATAAGTCATAAATCAATTGCAAGACATAAATTGAGCAGTAAATGGGGGAACGGGGTTATAATATTCAAAACGACTGGCCGGATCATTACAATAATAGTTAGGAGATATCGACTTTTAAAGTATAATTGAATATAAATTCACACTTAAGTGAACTTAACTATCTCAACACTTTTCATTTTAACCAAGTATTAATTAACCACTGGACCAAGACTCAGTGAAGATATAAACTAAGAGAGTATATGAAGTTTGCGCTTTTATCTGTTCTTTCTTTCTTTAGGGTCCGAGCTAAGTTAAAAGGCTTATATATTAAGGACCCGTTTGGCCATAAATTTTGTCAAAATAAACTTGAGTTTTATTTGGCAAACACATGTTTGGCCATAGATTTTGCCTATATTTTGGCAAAATTCTAAATCCCAAAACCAGCTCAATAGCTGATTTTGGGCCAAAATATCATAATTATATTTTTTTAAAATGGAATTTTTTCATTCTTATACACTATTTGAAACTTTATTACGAAAAATGTCCATGTTTTGATATTTACCCGACCTACACAAGTTTTGTTTATAAAATATATACATTCCACCTTAAAAGACTACTAATTCATTAGTAGTGCCTTCAATCAAGGGATATAGTTAAAGCCTTTTTTTTTTCTTTTTTTTGTTCTCCTCTTTTTTTTCTTCTCTCCAGAATATTAGTATGGGATCTCTCATGCGGCTGCTTTGAACCCTTGGGATCCATGAACAGATTTGTCTAGTAATTTATATGCCCTCCTCTTGCCGACGAAAACACCTTGGCCGTGACTTTCTTAATTGCAAAAACGAGTAAAAGTAAAAGAAAAATCGAAGAAGGTATACAACAAGTGATTCAAATATTAATTAAATTCCACCGAATTTAAAACATACAAGCAACTGCTAAGTGGTAAGGAAGATATATGATCTATATCAGAAAGCAGTAGGAAATACATTGGAGAAAGGCTAATTAGGAAGGAACTTTATTTAATGATCGAGGATTAGATCTAATCGCTATCGCTGTCACTGCTGCTGTTGTCATGCTCATCGTGCTTCTTCTCCTTTTTGTCCTTCTTGTCCTTTTTCTTCTTCTTCTCCTCTCCCTCATTGTGATGGTGATCTCCGCCTTCTGTCCAGTTATATACAATTACAATATTATACCACTTAAATACAAATTTTATACAATATGTCTATTGCATATTTTGTATCTGATTTATATATAGTAAAAATAAATTTCACACAACTAATTATATATATTATACAACTTATCTACAACTTTCATACATTATTTCTACCAATTTATATATAACTACAATATTACACCACGTATATACAAATTTTATACAATATGTCTTTTGTATATTTTGTATTTTATACATCGTAAAAATAAATTTCATACAACTAATTATATATATTATACAACTTATCTACAACTTATCTACAACTTGTCTACAATTGTCATACATTATTTTTAGTTATATGCAACTACAATATCATACAACTTACATACAATATTGTTCAACTTTCATACAATAGTTAAAAAAATATATATATAAACAACAGAATATAATTTTTCTACAATTTTACTACAATTTCGTAAGTATAATGTATGTCATGTCTTCTTCTTCTTCTTCGACGAGTTTCAATCTGAAATTCAACGAAAATCAAGTCTGATCTTCACCAAAACACCCTCAAAATTGAGATATAAACTCCAAACCATATTACCAATTATTTGCAACAACGCCCAATCCAAACAAATAATGATTTTTGAAAACCCAAATTCGAATTCAAAGCTTCAAAACTTTTTAATGTCTATCAATGGTAGAATTGCTGCTCTCTTTTTCTTTACTTTACATTACTGGAATTATGGATTGAGAGATAGAGAGAGACGTAGAGATAATTCCCAATTATTTGCAGCAATACCCAATTCAAACAAATAATATTTTTTGAAAACCCAAATTCGAATTCAAAGCATCGAAGCTTTTTAATGCCGCCAATGGTGGAATTGTGCTCTTTTTTCTTTTGCTCTACATTACTGAAATTAGAAATTGAGAGATATAGAGAGACGTAGAGAGAGAGAGCGCATGAGAGAGAGAGACGGAGAGAGAGCGCATGAGGGAGAGAGAATAAGGATGAGAAATAATTGATTCATAATATAAAAGGGATACTCATTTAATTCCTAAAGTGTATATAATTGGTAAATTTGTATATAGGATGTAATTAAATTGAAACTTGAGTAGAGAGGGTAATAAAATTTCTAATAGTGTATAGGTATGTAAAAATTTCTTTAAAAATTGCTCCAAACTTTTGTATTTTATAAAAGAGCCCATCATTTATTATTTTATAACGATGTTGCTTCGTCTTCTCGGTCATCTGATAGTGTATCATGTAGTTCATTATAAAAATGATAATTTTATATCAAATTTATTTATGTTCAGGACTATGGTTTGCGATAACATAATGAATGTTATTGATAATGGTACTGTTGAGTATTTATGATAGTTTTTAGAACTTGTGGGTATAAGTCATGTTTCATGTTTTTCCAAACCAAACTTCACCCAAAACATATGTCCAAACGCATTTTTATTTTCAAACCAAACTTCACAGAAATCAGATTTTTTAGAATAAATTTGGGAATTTATGACCAAACGCTAGCTAAATGTTAGTAAAACTAAGCTAAAGTATCTTAACTTTCTTTCACTTTCTCCGAATAAAATATTTTATATCTATAAAAAATGGAGTTTCCATCATATTTTACAAACTTCTCTCGCTAACAGGTAATTGTTCAATAAATTGTGTAGTCTGTTCAATTAACTTAGCAAACAAAATATATTGGTATACCTCATGTTCAATTTACATGAATCAATTGGTTATATTAGAACAATTTCCCCTCATTTACATTCACACAACATAGTTCCAACTTCCAAAGTTACACTTTCCATATGCGTGTCGGACTCGGTATAGCACTTCTCTATAAATAGTTACCGTGTACTCCCTTCACATCCACTTTGAAAACCCGATCCCGACTCGCAACAGCCTGTGGAAGTCATTAGATTTCTTGTAATATCACTCATTCCCTTCGCCATTTCAGTACTTCACTCCAACTAATGAGGAAACCGCGAAATCTGTATACTTTCTAAAACCCTAAAAGGTTTGCTCTTTCAGTTAAACTACAATGGCGAAGAAATTCGTCAGAGACGACGTTCCACTGTCAAGATTTGGCGTATTGGTGGCGCAGTTGGAATCTATAGTGGCCTCAGCTGCTCACAAGTCTCCCGACCCTCTCCTCTGTTTTGATCTTCTCTCTGATCTCATCTCCGCCATTGATGAAGAATCCAAGGTCACTATATTTCTCACTCCGCTTTTATTTTTGTAAACTTCGCTAGATCTTGATCGACTTTCATTGTGAATTGTATCCAGTTATTTCAACATTGTCGCATTCATAGTAAAAGTCACTCTAATTCCATTAACGTATCCAAAAAAAGGAATTTCTATTGACTTTTCTTCACTTTTCTAGTCTCAGCTAACTAATCTTGACTTAAACTATATGCATTAAGGATTTTTTTAAAGATATGTATTTTTTATAAGTTCACATCCACTTTTTTTTTTTTGTTTTGTTGTTGTATTGGCTATTATTGATTGTATTGCATATCGAGGTTGGCAATTCTTGGAAGATGCTAAGCACTTGGGGCCTGTTTGGTTGGGTTGCTGCATTCTGTTATACTTGAAGAAGCATACTTTAATGTTTCCCTAGCCAATCAGTGTTGGTATCTAACAAGCATACTTTAATGTCTCCGCCTTTTCAAAGATGAAGTAAAACTAAATTTGAAAGGGCAGTAGTAGATGTTTTCCTGGATTATCATGTGTATCTGCTGCTCATTTTTCAAATAGCGATATGTTAAAGCATCAATCTACCAAGTAGGTACTGATCCATTGTTTCTTCGTGATATTTCTTGATATAACTATTTATATATCTTCTTTCTTATCAAAAATTTCTATCCTTCTTGGTTGTTGATCGGAGAAAGTATTAAAAAATGCCAAGATGGTGACTCCCCTGTAAAAGATATTGCAAAGAAAGGATTACATACAAAGGTTGCAATCTATATTAATGCATTGTTGACCAATTTGGGGGGAATGCGTTTCTTCTTGATTTGTAGGCAACTTTTGGGTAGTGTTTTTTCCCCGAATGTCCTTTACCATATCTATTGGATGTATAC
This sequence comes from Nicotiana tabacum, assembly GCF_000715075.1. NCBI lineage: Eukaryota > Viridiplantae > Streptophyta > Magnoliopsida > Solanales > Solanaceae > Nicotiana > Nicotiana tabacum. The sequence goes on along the minus strand of NC_134096.1, from coordinate 144,593,066 downwards.
ATTGGTCTAGTTCGAATACATTGTTTGATTAATCTCAAATTTTATTTGAATCATTTGTTCATCCAGTTTAACATGATTATTGATTCGTTTTTTCAGGGAGGTTAACATACATATTGTCTATCTTGGTTATGTTTTGATAAAAGTAAATTCAAACTATTAAGTAAAAATTTAGAAGTTCCCTGTTATAGTTTGGGCTGGATTCAATTTAACCAAAAGCATCTTGCTAATGACTGAATATTTAGCACCTCAGTGTGGGTACAAGAAGCTATTGGCTAAGTTGATTTTTTCAGAGCAGAGACTGATTAAAAGGCTGGTGCGGTAATTCTGAGATATTTCTATTGTTCCTCCACTGCATCACACGTCATTACATGAATTACTGTGTCCTCTACATAATATACAGAAGAGATTTTGATTTGCTAGCCAATTACTGTGTCCTCTACATAATATACAGAAGAGATTTTGATTTGCTAGCCTTTGGAGAATCTATCTGGAATCCCTTGATATATCCTTTTCTGACAGTAATTTTTAACATATTGCTCAAACCGCAAGGATGAAGAGGAAAGGAGATAACGGGTGTCATCGTCTCAACCCCTTTTGGGATGGAAAGAGAACTTTAGGAGATCCTTAAACTAGGATAGAGAAGCTGATGGTGGTGATGCAAAGCTTAATCCATTTAATTTACTTTTGTTCATTTGGGCGTATCATCCTTGACCATACTAATTAATTCACTTTTTTTAATAAGATAAGTAATTTTATTAATGTTGGGGAGATCCCCGTATACAAGAAGTATACCAAAAAGTAAAAATTAATAAATGCATTTTCCTACATTATACATATCCTTAGGACGTTCAAGATGCATTTATAGGTAAATGTTTTGCTGAAATTTTGATGACCAAAATTTTTCTGATGAGATTTGGTGTATCAAAACTTGTCGATGACTTTCCAGTGTGATTTCTGGTAAATGTTCCTGATACACTTTTCAAATGTTTTGGATACACTCTCGAGGTATATTAGCGATGACCATTCAATGTTTCGTATTCCAATTTAATGAAAGGCCATGTTTTTTTTTTTTTGACGAAGTAAGGAGAATTCATTAAAAGCATCCAGCGGATCCAGGCAAAAGATTACAATTAAGAGAGATGGTGTCTGCTCATGAAAGGCCGTCTTACAATGACACATCAACAAAAAAAGAGAGTCTGTGTCAGAATGTTGGAGTAACATGGTCTGTGAGGATTGCTATAGCTGACCCCAACTTGTTAGGGATTGAGGCATAGTTGTTGTTGTTGTATCTTCCATATTAGTCAACTACGCAGTCTCCAATTTCTTCTCTTATTTGTCCCACTTGTCTTTCTTTAGAACTCTTCTCTTCACATTCTTTCTAATGTTACTTGTTTTGAATTTGTGTTAACATAAAGGTGTAGAGTTTAATTTTCTCCAATTTTAACGAAGTGATTCAATCAATTTTAATATGTTTGGGTATGTAGTGAACTTTAAAAGTTGTAATCTTCCAACTTGTTAGAGTTTTGAATACCACGTTGTCAATTTATGACAGAAGGATCTAGTTGGATTGTGATCAACTTCAAAGAGTCTATTAATTTTTGTTTGTTTGACTAGCATGAACTTTTGTTGGAGCTATTTACTCTGATCCACTTGTTTTTTCTTTTCTTTATTATGTTAATGGATACCTAAAATTGTAAAATTTCAGGAATGTATACTGCTGTGGCAAAGGAAATGTGAGGATGCACTTTATTCTCTACTTGTGCTTGGCGCAAGGAAACCGGTGCGTCATTTGGCCTCAGTGGCAATGGCAAGGATTATACAAAAGGGTGACAGTATTTCAATATACTCTAGGGCTAGCAGTTTGCAGGGATTTCTTTCCGATGGAAAGAAAAGTGAACCTCAGCGAATTGCAGGTGTGTCAAGAACGACTAAAACTTTGAGTTCTGTTGTATATTCTTTATTTCATTGATAATTGCACATAGAACTTGGGGGATCATTTATTACAGGATAAATTTCCTTTTCAGTTGTTATTATCTAGTGGTTGTAGCTTCATAGCATGGAATTGGTTTATCTAGAATTCTTTACCAATTTTGTTGAAGTTACCCAAATATGCCCAGTTATCTTGTGCTCAAGAACTCAAGCTTTATAAACTATTCAACAATCCAAGAACTACCTAATATGGGATTAAGTATCAAATTTTCTGTGGCTTTATTTTCAGGTTGCATCTTGTTTTCCTTATTATAATTGATATGTCCTAACCTATGCCTTGTGATGTTTTTTCTTGGTATGCATTACGGGTTTCTCTTGTGTATATGGGAGTTGCTATATTAAGTCGCTGTATTTTAGGTGCTGCTGAGTGCTTGGGAGAATTGTATCGCTATTTTGGTAGACGAATCACTTCAGGCTTACTTGAAACAACCACGATTGTCACAAAACTACTGAAGTTCAATGAGGTACTGTGATTTCATTATCATTCCACGTCTTTCCATATTACGTGTTCATGCATGACTCTCTTTGTTTAGGAATAAAAACTTGCTAGCTTATATTTGCAGTACAGTCTAGTCAACTTCCTCACAGAGTTGTGTGAGTCAGAATGGCGTTCTAATTAATGTTATTCTGTTGGTTGTTGTTAGTTTACAGCATGTATATAGTGTAGTATTGTCCCATATTGGTAGAAGAGTAGTATGTCCTTGTATAGTATAGCTATAAATAAGGACCTTTTGTATTGTATTGTTCATCTAATATCAATAACATATTTTCTCCCGTGCTTTCTCACATGGTATCAGAGCAATTGTGAGAGACTTATCGCTGTGCATAAATTCCAGCGATTCCGGGAAAGAGAAATCGCTGTGCATAAATTCCAGCAATTCCGGGAAAGAGAAATCAGTACTTTTTTAAGTCTGTTTTCTATCTGCTTCATTTCTGTCAGTGTTGTGCAAAATCCAACACTACCACAATAGTCGTCACTGTCCGGCGACCAAACCCCAGTGAAAAACTCCGGCAGCAGCCTCCTCACGCGCCTTCACACGCCACCAGAAGCTCACGCGCCGGCGCGTACGACCACTTTCGGCCATTTTTTGAAAATCTTTCTTCAGAACAGTTGGGTCGCCTGGTAATTCCGATCCTACCCTTACTGTTTTCATTTCATTCCGACAACTTTGAATTTTTTCCGGCAGCTACAGTACTATTCCGACAGCTACAGTACTATTCCGACAGCTACAGTAGATTCCGGCAGCTACAATATTTCAGTATTCTGTTTCTTTGTTTCCGTACACTGTTTCAGTGGATTACAGTTGATTTTTTCTCCTATTTGGTAATAATTTGCAACAATGTTTTTGGGATTTGATGCTTTTGGGTCTAGAAACATGAGCTCTGGAAGCTCTAGTGCTATTATTACCTCGGAACCTTTAATGGGAGGTTCAAACTACTTAGCTTGGGCTTCATCTGTCGAGTTATGGTGTAAAGGTCAAGGTGTTCAAGATCATCTAATCAAACAGTCTAACGATGGAGATGAAAAGGCAATAGCACTCTGGGCAAAAATCGATGCTCAGTTATGTAGCATCTTGTGGCGATCTATCGATTCCAAGTTGATGCCCTTGTTTCGTCCATTCCAGACATGTTATTTGGTTTGGGCAAAGGCACGCATCTTATACACTAATGACATATCTCGCTTCTATGATGTGATATCACGGATGACAAACTTAAAGAAGCAGGAATTGGATATGTCTACTTACTTGGGTCAAGTACATGCAGTCATGGAGGAATTTGAGAAGTTGATGCCAGTTTCTGCTAGTGTGGAAAAACAACAAGAGCAGCGACATAAAATGTTTCTCGTTCTTACCCTCGCTGGACTTCCTAATGATCTTGATTCAGTACGCGACCAGATTTTGGCTAGTCCGTCTGTCCCGACAGTTGATGAATTATTCTCTCGATTACTCTGCCTTGCTGCAGCACCAAGTCCACCAGCGATCTCATCACAGATACTTGATTCCTCTGTTCTTGCATCCCAGACAATGGATGTTCGGGCATCTCAAACTATGGAGCATAGACGAGGAGGAGGTCGTTTTGGAAGATCTAGACCCAAGTGTTCTTATTGTCACAAACTTGGACACACTCGTGAAATGTGCTATTCCTTACATGGTCGTCCACCCAAAAATGCTTACATTGCTCAGACCGAGACTCCAGGTAACCAAGGATTTTCTTTATTTAAAGAAGAATATAATGAGTTCCTTCAGTATCGAGCAAGTAAGCAGACATCTCCACAAGTAGCCTCAGTTGCTCAGACTGATACTTCTATTACTGGTAATTCTTTTGCTTGTGTTTCCCAGTCTAGCACTCTTGGCCCATGGGTCATGGACTCCGGCGCTTTTGATCACATCTCTGGTAATATATCACTTTTGTCAAATATTGTATATTCACAGTCTCTTCCCACTGTTACTTTAGCCAATGGATGTCAAACTAAGGCAAAAGGAGTTGGACAAGCTAATCCCTTGTCTTCTATCACCTTAGATTCCGTTCTTTATGTCCCTGGCTGTCCTTTTAGTCTTGCATCTGTTAGTCGTTTGACTCGTGCCCTCCATTGTGGTATATATTTTATTGACGATTCTTTTATTATGCAGGACCGCAGTACGGGACAGACAATTGGTACAGGACGTGAATCAGAAGGCCTTTACTACCTTAACTCACTCAGTCCTTCCACAACATGTCTAGTTACAGATCCTCCAGATCTAATCCACAGACGTTTAGGACATCCGAGTTTATCCAAACTTCAGAAGATGGTGCCTAGTTTATCTAGTTTGTCTACATTAAATTGTGAGTCGTGTCAACTTGGGAAACATACCCGAGCCTCCTTTTCGCGTAGTGTTGAGAGTCATGCAGAGTCTGTCTTCTCCTTAGTTCATTCTGATATATGGGGTCCTAGTAGAGTCAGTTCATCCTTGGGATTTCGTTATTTTGTCAGTTTCATTGATGATTATTCAAGATGTACTTGGCTTTTCTTAATGAAAGATCGTTCTGAGTTATTTTCTATATTCCAGAGTTTCTGTGCTGAAATCAAAAACCAATTTGGTGTTTCTATTCGCATTTTTCGCAGTGATAATGCCTTAGAATATTTATCTTCTCAATTTCAGCAGTTTATGACTTCTCAAGGAATTATTCATCAGACATCTTGTCCTTATACCCCTCAGCAAAATGGGGTTGCTGAGAGAAAGAATAGGCACCTTATTGAGACTGCTCGCACGCTTCTAATTGAATCTCGTGTTCCGCTGCGTTTTTGGGCGATGCAGTTCTCACAGCTTGTTATTTGATTAATCGGATGCCTTCATCTCCCATCAAGAATCAGATTCCGCATTCAGTATTGTTTCCCCCGTCACCCTTATACTCTCTTCCACCTCGTGTTTTTGGGAGCACGTGTTTTGTTCATAACTTAGCCCCTGGGAAAGATAAGTTAGCTCCTCCTGCTCTCAAATGTGTCTTCCTTGGTTATTCTCGTGTTCAGAAGGGATATCGTTGTTATTCTCCAGATCTTCGTAGGTACCTTATGTCAGTTGACGTCACATTTTTTGAGTTTAGACCTTTCTTTACCTCTGCTGACCACCATGATATATCTGAGCTCTTACCTATACCGACCTTTGAGGAGTTTACTATAGCTCCTCCTCCACCTTCGACCACAGAGGTTTCATCCATACCAACCGTTGAGGAGTCTAGTATTGTTCCCCCTAGTTCCCCAGCCACAGGAACACCACTTTTGACTTATCATCGTCGTTTGCGTCTTCCATCAGGCCCAACTGGTTCTCGTCCTGCACCTGACCCTGCTCCTGCTGCGGACCCTGCTCCTAGTACACCGATTGCACTTCGGAAAGGTATACGGACCACACTTAACCCTAATCCTCATTATGTCGGTTTGAGCTATCATCGTCTGTCATCTCCCCATTATGCTTTTATATCTTCTTTGTCCTCGGTTTCCATCCCTAAGTCTACAGGTGAAGCGTTGTCTCATCCAGGATGGCGACAGGCTATGAGTGACGAGATGTCTGCTTTACATACAAGTGGTACTTGGGAGCTTGTTCCTCTTCTCTCAGGTAAATCTACTGTTGGTTGTCGTTTGGTTTATGCAGTCAAAGTTGGTCCCGATGAACAGATTGATCGACTTAAGGCCCGTCTTGTTGCCAAAGGATATACTCAGATAATTGGGCTCGATTACAGTGATACCTTTTCTCCCGTGGCTAAAGTGGCTTTAGTCCGCCTTTTTCTATCCATGGCTGCGGTTCGTCATTGGCCCCTCTATCAGCTGGACATTAAAAATGCCTTTCTTCACGGTGATCTTGAGGATGAGGTTTATATGGAGCAACCACCTGGTTTTGTTGCTCAGGGGGAGTCTCGTGGCCTTGTATGTCGCTTGCGTCGGTCACTTTATGGTCTAAAGCAGTCTCCTCGAGCCTGGTTTGGTAAGTTCAGCACGGTTATCCAGGAGTTTGGCATGATTCGTAGTGAAGCTGATCACTCTGTGTTTTATCGGCACTCTGCTTCAAGTCTCTGTATTTATCTGGTAGTCTATGTTGATGATATTGTTATTACTGGCAATGATCAGGATGGTATTACCAATCTGAAGCAGCATCTCTTCCAGCACTTCCAAACTAAGGATCTAGGCAGATTGAAGTACTTTCTAGGTATTGAGGTTGCCCAGTCTAGCTCAGGTATTGTTATTTCTCAAAGAAAATATGCTTTAGACATTCTTGAGGAGACGGGGATGATAGGTTGCAGACCTGTTGACACTCCGATGGATCCGAATTCTAAACTTATGCCAGGACAGGGGGAGCCGCTTAGCGATCCTGCAAGCTATAGGCGGCTGGTTGGAAAATTAAATTATCTCACAGTGACTAGACCCGACATTTCTTATCCTGTGAGTGTTGTAAATCAGTTTATGAATTCTCTCTGTGATAGTCATTTGGATGCAGTTGTCCGCATTATTCGATATATAAAATCGGCTCCAGGCAAAGGGTTACTCTTTGAGGATCGAGGTCATGAGCAGATTGGGCAGGATCACCTTCTGATAGACGTTCTACGTCTGGATATTGTGTTTTAGTAGGAGGAAATTTGGTGTCCTGGAAAAGCAAGAAACAAAATGTAGTTGCTCGGTCTAGTGCAGAAGCAGAATATCGAGCAATGGCTATGGCAACATGTGAGCTAGTCTGGACCAAACAATTGCTCAAGGAGTTGAAATTTGGTGAAATCAGTCGGATGGAACTTGTGTACGATAATCAAGCTGCCCTTCATATTGCATCAAATCCGGTGTTCCATGAGAGAACTAAACACATTGAGATTGGTTGTCACTTCGTCAGAGAAAAGATACTTTCAGGAGAGATTGCTACAAAGTTTGTGAGGTCGAATGATCAACTTGCAGATATTTTCACCAAGTCTCTCACTGGTCCTCGTATTGGTTATATATGTAACAAGCTCAGTACATATGATTTGTATGCACCTGCTTGAGGGGGAGTGTTAGTTTACAGCATGTATATAGTGTAGTATTGTCCCACATTGGTAGAAGAGTAGTATGTCCTTGTATAGTATAGCTATAAATAAGGACCTCTTGTATTGTATTGTTCATCCAATATCAATAACATATTTTCTCCCGTGCCTTCTCACAGTTGTGTTGCGTGACTTGGGTCCTTTGAGAGGGCTATTGGTGACATTGGGTTTTGAAATTGGTCTCTCCCTTAAAACAATTGGATGTTGGAGAAAAGTGGACCGCCGAGAGTTGTTTTTGATTAAGTGGAGTCTTTTGATAAATGCAGTCTCAACCAAATCATAACTTCCAATACAGAGTGTTAAGTACCAGAAAGTTAGTACACACTACATACTGTAATGGGCTTGAGACACGAGTAGATCAGAAATAATACAGAGGAAATGAGCTTCCTATAGTTTTCTGGAGGTGAAAGTGTGCATTTTGCGTAAAGAATGCACTACCTTGGCGCTATCCTTAATAAAATATTATTTTTTTGTTACTGATCCAAAAGATAAATATTCCTACCTGTTATTCAAAAAAAGAAAAAAGAAAAAGAGAGGGGGTGGGCACAGTGTGCCATTTTGGAGCTTATGCCCAATGTTACTGTGCAGAGGCCGTTGTTTTTGTCCTTGAACTTCACACCTGTTACTTGTGTTTTGTTCCCGGTTTCATTTTTCTGCTGCCGGTGCTCTCCTACCCATTTGAATGCATTTCCAAGATGGTGGAGGTGTGAGGAAGGAACAGTAGGCCCTTATGCCCTGAGTTAATAAAAAAAAGATGTTACTTTATAGATGCCTGTAATGTTTCCGGTTTCATTGCTGCCGGTGCTGTCTCCTACCCATTTGAATGCCTGTCCATGATGGTATTTTGTTCTTTGCTTCAGTTAAAGTTGGCAATCAAAAATCAACTATATTCAGGGGATTATAAAGTCCAAATAGTGTTGCAGATATTGCTATTTAAAGTTTTATTGTATTTGTCCTAACTGTTCTACTTTGGACTTGTATTCAAATTTAGAGTCTGTGGCTATAATTCCTTTGAAGCTTTAATAAATCCTTAGGTTATGGCTACGATGCAAATATTATATTTCGTTTATAGTGTCCAACTTAAGATTAGTTTTAGGACTCTAGTGAGTGGTGTGAACTTGTGGGAGATTGAGATGTAGGTATAACCTGTTATTTCATTCTTATAAATAGGCTGTCGTTATACTTGTCAAAAAAAAGGCTGGCCTTATGGGCATAGGGAGCTGAAAGGAGTTTGACTGATTTTATGGAGAACTCTCGGGTATTTAGACGATGTTAATGTACAAGCCGCTGTTTTGGTCCTTGAAGTTCACACCTACTACTTGCTTATAGTTCCCGGTTTCATTTTTCTGCTGCGGGTGCTCTTCTACCCATTTGAATGCATGTCCAAGATGGTGGAGGTGTGGGGAAGGAACAGTCGGCCATTATGGACCTTATGCCCTGAGTTAATAAAAGAGTTACTGTATAGGCTGTTGTTTTTGTCCCTTAACTTCGCACCTGTTACTTGCGTATTGTTCCCAGTTTCATTTTTCTGCTGCCAGTTCTTTCTCCTACCCATTTGAATGCTTGTTCAAGATGGTATTTTGTTCTTTGCTTCAGTTAAAGTTTTATTATATTTGTCTCAAGTTCTGCTTTGGCCTTGTCATCAAATTTAGAGTCTGGATAATTCCTTTGAAGCCTTAATAAATCCTCGGGTTATGGCTACGATGCTAATAGTATATTGCATTTATAATGTCCAACTTAAGCTTAGTTTTAAGTGAGTGGTGTGCAGTTGTGGGAGATTGAGATGTGGGTATAACCTGTCTTTCATTTTTTGTAAATAGGCTGTCAATATAAGCTAAGGGAGCTGAAAAGAGTTTGGTTGATTTTATGGAAAACTCTCGGGTATTTAGCTTTGGTGCATAATAGGTAGTTGTGTCTTTATTCTTTACTTTTTTAATCAGTTGATATTATCATAAGTTTTTTGAATAATCATTCCAGTGATGCATTATGGAATAAATAACTGAACCTCTGAAAGTTTGTCCATATAGCACAAATCTCCAAATCTTTTTCCTTCAAGCTCATGTTTAGCTTTCAAATGTTTATTTGACTTATGAAAAAGGCGGTTTAGCATTTCAAACTTGGTATTATCTTATATAACCACTTGTACATTCAGGACTTTGTTAGAGAAGAAGCTTTACAGATGCTTCAAAATGCTTTAGAAGGCTGTGGGGGCGCTGCTGCTGCCTCAGCATATACTGATGCATTTCGTATCATTATGCGAATCGGTATCGTGGACAAATCATCTATTGTTAGAGTAGCTGCAGCTAGATGTCTAAAAGCGTTTGCAAACATCGGAGGGCCGGGATTAGGGGTTGGAGAACTTGATAATGCTTCTTCTTCTTGTGTCAAGGTTGATGAATTGCTCTCTTCCTTTGAGTTTCCCATTTTAACGTGGATGCTTCTTCTCATCCTATTGGAAATAAACACTGAATCTCTAACTCTGTGTTTTGCAGGCCCTTGAAGACCCTATCTCGTCAATAAGGGATGCATTTGCAGAAGCTCTGGGAGCATTGCTTGGTCTTGGGATGAATCCTGATGCACAGGTTGTAAGTCCTTTTCTGATAAAGTACGAAAATTTTATTAAAAGAAGGAAAAGGATATATAATTAGAAGAGAAATGTACCAACAGAGGGAACCCAGAAAAAGAAAGGAAACAAAATCTGGGCAAAAAGAAACCTCCGAATTGGAAAAGGAGATAAATATATTGTAAATGCTTTTAAAATATTTTATATTTCTTGATCTGACTTTGCTTATGCTCATTAGGTACAACCAAGGGGAAAAAGTAATTTTACTCCCAAGAAACTTGATGGGGGTTTGGAGAGACACTTAACTTTGCCATTTGTAAAAGGTATATTTAGCATCTCACTATGTTTCATTTGTCAGAAAGCTCATTGCAGTGAATTTAGGTCTTAAACACATCATTGCAATCAGAATGTGGAAAGATGGCATGTGCTATTGATTTAGAGTGTTAAACGTAATATACAAGGGTGCATCCTTTCTTTCTGTAGCTCTCCCTGAGGGAATTGACCGTCTTATAGAGAAACAACCTTTTTTAATCGGAAGTTCTAAAATGTTCAAATGTTTAGTAAAAAGTCTCCATTAAAATCCAATTTCAAACAAGCTTCCTTCTCATTGTGGTTTCCGGTTTTGCTCATCTTTCAAAAATCATAACAATTGAGCATTAGCTAAGTTGATTCTCCTGCTCCATTATCATGGTGAGTGGATCTATCTAGGTAAAATGACAGTACCCTTATTAGCTACAAATCCACAAGCAAAGGAGTTTGCTAGTGTATTTCTTGGTGGATTGACAAGATTCTTTTTCTGACGTACACTGAAGGAACAGAATTGGAGCAGGAGGGACTGGAAATTTGTGTCCCTCCCTTCTTTTGTCCCTTCTGTTCCAAGTTTAAGTAATTGCTACTCTCAAGTGAAGTGGCGTATCTTATCTTTGTTAAATTTTCTACCAGAACAATGAGTTCTCATGGAAAAGACTCCTACTTGGACCAATCCATTATTTTTGAAACAGCCTTGTCAGTTATCTGCTAAATGAAGTATTCACATTGATCCTTTTCCAAAATGAAGTATTCACATTGAAAAGTAACATCTCCATGCTTGATTTCTTAGTCTTTTGTTTGCAAAGTGTAACTTGACATGTTTGTCTCTCCTCCTTTCCACATAACTAGCATTGCTTCATGATTCTTTGTTTCAGTGTGTGTGTTGTTTCTTGAAAATCCTGGGAAGATTTACAATGATTTCTGAGTCTCTGATAAGTTGAAAAATTGCAGCTAGTGGTCCTCGGGTGAAAGTTCTGCGCGTTGGCCTAACCTTGTCATGGGTTTCTTTTCTCCAGGTAGCCAATGAATCAATAAATCCTGTCTTACATCCAAACATCCTTTTTCCTGTTTTGGATAAAAGATTTATACTGTTTTGGAATATCAAAGTTACAAATGCATGTGGGTGTCTGTCCAATATTTTATACGTGAACATTTTTAAGTCATCAAGGAAGATTATACAGGCATTGTCCTCTTTTGATAAAGTAGAGTTTAACGTCCCACCTCCACTATACCTTTATTTTTATCGGATGTCCCCGAGGGGACCACCTCCGCTATAATTGAAGCTGGTGAAAGGAGGACAAATTTTATCTATGAAAAGTTGGTAGTTTCAATGCACGTGGTGCCCTGTCATTGTAATTACACAGTGGTTTCCAAACATACCCCAAGTAAAATATACACTTGAACTATGCCTAATTTTTTTATTATCGTGAATTTGTACCTCCTTGGTGCAATCTATATAATACAATCTTTTATCAACCCCCACCCACCCATAAAAAAAAGAGAGAGGAAGATTTAGTGCAAAGAATGTTAGAAGAACATACCATTGATGAGTTTCTCTTTTCAGGCCATTCGCTTGAAGTATCTTCAGCCTGATACTGAGCTTGAAAAGTACATCTTTCAAGTGATGGACATGCTTCGTGCTGATAGTTTGTTTGATGCTCAAGCACTGGTATATAGTTCTTTTTACTCTGCCAAAATTTCATCCAATTGTGCATTTTATTTTGGCTAGTTGGTGACTGGTCTCATCAAAATATTTGCCTTTTGTCCTTTGCTGAGGTGAAAGAGAGTTGGCTTTCATGGACATTTTCTTAATTTTTTCGGTTGTTTATTCCACTCCAGGAAGCGACTAAATAAGTGTTCATCTGTCTAATTGCTGATGCATGACAAATTGTTGGTTATAGCTCTTCCCTCCCCCTGTTCTATTCAGTTACACGAGATTACTGTTCAATATAGCACGTTCGTGCTGTTTCTGGATGAGAATTCCCATCATTACTTTAAGTGCGTTTAAGAACGTATAGAATTTGTATTCTTCAGAGCTTCTGGAAATGACTTATGGACGTTAGTAAATGCAATAAGACTTACATCTGTAATATACTCAGCCGAAGTCCGGATTTAAATTTAAAATTCAGGAATTCTGATCATTGCTTGCTCTTTATGTGGCTTGAAGTTGATGGATATAAACTTCAATCAAAAGCTTGTTGATGTCAATGGACATTCTAATTTGATTTGAAGCACAAAATATAATCTAGGTTACGATGCTAAATATTATCTCTTGAAGGACTTGTCTCCAAGTACAAGGTTGCTTAGATACCAACTTTTGCTCTTGTGTGGACTCACCGACTCCCGATTAGCTAATGAACCTTCTGGGGGAAATCTAATTGAAGCATGCTGTTTTATTTGTAAAAGAAGCTGAAATAAAGTGATACAGCCACCAAAAAGGAAGTTCACGAAATCCAATCATAATGCCATAAAGTTAGAGTGGTGTCTATGGAAGTTGTATCCACTTGGTCTTTACCTTAATTTATTGCAACGATTTATCTTCTTCATTGCGTTGTACTATATGCTTTTTTTGATTTCAAGATTGTAGACTCAATATCCTCACCAGTTTTGTTGATGATTAATTGAAGGCATGCATTTTATACATCCTTCGAGTGGGTATAACTGACCAAATGAGTGAACCTACTCAGAGAGGCCTTTTAGTTCTTTTGGGCAAACAGGTTTGTTCTAGTGAATTGTATTCTGGAAATTTCTTCTTGAAGTTATTGGTGGTGTTTGGCTCTTGTGAAATGTGTTGTCACATGAGATGCTCTAACAGTTGCTTTCTGCAGCTTCAATCTCCTGATGCTACTCCATCCATGCGGGTTGCTGCTTTGCGTACCATGTCGTATGCTTTGAAAACACTAGGGGAGGTGAAGGACAATATTCTCTGCTTTGCATATGTTTACCTGTTATTTGTCCACTTTATTAATCCTTTGGATAATTTGCTTGGTCTAGTTAATAGTTGGGATTGGGATTCAATGCAGCTTGATTTTCTCTCTGATTGGTTTATTGAAGATTGGAAACTTGTACCTTTATGCCCTTACCACAATTTTTCACTCATGGGACCATTCTTTTCTGATAAGTAATTAGACATTTTATTGCCAGAAAATGGGAAATCATGTTTACAAGTGGTACACTATCTCTACAGAGAAAAGTTTTTTTCTACAAACTCCATCCAATCATCTACAAGTGCAGTGTCATGTGGACTTAATTTTGCTATGTGAGAGTGAGAATCTAATCGTTTTTACTGATTAACCTGTGCTCGATAATCAAAATTTTTTGAGCACGAGTCTTCCAGCTATGCTATATTACCTGGTTTGGCTTGGCTGATATTCAGCAAATATACTCCTACAGGGTGGAAGCAGGGAGCTGATGGGTCTTTGGGTTTCTTGTTATCTGTTTCTAGGATGAATTGATTTGAGCTGATTGCTTGACTAATTAATTGAAATTCATGTTTGCCCCTACATACGGTAGTTTGGTTTGTGATAAGTCGTTTTGATTGCTTTGTAGAGCCAGTGTTTGGTTAGTAATTGGTATGCCATTATGCAGGTTCCGGCTGAGTTTAAGGAAGTTCTTGATAATACAGTTGTTGCTGCAGTTTCACAACATGCACCATTGGTAAGCTTCTACTTATGTTCGTATGTGGCTTCATTGAATGCGGGAGTAGATATTCACATGTTCCTAGACTTGAGTTATCAAAGACGAATACTTAAAGAAAATCTATAAATCAGGTTCCATCAGCCTGTCGTGTCTAGCAAAGTTTGTAATTTATTTTAATTTCTGCAGAAGTCACTCTTGTTTCTATCTTGGTATTAAATAAGAGTAAGTTATTTTTATGATGAATAAGAAAATTCTTATTGGTCGGGAAAAACCAGCACTATGATAATGTTGGGAAAAACAAAAAGATGGCTATCCTTAAGAATTTTATTGCTTCCAGAACTTTAATTCAGTGATAAGAGCGCAACGTGTGATGGGTGGTTAGACGCACGTCACGAGTTCGAACTCTGCCTTGGACAAATTAACTTTATATATAAGTGGAAAGGCTAGAGGAATGGGCTCATTATCCACTGATTTTAGAACCTTGTGGCAGCTGGCCCCCGAGGATTTCTCGATTATCAAAATAAGAAAAAAAGAGAGAGAGATGTGCTATCCCTATTTTTATGTGGAGTTGCTATCATGGAAAATGTCTACTTTTATATACATCCCTGAGGTTGGGGTCATGTCTAATTTGCAAACATTTGCTCTTTAACTTATATACAGTTGTTAGCATTTCCTTGAGAACACCTCTCCTTCCAAAGGACCCATAAAGCACCAGGGGGTTGGTGCTCCGAATCGTCTTATTCTCTCTGGTTGTGCTCCAGATATCCAATCCTAGGCGTACGGATGAGGAGAGGTTAAGTGTCCCCCATTGGTTGGGAGAATGGGTTGCCTCCTCATATGGTCTTGAGCAATCCTCATCTTGTAAAGAAAATGGACCTTGTGCCTAACTCAACCTCAAATGCTAACTCATGAGGTGAGGAATTTCCAAGCCCATATGAGGTGACAACTTATTTCACCAATCAACGTGTGACACTTAATGCCCAAGCACGCCTACGACTGGACATCTGATGCTTGGACATTATAGCATGGGAGCAACAGTCAACACTGGGTAAACCAAGAATAGGATGAGTCTGCCTCTGTACCATGTGAAGAATGAAGCAAAGAGGAGAAAATACAGCTTGATTATTCCCTCAAGCTAGTGAGTTCAAATACTGAAGTGTATAAGATCTAAAATAGTAAGGAAGACCATAAACTAACTAATTATTGGGGAAGTAACAATCTAATTAGTTCTCACTGATCATAATTGATACACAATATTATTTATAATATTCTTGACACATCTCATGAGCTAGCTTTGGGGTTGAGTTAGGACCACAAACATTTTCTTAATAGTTGTGAAGGAAGGAAAGAAATCCTGTTTATGCTTTTGGTCTCGTAATAATATGTTTATATACTTTTAAATTGGAACACCCAAGGCCTTTTACTGAATCCATCATTTGCTTGATTTCATGGGTTGTCTATCTACTCATTGGCTTCTGACTCCTTCACTGTTGCTTTGTTAGGTGCGCATTGAGGCCGCTTTGACCTTGCGCGCGTTAGCTGAGGTTGATCCTACATGTATTGGTGGTTTGATTTCTTATGCAATAACGATGCTTGGAGCAGTGAGAGAAAATATTTCATTTGAAAAGGTAAAGCCAAGATAGATACTTGGTGCTCATTTTTCTAGTTTTGTCCTGGTAACCTGGCTCTATCAGCTTGGTTCATCATGATGTTTCCTGTTCAACATTTTTATCTAATTGTTTCAAACTGCATCTCTTGGTGGAAATAGGTCATGTTTGTCTTGTCAAACTGTTATTATGGACCATAAACAAATCAACTAACCACATAACTAGATTTAAAGACAGTGGTCTCCAATTTTCTGGAAATGGAACTTAGGTTGGATTGTCTCTTTTGCTTAACAATGAACTCTTGATTCACCTATTCATTATCGTGCTTTCGCTTATACATCCTGTGCTTCATTTTTTATGACATTGTTTTTATTTGGGATGTTCCTACATGTTTGACACTATTCCATTAGTAGTATTATTTTATGTAAACTTTTACAACTTTCATGTTCAGATTCATTTAACTATTTGAATTTTGTACTTTGACGGTGATATTTTCTCAATCAAGCAATCTTTTCAACCATTGCTTTAGTGTTTTCTTCCATCCCTCTAATATAATACGCAAGTCAATTTAGCATTTTAAACTCCATTTCCATTCAAATACCTTCATAAATAAATGAAAAGGAGAGAATATTTCCACCCAAAAATTTGTTTTTCAAGAAGACCTTGATTCAGAATTCCTCAAGATGTGTTTCTATTGAGTTGGTTTTTCTTCTCTGGCAAACTCACTATGTCCTTTCAGCTTTTTGGTAGGATACTGTTATCTTGTCCTTGTCTTCAAGGATTGACAACACTTTCTTTTGCTGTTGTATATCTTTTTGCAGTATTTTAGCCTTCAGATCTGTAGGCATACCTGTACTTTAGACGTTGGCTATGTATTACTGGGTTAGTACTTTGAGAAATTACGTCATCCTTCTTCTAATTAATTGATTTAAAGAAGGGTTTCCCCCTGTACGAGAGGTGTAAAAAAACCAAAATAATCCCACAGGCTTGAGTAGCGCCTACCCAATCAGCTATACAAGTCAATGTCTTGTGTGCTCCAAAAAATAAACAGAAAGAAAATTATATTTGATCTTGAAAATCATGTTCTCTTTGCCCTTGGTTTAATGATTTCATTTTCTGTTTGATTTACAGGGAACTAATCTAAAGTATGAACTGGAGTGTCTAGATGGTCAGGCTGCGGTTTTGGCAGCTTTGGTGTCTATTTCACCAAGCTTACCTCTTGGTTATCCATCTCGGTAATGGCTTCCTCCATTTATGTGTAACCTTTTCTTTCTCCCCAAAAGAATGCATAACTGTCTAAAGTTCCATGCTTGTGATGACTGTTAGTTAGTTTTAGTTATTCATATTTCTTGAGTTTGCAAAATCTCTGCACGTTTTGACTTTGCTTTCTTACTTATTATCATATCTACCTTAGTCTCGTCCTTGTAATACGAGCATCTGATTTATAGGCGGCTCGGAAAATTTTATTTTCCCTTAATTCCTAGAAAGCTTTAAATTCACTTAAAAACTGAGAAGATTAAATATTTGTTCACCTGCTATGCTGATTCTCTATGTGTTGATTCTGATTGGAGTGTTAAATTTGGATTTTCCTCCATGGCTCTTTCACTTGCTGTTTGTTTAATGTACCTCTCCAATATGAATCTGAAATAGGAATAGGCTAACTGTAGAAATTTTGTTTTTTTGCTGAGATTAGTTTTGCATGGACAGCTAGTCAGGCCTTGTATTTGAAGTTTTGAAGTTTTGGCTCTTGATTAGCTCTTGATTTTTGATTTTTGGATTGATCCAGGCTTGACTTGAATTCTGACTCTTTTAGTCTTTTTTAGTCTTCTTTGACTTTCAGTCTTCTTTGTCTTCCATAGTCCCCCAAGTGTTAGATTTTGAAGTATGTAATCTCGAGCACTTGATTATTCCTTCCATGTGGTCCATCTCCTAAAAAGGAAAATACATACCGGACTCGGAGGTATATTTTTAGATGATGACTGCTTAACCCTTTTTATTTCCATCAGAAAGGTTGTAACTCAGACCGAAAATAATTTTGTATCCCGCGTGTCTTTCAGGTCTAATATCATCATTTGGTATGGGCTAGCTTTTTGCCTATCATCTAAAATTGTTAGTATAATTTAACTGAACAAAACAAAATCGTAGTTAAGTGATACCTGATCGTGGGTATTTCCCTTGCTTAAAAATAATATTTCTTCAAATGAACAACATTCCAATTCGAAGGTAACACCTTGTCGTCCATGGTTTCTAATTCATAAGCACCTTTCCCAGCGATACCTCGCACTTTATAAGGACCTTCCCAATTTAGGTTAAACTTTCCTGCTCCAGCTGTTTTTGTTGATTGAAAATCCTTTTTCAGAACAAAGTCCCCAATCTTGAAGTATCTGAGATGAGCCTTCCTGTTGTAGTATCGTTCAATGGTTTGCTTCTGTGCTGCCATCCTTATTGTATAGAACATTTCTGAAGATGTTATTGGAAATATATCCTAAACTTTGAAGTTCAGGATCTCCGCTAATTAGTGGAATATTTTAGCAGATCCTGCTAAGCATACTTTTCGGCATCGTGTAGTTGAAGATCGTCGTTTTCAATCTGTATCTGATCCAGCTGTCTTTGAAATTTGAGATACGTAGATTTTACTTTGTTCAGGCATGCATATTGATCTGAAAAATAACGGGCAACTGTTATATCATTTTCATGGTTGTCTCGCGTCACAATGTTAATATGCTATATATTTCCTCTTTGCTGCATTTTTCTTTCTGAAATCTATTTCTCTATGGGTAGCCTGTTTCTGTCCTTCTGGTGTTAGGCATCTGAAGTAACATGACTCAAAGATAATATCTCAAAACAGATTTACCCATCAAAAAAAAAAAAAAAAAAAAAAACTGAAAACAGTTCGACAGGATTCTGTAGTTCTTTTCCTTGATTTTATTATCATCTCTGTTGCTAGAGCTATTATCTCAGCCTCCTTTTCTTTCCAGTCGAAGGCATTTTTTATGGTTGTTAGCAGTATCATGTATTCTTTTATTCATGTCCTCATGCTTTTCTTTATTTTTTTCTTATTTTTATCTTGGGGACCTTATGCAGTTTGCCCAGATCAGTAGTTGAACTGTCTAAGAAAATGATAATGGAATCAAGTTGGAATCCTATGGCAGCAGCCGTTGAAAAGGAGGCTGGATGGATGCTCTTATCCTCACTGCTTGCATGCATGCCGAAAGAGGTACAGTTAGTGGTTTTGTTGATATAACTTCTCCGCTTTTGTTTTTCATGGTGCTATTTCATTGGAGATGCAGGAACTTGAGGATCAAGTTTTTGATATTCTTTCTTTATGGGCTTCCGCATTCCATGGAAATCCAGAACGCCATATCAGTGAAACAGAAGATCTCCAATCTAACATAAGGTTAGATATGTTAAATTTATAGAAAATTATTTATTATGATTTGAGGAAAAATTAAATAAGCCTGGTTAGATATGTTAAATTTTACACAACTATGAATGTTTTATTTGTCGTTTGGTAGAATTTTAGGAAAATTAGATATTGGTAATGACATGGTGACTTTGTCTGTGTACCTACTGTTCAATATCGTTTTAGTCAGCCTAGATCACCTACATTTTGGATAAGCCAGTATCCCAACTCTAAACCACATAAGATGGATGGATACGATCATTATGAGAAATTTATTGTCATGCTTTGTTGGGACATACCAAACAGCTAAAAGTGTAGCCCCTCTATGTTAATGTTACTTCTTCTTACTCTCCTCTATCCCTATCGCTTGCTGCCGTCCAAAAAATTACACCTTTTCTGGCGGCGTACAGAAAACCATCTACTCCCTCTGCAACAATTTCTAGTATGATTTAACTGTGAACAACCTATCTCTCCTCTTTCCCCACCTTCACGAATCTTGTGCAGAAGTAGTATTCTCTGCTTTTAGAGTAACTCCACCAAGTCTTGGAAAGCGACCATGTCTTAGTGATTCCTTCTAAACTTCAGATCCCAAAGTATCTCCCCTCTCTTGCACCCAATGTATCTATTGGGCTGTTATCACTCTCTGGGTTTATACTCTGCCGATTTTAGGGAAAACAAGCTTCGACATGTTTTCACCTCACCATTTGTGGTTGCAAAAGTTAATCCTTCTTCCATCCCCATGAATGTATTATGGACGCCGAAGTCTTCACAGTCCTTCATAATGCTCCTCTATAGTCCGCACTCAAACAGTAGTAAGAAATTTCTAATCCTCTAACAGCCATCGATTGTGCCATACTTTTCTGTTACCACTCCATAGAGCCTGCTCCTCAACTCATAACTTCCATAGCTATTTCTCTAGCAAACCTTTGTTGAACACTCTAAGGTCTTTCCCTCCTGAAACACCACCTTCTTTTCGGAGATGGGATGACCCTCTTACTCACTGTGTAAACTTTCTGATATAATCTGCAGCATCCATAGGAAATTCGTCTGGGGTCTTTCTAATTTTTCTGTTGCACTAGCCAGTGCCTGTAGTCTGTAACTCCATATAGCCTTCTATGTGGGGCTCGGTTCTCCGCCCCTGAATATCTCTTACAGGACTTGATTGAGAATTATATTGTGAAGAACCTTTCCAGATGATACTATCTATTCCGCCAAAGTATGTAAAGTTGTATAGACTCAATAGGAACGATTCTACCTCATAAAACTCCCAGTTCTACAGAGATCTTCTAAAGGAGATGTCTTATGAAGTTTGTTTCCTTCCAGGCTTCGAGACTTGCCCTTCTCTTGTTTGTGACCAATTAGAACAAGCAGGGAAAGTCTTTTTTCATCGTGTTATCTCTGTACAACATCGAGCCAAAATTGTATCTTCTAATGGTTTCAACCAATGAACAAACAAATAAAGTCAGAAGTTCATTTTCCCTATCATGATCCCTTTCTATTTACTGGTCTAATATGGTAATTGTACATCATAGTGAACCAAATTGATCATCACCATATTTTCTTGTAATCACCTTCCTCCAAACAGCTTCTCCTCCATTGCATATATTCGAAGCCATTCTCCTCAAAGCTCCGTGAAATATCTCAGGTCTCTGTATATATCTAGGCCCCCAAGCTCAATAGGTTTTGTCCTATTCCAATTCACGTGGAAAATTTTCTTTTCTTGCATTTGCATTATCCCATAGGTTACTTCTCATTAGTTTCTCCAGTATGAGAATGCTTTAGCGTTGCCTTTATAAAAGTGACTTCCTTTCCCTATTGAGAGATACCATCTCTTCCACCTCTCTAATCTACTCTTCAAATATTTGCATCCCCGGTTCCTAGAGTTCCACTTCCTTGTATTTCCTCCTAGTGTGAAGACTCAGGTATATCTTGTAGGTAATTTACAAAACTTACAACCCTCTCACTTGCCAATGCATTGGTGTTCACGTCTCCAACCGGTAAGAGCTCTGAGTTCCTCATCTTCATCTGGAGGCCAGACATTTCTCAAGCCAGATCAACTCATCAAAGTCCTGAAAATCAGTTATCTTGTATGTAATTTACAAATCTTACAACCCTCTCACTGCTGATGCATTGATGATCACCTCTCCAACCGGTAAGAGCTCTGACTTCCTCATCTTCATCTGGAGCCAGCTGGAGGCCAGACATTTCTCAAGCCAGATCAAAGTCCTGAAAAACGCTTGAATCTGTTTCACTTTGGTCACATATGGTCAACATGTAAGTCTCCAAACAATAGATGTGATCAGTGTTATCAAAGGCGAAAAGCGCAAAAAAGCTCTAAGGTCTGTCGGGGCTTTAAGCGCAAAGCGCAAATAAAGCGTGGGCTTTAATGAAAAAAGGCGCAACCGGAGAAAAAGTAAAAATATGTATATGTAGTGTAAGACTATTAATTATAAGCATGAATAACAAATATATGGACAAAGAAATTGAAAAAAATTTACGATAAAGTGAAATATCAATTGTTTAATGATGCCTTTTCAGGATTACACTCATTGGCAAGTAAAAGTAGGCCTAAGAGCCTTGATGCGATACTAAAGCGCCCACAAAGCGAGGCGAAGCGCTCAACCTGTTTTGAGCCTCGTTTCAGGGCTTAAGCGTGCCTTTGACGACACCGGATGTGATACACTTCTTCTTACTTGACGAACCCCCTATCTTAAACCTGCAAACTATCCTCCCCAGATGGTTTGCTCGAATTGCTTGCTTAATGCTTTCATCACCATTAAGAACATTATTGAAGATAACAGGCTCTTTGTCTTAAGCCCCTGCCACTGGCAAAGAACCAAAGTGGAGTGCTATTCACCATATGGAGAACTTAATTTAGAGATATATTAGTAAATCCATCTCCTCGACTTGTCCAGCATTTCATTCTATAAAAGGTAGAGCAGGAAATTCTACTTGACATACATAATCCTTTTCGGTGTCCAGCTTGCACCTAACTTCCTGAAGTTTGCTCCTTGATCTGTAATCTACTGACTCATTTGCAATCAGAGTAGCGTTTCAAATCTGTCTCCTTCCCACAAATGTATTTTCTGGTGTCGAGATGAGTTTGTCCGTGACGCCTTCAATCTGTTTACAAGTACTTTTGGTGGTAATTTTGCCTAGTAGGCTAGTGTCGTTATTCCTAGTGTCCAGCGCTCCCCCTTCTTCAGGATTAAACAATGAATGAGGAGTGAAAGCTCTTCTCAAAACAGCAAATATCGTAAAAATACTCCAAACGTTCCCTAACATCTTTCATCACCACCACCCAGCAATGATGGAAAAAGGCAGAACTGAAGCTGTTAACAGGCCGGTGACTTGTCCCTGTATGGTACTATGTTTCTCTCTGCTTGCTCCACTTCATCCTCCTCGAAAGACTAGTCAAGCGCATTCCTCTCAATCTGGCTGATTTTCTGAAATGTGCTGCCTTTAAAGTTGGGTTTCCATTCCTCATTTTTTCTTGTAGAGGGATGGTAATGTTGAATAATTCCTTCTTATGAAGTTGTTCCTGCTATTTGCATTGGCGATACAGTAGAAGAATCTACCAAATACTTATTCCGATGGAAGGACCACACTGATTGAAAAGAATGTAACTTGAATAGCATCAAAGTAATCTGAATTTTGTAAGCAAGTCAGATGAAAGTATGCATGTTTAGGTTTTGTCCAATTTAATGGGTTTTTAGATTATTACTTATTTTAGGATGAAAATTTTTCACTTTGACAAATCATTCCACGTCTATTAGTCTTTCCCGTTCTTTCGAGTTACAAATTTGCAAAAGGAAATTCACGAAGATTATACAACTACTCTATTTTACCGAGGGACAAAGGGGAGCCTTGGAGCAATGGTAAAGTTGTCTCTGTGTGACCTATAGGTCATGGGTTCGAGTTATCATCAGTGTAGGCTGTCTACATCACATTCCCTGGGGTGCGGCCATCCCTGGACCTTGCGTGAATGCCGGGCTTCCCTTTTTCTCATTCTATTTTACTGAGGGACAACATAGGCAAAAAGAGCAAATTTCATCAGATAAGAATCCTCTTGTTTTTAAGAAAAGCAACAAATATAATATCTGCTTTCGCAAACCTAAATAAATAATAAATAAGTATTCCCTATTTAACCAGTTAAACTTTTGGATGATGCGTTTTACATAATTGAACATGGTATATCCGAGTTGATAAAGGTCTTGAGTCCGACTTTCACATTCACTGATCAACAAGATAGCCCACGTGCTGGTATGATCAGTATAATTTCTATACTTATCTATCTTTTTTTGTTCCATTGCAGCATTCTGTACTTTATAAGTGTCTTCAAGCAAATGTCTCTAAATGTAATCTTGTGCTCTTTGTGCTGCTGTACAATTTTGTTTCCTAAAACTTTTAATGTGGTTTCTGAAGTCTGCGACTATATATAACTTTGTGAAGCTCTTTTCATTTTATTTGTAGCGTATGGTGTGCTGCAGTGGATGCATTGACAGCATTTATAAAGAGTTTTATCTCTTCTGGTGCTGTGAACAAGGGGATCTTACTTGAACCAGTTCTGTTATACCTTAGTAGGTATAGATACATGTGACTTATGTACGTTTTCTGTGAGAGTCTGGTGGAGCTCTCTTATGTTGCTTATGTTTGTGAAAATTGTTAATACAGGGCTCTGTCATATATATTGCTGTTGGCAGCCAAAGACCAAATGAGTGTCAAACAGGCAGCGGAGATATTTATCATCAAGACACTAATAGCCTATCAGTCAATTTCAGATCCAACTGCATATCGGAGAGACCATGCCCGTCTTATTCAGATATGTGCAACTCCTTATAGGTGAATGTTTGATCCAGCTCATCAGCTATGACGTAGATATGTATTTCCCTGGCAAGAGTCGTTCCTTTTCTTTTTCTGCAAGGGCACCTCTTTTTCTTTTCATTTTTGGAAGAGCGATGTCATTCTTATTTTTTCCTTTTCGGGATAGGGAAGCTTCGAAATGTGAGGAAAGTTCATGCTTGAGGATGCTGTTAGACAAAAGAGATGCTTGGCTTGGCCCTTGGAACCCTGGCAGGTACTTAGCACCAAAATCATGGAACTTGTTCCTTTCTTTCCGTGGATTATTTGCAATTTCCAGGGGAGTAACTTTGTTTTTTTAACCATGGACTTGGCTATGGTTAATGATGTGCACATCATTACCAAATATTGTCTCCTTTTAACTTGGTACTAATAACCCAATATAGAAATTAGTCATTTATCTTGTTGATTGTTCATCCAGGGATTTGTTTGAGGATGAACTTCGCTCATTTCAAGGTGGAAAAGATGGTCTAGTACCATGTGTATGGGATAACGAGCTTCCGAGCTTTCCTCAGGTAAAGAACTTTCGCTGAAGAGGTTGACTTTTTATGAAAGAAATATAATTTGCTTGACGTCATATAACTTCAGAAGCCATGAAGAGGATTCAACTTTTTCCCCTTGTTTGATATCCATTACTAATACATGTTTCTGATCATGAAGCCGGAGACTACAAGCAAAATGTTAGTGAATCAGAAGCTCCTCTGCTTTGGATCCATATTTGCTTCCGAGGTAAGTGAATATGGTTGATGGCTTGGCTTTGTGTTAGAATTATGTGCAGATATGGAGGCATTGATAGCTTGCAACTTAGTTTGTCATTGTTCCCCTCAGGATATTGGTGGAATGCTCTCACTCCTCGAAATGATTGAGCAGTGTCTGAGAGCTGGAAAGAAACAAGCATGGCATGCAACCAGTGTTACAAACATATGTGTGGGCCTGCTATCTGGCTTGAAGGTGATCTAATAATTTAGACTTTTTATTCGCTTGTCCGGAATTTTACATGCCTTACATCTGCTTCTCTTGTGCTTGCCTTCATCACAGGCTTTGCTTGCTCTACGTCCTGAACCCTTACCATTGGAAGTACTTAGTCTGGCACAATCCATCTTTCAGGTTTTCACTATCTTTTTGTTGATATTTTAGTGCCCTTGCCTTTCTTTGTCCTTTACAGTCTTTCTTAGCGTTTGGTGTTTACCTTGACAGAGCATTCTGGCTGAGGGTGACATCTGTGCTTCTCAACGCAGAGCATCATCTGAAGGTCTTGGCCTATTAGCTCGACTAGGAAATGATGTGTTCACTGCCAGATTGGTTAGTTCCATTTGAATCTTTTCACAGCCTCCTGGTTCTAGGACAGCTTTCTGGGTTGCATCTTGTAGAGTCATGCAACAATTAGTATCATTGAATCCGTAAGAATCTCAATTACCCATGCTCCGTTGTCATTTTAACTGGTACGTGTCATTGCAGACAAGAGTGCTCCTTGGTGATATAAATTCAGCGGTAGATTCAAACTATGCTGGTTCAGTTGCTATATCACTTGGTTGCATTCATCGCAGGTAAGCTTGTTGAATGATGCAAACTTAGTGTGTACCTTTATCATTTCACTAAACACATGCATGAATTCCTTTTATATGACAGTTCTTGTCGCTCTCGACTCTTTCTTACATGAAAATTTCTTCCACAACCTTTGACCAATCTGGTGGTGCTATTACTTACTTCTTTCTCCCCTTCCCTCCAATGAAG
Organism: Nicotiana tabacum; assembly: GCF_000715075.1. Lineage (NCBI taxonomy): Eukaryota > Viridiplantae > Streptophyta > Magnoliopsida > Solanales > Solanaceae > Nicotiana > Nicotiana tabacum. The sequence continues at coordinate 144,567,424 of NC_134096.1, read as the reverse complement.
AGATCTTTGGTATTGGTAATTATGTCGATGTGTTTCAACTTTAAATGCACCAATTCTGCTTGTCCATGAGCAGCTTGTCAAATTGAAGTGCAAAGCAGTATTTAAGGTAAATAAAGGTTTAATGAAAATAGCTGATTGTCTAATTATAATGCATTTTGGAGCTAAAATTTGTAAGCACCGATCAATTAGTGAGGTTTTGAGCTGATACAATAAAAAACAGTTTACTTATGTCAATGATGGAAGAAATACTTATCTCATGATGTGAGCAAATACTTAGGAAGTAACTTATGTAATTGAATCGATCCACCAAAGTCTTGAGTAAATGTGTAGTATCTGATCCCAAAGATAGTAAGTACTTTCTTTCTTATGAAAGAAAGTCTTTTCCAAAGATTCTATATAAGTTTATTTATGAAACCGAGATAGTTATCTTTCTGCACTAAGAGGTTTGTCTGAGTATGCTGTTTGAATTGTTGTTTGTTAGTTATCTGCAGTCCTCATTCTGTTAAACCTTCTTGCAGCGCAGGAGGGATTGCATTGTCAAGTTTGGTTCCTGCTACTGTTAATTCTCTTTCTTCTCTGGCTAAAAGTTCAAACACTGCCTTACAAATTTGGTCTTTGCATGGTCTATTGTTGACTGTGGAGGCTGCTGGATTGTCCTATGTTTCTCATGTTCAGGTATCCATATATTCTGAGTATGATACTTCAGTGTCTCTGAGAGCATCAGTTATCCACATTCTTTGATTATCATGGCTAACATTTGATTTAGTGTCTGTTTTTCTTATCACATTCTTCGGTTGTCATGGCTAACATTTGATTTAGTTGTCTGTTTCTCTTATCACATCTTGTAGAATCTACTCATGCTGACCAAATTTAAGATATTCTTTTCAAATAGGAAGTGTTTGATAAGAAGAGGATGGGTTTAACTATTTTCTGGTTTATCGGAGGTCAGAAGTGTCTCTTGAATAGATGATAAATAATAGAAACTCTCGAACTTCAGCCAGCTGTTTATGGCTCTCTCTTGAGCATGTTACTTATCAAGAAACTAATTATCATGTTCAGATAACATATTTGGTTGGATCTAGTGGAAAAAGTCAAGATATTCAGTTGTGAAGAAGAGACCATAGGCTAAGAACAAAACGTGCTTTGCTAATAAATCCGTTAAGATTTACTTGGCTACCTTCGTTCAGAAACGCATCTAATGTTCACTCTACTATTTTATTGATATGTTCTCCAGATGGTGTTTGTGTCATCTTGTGTTTTGTAAGTGGGTAATTGTCCTTCCTTATTGCTCTTCATTTTGAAGCCTGATCGCGATAAATTATTGATTAAGGAATTTTCTTGAATCGTTAGGCCTTAAAAGCTTCCCCACCTGATATGTTGTAAGTTGTAACTTTTATTTTTTTGGTTACCATTTTTATGTTCACATTGCTTCAAGAGGTTACCCTTCTGATATGTTGAACAAGAAAGGCGATTTATCATTTTTTTTTGTTTGGCACCTCTAGGTTCTAATTCAACTCTTCGTTTAACTCTAAAGTTTCCTATCTTCTTTTACTTTCAGGCGACACTTAGCCTTGCCATGGATATTCTGTTGTCAAATGAGATTGGTTCGACTAACCTGCAGCAGGCAGTGGGACGCCTTATAAATGCTATTGTTGCTGTCCTTGGTCCTGAACTTTCTCCTGGCAGTATATTTTTCTCGCGTTGCAAGGTTTGTCAATTCAATCTTTAAGAAGCTTTAATTTGTATTTTTGGTCCATATTAATAGAAGCATCATAACCTTAAGACAACAAAAGTGCAAGAACTCCCCCAAGCTCACATGGATATGTTAGAAAGCTAGTTTTAGTAAAGCGAACTTGCTGAGAGTATCTAGTTTTTAAAATTGAGAAACCTGTATGTCGTTTACTTACCACCTTTTTATGGCAAGTGTTATATGTGCAACTAAGTAACATTGTATTGATAAATGAAAGATCACTTATGGGTTACAAGTGTATGTCAAGTGTCTCTTAAACATTCATTAAACTCATCATGTTTGTTGAAGTTTCTCTATATGTAGTCAAATTTAACTGAGGCAAATATCGGATATGTAATGTACTACTCTCTCTGTCACAATTTATATGTCATACTTTCTTTTTTAATCTGTTCCAAAAAGAATGTCATACTTTCTGATTTAGAAACATTTTAACTTTAAATTTCCATTTTACCTTTAATGAGATGATTTAGCCATCAAAATGTCAACTTTGAGATTGTCTGTGTCATCTCAAAACATTTATCTTTTAGCAATTTTGTGGTTAGATAAATTTATAAGTATAAATGAAATACACTTGAATATCATTTTTGCTGAAAAAGATGGATGGATTTTTAATTAGATACTTTCTAATCATTAAATATCAATACACAGGAACCTATATGTAATTACAGCATTTTTATGTTACTTTGTTTCATGAGCTCAAGTAGGAGTGTCAAATTTGGTGAGGGATATGATGGGTATGTTTAATTTTTTAGGTTGTTATTATATTTTAAAGATACCCATGTCATCCCTGATCAAAATGGGCTGGTAAAATGATGGCAATAGAGCTATGGCATCATTAGATAAATAACAAAGTATGCACTAAAAGTGGATATCCTCTGGTCCGAGGAATTTCTCTGCTAAGAAGTAGTGTGATGCTCTTATCAAGAGATAAATACATTAAAAAAAGATGGAACAACTTCCTTGATAACCGTATTTGTCCTAGAACTATTTATTGTAAAGTTTAGCGTATAAAATGTTATGGGGTTTCTGCCAAATAATCCTAGTATAGGAATTGAGATAATGAGACGCAAAAATCTACTAAAAGTTGGAGGACTAAACAAAACGACCTATTAGCATGAATTGTTTTACCATATTTGAAGGTCTTTAATTTATATTTGACCACAAGGAATTATAAACTGTGTCGTCTTGTCAGTTGTCACTGTTCGCTATCAATATTATGATATTCAATTATCCGAACAAAGTTATCTAAAAGATATAAAATACTTGCCTGGGGTAATTGATGCAGTGAATAATCTTCTTCACTGGTATTGTGCTTAGCATACACGTCTTCCAATATATTGAGGTGGCTTTTGACTTCAGTAGCACCATTTCTTTTTTTGCCTACTAGCTTTTTCTAACCTTAATTTGTCCAGTTTCAATTTAATCTTGTGTTTTTCTTCAGTCTGTCATTGCAGAGATCAGCTCCCGGCAAGAGACTGCAACACTTTATGAGTATGGCCACTTGTTGCTCATATATTTGTCCCATTTTTCTATTAACCAAATAAGAAGCAATAGTTTTGAGACCAGTGTGGTTTAGGTCTGGCGAGGACATCAAAGCACTTCATTTGACTCATGCCTGCTTTATCTAGCTTTGTAATATTCACGTTGAATTTTTTTAATGTTTGGATTTTATCTTATTTTTCTTGTTAATTTGAAGGAATGTCCGATTCACTCAGCAGCTAGTTCTTTTTGCGCCACAAGCTGTTACTGTGCATTACAATGTGCAAACACTCCTCCCAACTCTATCCGCAAGACAGGTAGTGCTTTCTCTCCCTTGGAAAAAGAGGGTGGGGGATCAGAGGACTAGAGGACTGGGAGTGACTCCTTTCTTGTTTAATCTTGTGAGTACTGAAACTTCTGAATTTCATTTACAACAGCCAACGCTGCGACGTTTAGCTCTATCCACTCTGAGACATCTCATTGAAAAGGATCCAGTAAGTAATTTGACTCTGACCTATGTGCCATCCTGTGCTTTAGATATTTTGATACCTTAAGAGGCTAGGTTTTGCCAGTTGTCAGGGATATAGACGGATCAATAGCACTTTCTATGCTTTAAACCTCTTTGTTGTATACTATAGAGCTTGCTCGAATACTAATTAGGACGAGCTAATATTCAAGAATCAAGTTAATTGCTTAAACTCTAATGATACGAGTTCTGTTCAAATATATGTTAAACTAGAATATGGCATTATAGGCAATAAAATACTCTTCATATAGTCTAAAACTTGAAAATCCTTAAAGAGCAAAACATCACATCAAATGGGGGTCAGATCCTTTTAATCCTAACTAAAGTATATATCCCATGTGAGAAACAAAAAACACCACGAGAGCACAAGTATTCATCGACGGAATCCAGAAGTGGAACTTCACGGCACAGCTCCACTGACACAGGAGTTTGTTTTATTTGCCTTCTTCCTGTTACTTCCACCAATCCACGTCCCCCGCTCCAAACTCCTAACCCTTCAACTTTTTCCCTTGGCTTAGAAATGAGGCAACCTCCCCCTTCCCCACCCCTCGGGCTTCTGCCTGGCCATCCCCACTCTCTCCCTTAATGCAGGCACCATTCCTGTATTCAGAAGAATACATTGAAATCATCAGCCAGGTTATATACTGACAACCTTTTGGATCTTGGTTGAAATCCTGTCGTGCCTGTTTGAGTGGCTTTTCTGAATACTCTGAAATGACTGCAAAACTACAGGGCTGTTTTGTGCAGTCAACTCCAGACTTCATCCTTTTGATGACTTCTTTCATTGTTCTTGACATTCAACTGGCAGGAAAACTGCTCCCATGTCTTTCCACTTGGAAAACATAACATGTGAAAATCATACAGCTAAGAACAACCTCTTTAAATGAGAAATGTAATGTATACTCGAGAAGAGTTTATGAAGAATAATAAAATGGCAATTTCAGGAGATCTATTTTCAATTCACTCTTATAGTTTCCGAGTTCCGATTTGTCTGCTGTGCACTATATTTTAACTGATGCTTGATGGTGTGCAGGGGTCCATCATGAATGAAAATATTGAAGATACATTATTCCATATGCTGGATGAGGAAACTGATGCTGAGTAAGTTATTATGCCCACACAAACTGGTCCTAACCCTTATCCCTTAATTGTTCTCTAATTTGGTCTCTTTCCGTTTGTTTGGGTTGGCTTTATTAGTTTTAGGTCTAGTGTCTGGCGTTCCTTTTCTTTTTTGGAAATGAGTTAACTAGTTAGATTGAGGGAGGCCCAAGGTCCATTTTCTTAACGGTGTGAGATTAATGAAATGCTTTTTTACTTGTACAAGCAAAGTTATGCACTAGAATCATTTGACTAGGGAGGGAAGTAATTTAGGAGAAAACTGCAATAGGAAAGAAATATGTGGGTATATCATACTTCCTAGTTTATGACACAAGATGAAATAGTTAACATCGTTATGTATCCTTCCCAAGCATGAAGAAAAACATTTTTATTGATTTAGTTCCTTGTATAAAGGTAAATGTAGCCCCCCCCCAAACCATTAATACCCCACACTTAAACAATTGCTCATCCTGGAGCAATCAGATTACACTTCAAATAGTGGCGGCCTCTTTATCAAATAATTTTCCTAACTCATCACGTCAAGAATATTTAAAGCGAACTCATCACCATACAATAATCACTAAGCCTCGAGACTCAACTCACAAGCACCACGTATTTTTAAACATCCGCTCACTAACTCTAACATAAGGGCCAAAGACATACCTTTACTTCGCAAATCTTGCGCCCTCACACCAAAATAGAGAATAGTTCTACACACAGTAAATTTCAACAACAACTAGAAATGTAAGATAGAAAAAATTCACTCACTCTCAAAATAAAATTCATGTGCCATAGAAGACGTACCATAGGCTTTCCTGTAGTGTAATACCCTACTAATTTGAGCTTATTCCGTCAAGGATCAAGTAGGAATTAATTTTGTTTTGAAGTTCGGAATACGAGAGGCAACCGTGTAATTTTTGGTGTGATTGAACATTGAGTTCCTTAACTTTTTGGAAAGAAAATTTACAAGTTTAGAAACTACACACAAAGTAATGTGTAAACCACAATTTTAAAAATTTAAAATATTTATGAATTTTTTGAGAAAATTGTAGTCAAAGACAAATAATTGACTTCCCAATTATTGATAGTATCATATACTCGGACTAAGGGAGTAGCTGGTTGAATTATACTAGTTTTTAATGCCATGCATCTTCTTTCTTTACCCCCTTGGAAAGTGTTTTTCCTTTTTGTTGCTAGCTTTGCCTGTTCGAGTGCTCTGTATTAATCTACCTGAATAGCTTTATATTTGCTTTACTTTTGCTATCTCTTTTCGCTTTAATTATCTTAATGTTTTTCCCTCTACCTGTAATTGGATGCTTTCAAATTTGTGTGCTAACTTTTGTGCCTTACTTAGAGTTCTTCCAATTTTGCAGGATTGGCAGCTTAGCACGGACCACAGTTATGCGGTTGCTTTATGTATCATGTCCATCACAGCCATCACGATGGCTATCAATTTGCCGCAATATGGTAATTTTATCATCCACATTGCCACTTATTTTTGTAATCTGGTCAACATCTTCGGGATAAGCTATTCTGAAAATTGAAGGAGTGTAGTCATGAATTGAAAACATTTTACTTTATTTTTAATTAAACTAGACTGAACAGGATTAAAAGATTCTTCGAAACTCGTCTATGAAATATTTATGATCTTATTCAAGGATTATGCAGCAAGTTAAACCAGTTATCATATGACTGCATGTAATTCACAGCCCAGAGTCTAGCATTTATGCTCTCGGCAATCTTTATCTTGCCTGTCTAGTATTTTTGCCTTGTGTCACATGGCGCGTGTAGTTTCCCTTCTTGATTTTTATAGTGTTTTATGCCGGTGATGAAGAATGCTTCACTGAAATTGTTTATTGTTTTTAGATTCTTTCGTCATCCTCAAGAGTGATCAGCAGAAGTGACAGTTCACAGAATGATTCTTCAAGTGGTCTGGATGGTGAAACTGGACTTAATTATGGAGATGACGATGAGAACATGGTGTCTAGCTCCCAAAACCCAACCTTCCAAGGTTATAGAAGCAATCATCCCATTGCCTATCTTCCTAGGAACAAGCACCTCAGATATCGAACAAGAGTTTTTGCTGCAGAGTGAGTAGGCAATTGTGTTCCTGGTGTATCATGACGTTAGCTTATTCCTCACTCTAACCGACTTTGGTTTTATGCTCCCCTCTTTGTTTCCTCTCACTGCAACTCTGTTGTATGCCATTTGTAAGCATTTTCCTTTGACATCATCTTGATCTTCCTTCTTCCCCACAACCCACCCTTCAAACTCGTATAATCAGCCAACAGAGTTTTTATGGACAATTATAAAACAATAAAACAATTATGTAAGGATAATGAAATGTCAAAAACAGTGACAGCAAATCATTAATGCCAAACAAGCAGTGGGAATGAAACAAAAGGAATATGGCAGGCATCTATCTTCTACATTTGTGGTGTCCAACATTACTTCACACTATTAAATGCTATTTAGATAGTATTAAGTCTTTACACTCAGTGCCCGCCTGTATGTCTTCTCTTTAATGAAATTTGTTCTACCTTTGTTAAGATTCCACAAATTTTAAATGTTATTTGGCTGTTTCTTGTTATTATCTTAGGCCTTTGTATTTCTCGTCTAGATAGATGTATAACTATACTATTCTTCCGAAAAAGAAGCACACAGAGGAATGCATTATGCTGCAACTGAAATGAGGCTAAAGGTCAACAACCCCAATGCAGTTAACTAATCCAGTAAAGATTTTCTTGATAAGGTCACTTGGAAAGCTTGTAGCAAAGTGATATGGGTGCAATTTGTGCTTAGTCCAAATAAGTATTCATCGAAATAGCATTTCGGAACTGTTTCTGCTCATTCACTCATGAGAGTATCAAGATCTAGGATTGGTGTGTTAATGCGATTGCATACCATGTGCTCCAGATCCATAAGCTTATCTGTTGTCCAAATTACGATGAAAACAGAATCCCCTCATAATTCCATTTTATGAGCCGTCCCAACTCATTCTTCTCTTTCTCGTTGCTTCTCATTTTATTATCTTTCACTGTGAGAATCTTTTCCTATATATTAGTGCATATCTTTTCTCCAAATTACTTTGTCTTGTCAAGAAAATGGTTCTGCTTGTTATATAAAAAAAAATTCCACGTGTTAGTCTCTGATATAATGTATCCATCTGAATAATTTTCTCTGGCTTTTAGGTGTTTGAGTCATCTTCCTGCAGCAGTTGGAAAGAATCCAGCCCATTTTGATGTAGCGTTGGCAAGAAAGCAGCCTGCCAGTGGACCAACTTCTGGAGACTGGCTGGTTCTTCAATTGCAAGAACTCGTTTCACTTGCTTATCAGGTGCTAAAATTCGAAATCAACACCTTGTTGCACTAATGCTATTAAAATCAGCTTTAGTGTGCGAAATAAATTAATTCTCTCCCATCACTTCTTACAGATCAGCACAATTCAGTTTGAAAACATGCGGCCAGTTGGTGTGACCCTACTGAGTACTATTATTGACAAGGTACTGCTTCAATGTTCATTCAACTATTCGGTTGGACTTAATCAATTATGGCCATTCAAATGGTATACCATTATCTTTTAGACATCAGCCTATACTTTGACGTCTAATTTAATGATTTGTAAGTCCATATTAGATATTAGACTGCAATCAAGGTGCAGTTGGTCTGCCTTTGCATTTGATTTAGCTACTACACCTTGAGTTTTACTATTTCAAGATATTAGCTTTCCTCTTATTAGACACAATACACTGAAGTGGGCCATAATTGTCTAAAGGGGATCTCGCTCAGTATGTATGTCCTCTATCCTCGTATAATAGACCTTATCCTGGTGAACCTTTCATATAACTTAGTTTGTAAACTACTACTGCATTCCAATGACTGTCACACAGAGCTTGGTCGTGTGATCATAAGGTCATTGAGCTTGCCAACCAGTCTCCAATAATGACCTTGCACATTTTTACATCTTTGGTTATTGCTGCTCATTTTAGTCCCACGTATAATTGGCGTCAAGATTATTATGGCCTTTCTTACATTGTCTTTGTTGAGTTTCATTTTTAGTTTCTCATGCTTATCATGTGTTGTCAATGCTATTACTATAAATTTCAGTTTGGAACATTGGACCCTGAGCTTCCTGGACACCTTCTACTGGAACAGTATCAGGTAAGTCCTTGGATCATTCTTTCAGTTTATTCTATTAAGCAGCTTGTATACTTCCTAAATGTCTTGAATAATCCCAGTTTAAAGGCATAATCCAAATTGATGCAAAATCCTTACTGATATTAGCTCAACTAAGCTAGTTATGTTACTTCTATTCAGGCCCAATTGGTGTCTGCAGTTCGAACTGCACTGGACTCATCTTCCGGCCCTGTCCTATTGGAAGCAGGCTTGCAGCTGGCCACAAAGGTTATAGAATGCTGCCATGCATCTAGTAGTGTAAATTGATTGCTGTAAGCTTTAAACGGAATCACGTGTGGAAATTGCAGATATTGACATGTAAAATTGTTAGTCGGGATCAACTTGCCGTTAAGCGGATATTTTCATTGATTTCACGGCCTCTAAATGAATTCAATGACCTTTACTATCCGTCCTTTGCAGAATGGGTCTCATGCAAGGTTGGTTGCTTCCTGTCCAGAGGAAAATTAGGATAGGCATATTTCCTTACACTGTTTTCTCCTATCTAAGCTATTTCTCGATGTTGTCTTTCCAGATCAAAGTGAGACTCCTTACAGCACATGCATCTCTGAAATGTTACACCTTTGCGTTCTTGAAAAATCAACAGAAGGAGATTTCCGATGAATATTTAGCTTTATTGCCTCTTTTCTCTGAGAGTTCAAAAATTCTTGGAATTTACTGGCTCTGTCTTCTGAAGGACTACAGCTATATCAGGACTCAGTCATTTCCTAAAGAAAATGTGAGCTCATAGTTTGATACATGTTTCTCTCTTTAATAGCTATAGCTTCTTTCACTTCTAAGGGAATGGAACACTAAGTAGTTGTTGCACTCTCTCTGCTAATTCTGGCAATTTTTTCCATGTTCCAATATGCACTACATGCAGTGGAAACCATTTCTTGATGGAATTCAGTCAACGCTAGTTTCAACTAAATTGCTAGCATGTCTGGAAGAAGCTTGGCCCCTGATCCTGCAAGCCGTGGCATTGGATGCGGTTCCTTTGAACACATATATAGAACGATCCTCAGAAACTGAAAATCAATCTATTACGGACTTAATTTCTGGGTACAGCATGGTTGAGTTAGGTTCAGAAGAGTTTCGATTTTTGTGGGGCTTTGCCCTTCTTCTTCTATTTCAGGGGCAAGATTCGGTTCTTGGTGAATCTAGGCTACCTATTGGTTCTGTCAATGCCATATTATGTGGTGGCGGTGTTGGTGAAGAAGTAAAGTCGACTTCTTTGAAGTTGTGTGAAGTTGTTTTGCCTGTGTTTCAAGTTCTGTCAGCGGAGAGATTTTTTAGCGTAGGATTTCTCACTGTGGTTTCCTGTCAAGAACTGCTGCAGGTACTTTCAATGTCTTGTTGTTCCTGCTAAGTCACTCCAAAGTAATTTGGTTGTCTGTTCTGTATTTGCATTATGGATATCATAACCCTTTCTTTTTTTCTTGGGTGTGCATTTTAAGGTTCTCCAGACATATCATATGGGCAATCAACTATGCAGAACCTCACAGAGATTGTAATTATTGTCACTGAAAAATTGGTTTCTTCTTTGGAGAATATCCATGCTGTGGTTCTTCATTTTTTACATTCCAATTTTGAACCTTTATTATCATCAAACAAAAGGCTTTTGGCATGCTTGTCATATATGTTTCTTTCTTCTTCTGCGCATAGGCCTCTGACAATTTTTTCCATATAAAGATCTCTAATGAAGTTAATGTGAACTTCTGTAATTGAATCTTGATATTTTCTTACATGTGGCTTTCTGCAAATTGCTTTTATTGATACTTTGGCATCTGACATGATGAAAAGACCACCTTAAGATACTGAATGCTGGCTTTATCAAAAAAAGATACTCCACGCAGGTTAAAGCCCATCGCCGACTCATACTTGGTTATGGAACCACCAGAGCTTTACCTGTTTAAAACAAAAAAAAGAAAAGAAAATGGAGCCACCAGAACTCTCATTTGGAGTTCCTATTACCCATCATTATGAAGCTAGAGAGTATGCATTACTGTTGCTTATTGTATTTGAGCATGTCATAACTTTGTCCAGAAAGCCCAAAAGTTCTCTTGGTAATGTCCCAATTATGACGTTAGAGGTTGAGGACACAGTTTCTTTGCTGAGATCGAGTCCCTTCTTTCCAAGTTCATAGGACTGGGCGTTCAAGAGTGCTATTTACTGTGTTGACACTGACAGTTCAGTTAAACTAGCTTGGTTTTTGAGTTGACGTATCAGGAAGGAAAATAGGCGTATGTTTTAAACTTCTAGTTGGTTAGTCTTTCCCGTTAAAACTTTTAGGAAGGAAGGAGAAAGTATTTAACATATTAACTTTTTCCGATTTCTACCCTAGTTGCTTGTCAAGCTTTCTTGTATGCGAATATCCTCCTTCATTTCCTTCTTCTAGTCCTTTTCTGATGCAGTTTTTGAGAGGCTGTGCAGGGAGGTGCTAGCTGAAATTTTTAGTGAAAAAGGAAAAAGGAAATTAACGGATTAACTTTTTGGTTTCTACACTAGTAGCCCAGGAGATGACATAGTGCTGATTGACGAGACGCGAGGCGGGGTTAACACTAAGCTGGAGGCTTGGAGATAGACTCTGGAGTCTAAAGGTTTCAAGTTGAGTAGGACAAAAACAAAATACTTGGAGTGCAAGTTCAGTGATGGATGCATGAAGCCGAAGTGGAAGTGAAACTTGATACACAAGTCATCCCCAAGAGAGATAGTTTCAAATATCTTGAGTCTGGAATCCAAGGCAACAGGGAGATTGACGAGGATGTTACACATTGTATTGGAGCGGGGTGGTTGAAATGGAGGCTCGCTTCTGGTGTTTTATGCGATAAAAATGTTCCACCAAGACTTAAGGGTAAGTTCTACAGAGTGGTGGTTAGACTGACCATGTTGTATGGGGCTAAGTGTTGGTCAGTCAAGAGATCTCATGTCCAGAAGATGAAAGTAGCAGAAATAGGGATGTTGAGATGGATGTGTGGGCATATCAGGAGAGATAGGATTAGGAATGAAGTTATTAGGGACAAGGTGAGAGTGCTACCTGTGGAGGACAAGTTGTGGGAATCGAGGTTGAGATGGTTCGGGCATGTGAAGAGGAGAGACATAGATTGCCCGGCTAGGAGGTGTGAGAGGTTGACCATGAGGTCTGAGGAAGGGTAGAGGTAGGCCGAAGAAGTATTGGGGAGAGGTAATTAGGCAGGACATGATATTGCTTCAGTTTACCGAGGAGATGACCCTTGATAGTAAGGTGTAGAGGCCGAGTATTAGGGTTGCAAGTTGACAGGTAGTCGAGATTTTCTCCTAGTTTTACCAGTAGTATTAGTACTATTCTTGTATTTTCTTATTCTTAGATCTTTATTATTACTCGTTGCGTCGTTCGCTTCCGTTATCTTATTACCTTGTTGTTGCTATAGTGTTTTGCTTCTTTTTCATTATTCTTTGAGCCGAGGGTCTATCGGAAACAACCTCTCTTCCTCACAAGGTAGGGATAAGGTTTGCGTACACATTACCCTCCCCAGACCCCACTTGTGGGATGACACTGGGTTTATTATTGTTATTGTTGTACACTAGTTGCCCTGGAGGTTTCTTCTAGGATGTCAATGTCTTCCTTCATTTCTTTTTTCTTGTCTTATTTTAATGCATTTTTTGCGAGGAGGTGCAGTAAGTTTTCAGTTAGATATTCTCATTTGACATGCCTCTCGTGAAGTCTAATCAAAGTAATAATTGAAATGGATGCAGGTTTGCTTTTTCTCCATATTTGTTGAAGATACATGGGACAATCTTGCAATCTCTATTTTATCACAGGTGACATCCCATTTCATGTCATGATCATGCTATTACTTTCAGGATGTATCTAATGAAGGGTCCTTATTACACGTCAAGGTCCTTCTTTATATTGAAATGCAAGATGGCTTACCAATCTTAAGTGAAATTGATATGAACCCTGGTTCTATGTATGTTGTTGTAAACTTTGCATTACTTATGATTTCCTTTTATGCACGACCTTTTATTGTCAAATAATATCTTTGTGTAACCTAAAGGACCTGATACTGGTAAGTTCTTTATGGCTTAATTTCAATGTATTTTCTTATAGTTATGCAGGCACATAATTGAATTTCTTATCTATATGTGCATAACAGCCCCATAAAGGATCTGTCTTTGAACTTCTTGTTTCTTTTTCATTGGTTTGGTAGATTGTGCAGAACTGCCCCACAGATTTCCTGAAGACGGAAAGTTTTGTGTATTTAGTATCAGAACTTTATTTGGCGCTTCTTTTTAAATCCTTCACTAGGTACCGCTTCTTTTCAGTGAAGTCAAATTACCATATACATGAAACAGTAACAAAAAGTAGTTTTGAACTAACTTGCGTTGTCTTTGTCAGTGCAACGTCTCAATACCATTCAAGTCAGGACGATATTGTTTCTGTCTTACTTACCACAGCACCGACACTTTTAAAACGTTATGAGCCAAAGGTGGGTGTCATGTCTTACAGACAGTTCCTTTTTGTCTCTAGTTAATATTTTAATGATTCTACTGCTTCCATTGCATCCCAATTTTTCATCTGACGAGAATTGAGCAATTCTTTTTTTACGGTTTTCGTGCAGATGGGTTTGAAATCAATTTTGGCTTTTCTTTTGGTTGGTTATAAGTGCATTCAAAGGGCTTCAACTGAATTTTCTCTCTCAAGAATTCATGATTTTGTCCGGTGTCTAACTTCTTTAATGAAATCGTATGTTACTGGTAAGCAATTCTCATAATGAACATTCAGGTCCTTGTTCTTTTGATTATTAGGTTGTAAAAGAAAGCTTTTGAGCTTGGATTTCTTTAGAATCTTGTTCAGTCTAGTAATCATAATTAACTCATTCCCCAATGTATGGAGTCGGTTAATTTCATGTTTGTGTTTCATTTGCGCATGTAAAAATCAGTCAAATATTTCATGATCCCAAATTAGCGGGCGTCAGCTACACGAATCCTCTATATCCATTTCACTCTATTCGGGTTCATTTCAATCCAGCAGTAAATAATTTGTCTGTTAATGCAAATTAGGGGTTCTCGAAACTAGAGCTTTTTCAAATCTCGCACTTACTCCTACAGAAAGATATGTCTGTAAGAGTATAATAGATTCTTGAAAAATAACGAACTTAATGTAAGTGTAACACAACTACCTTTTAATCTCAATTAGTTGGTGCTGTCTACATATGTCCTTTGCTTTTACGTCTCTAAGAGAATAAAAGATTCTTGACAAATACCGGACTTAATGTAAGTGTAACAACTAATTCTGAATCTCAATTAGTTGGTGTTGTCTATATAGATCCTTTGCTTCCATTGTGTTTTCTGGTCCTGCTTGTCTTTCAAAATCTGTCTGCAAATTATTCTAAAGTTAAACATTTCTATGGATGTGGCAAGTGATATGAAGAACTTTGTGTTCAGAGAGTTCACTTAGTTAGATGTGAGCTTGTATTTCCTTTTGTGGAATATATTTATGGTTTTCCTGAAAGAATCTGACAAACCTTGACCTGAAGTATTAAGAGGCATGGTTGCAATGCATTTAACACTTGACGTTCTAACGTTCTAGGGGAATTTTATGGTTTTCCATTGATTTCTGAAGAACCCTTTAATCACAAAAGTTAGGAGGATCAAGTTTTGCAACAGTTTTCTGTGCATTGCCCTGCATGTATTTGTAGAGTGTGTCGACACCATGCATAAAAGAGAGCATGTCTGAGAATATTTTGTGTATATTCTAAGAGGAGATTCTTTTATCAAAGTTCCATGCAAGCTATGTTGCTCGGAGTCGGGTGTGGGTATCCGATAAAGTTATTGAACTAAAACTAATAAAATTTAATTCTTTATAAATGCCCAATATTTTATTTATAAGATATTCTCACGTAATAGTAAAGCATTCTCATACTTTATATATATATATATATATCAAACTAAATACCCAATCAATCTATACTTCTCGGTCACAGATGCAGTCAAAGCACACAAGGTAAGTTGACCAAATCTGGTGTGGATCCCACACCTGCGCAGGGATTTTGAAGAGTCCGCACAACACAGCCTGCAAGCTCTCTTATTTGGGCCTTGGTCATACTTCTCTTTGGTTTCCACTGCCAATGAACAAACTGTTGTACTATAATTATCAATCGTCCTTCACACTATTTGATTCTTTAAACACAAGAAATGAAGTATTTTGTATTTTGGACCCAAATAGTGATTCTTGGGAACAACATCTACATTTCAGCCCCAACCAAGTTGGGGAAAGTGATTCTTGGAAACATGAAGAAAAATGTATTCTTGATCCATATGGTGAGCTCCAGGTTCAATTCCATAATCTAGAGAAAGTGCAGTGTGTCCATTTATTAATTTCCAATCTTAAATTGTCCACAGTAACATATTTATTTTACTTGACTGATGGTTATTTGCTCTAACTACAGATATCTCTGAACTTGGAAATGATAGCATTGGGCACTTGACGACAATAGCAAGAACTTGTCTGACTGCGAGTGTTATTTTTGCTGAGAACTGCACTAAAGGAATTCATCAGCTTGAGAAGAATAAGAGCTCCCACTTACATAAACTGCTGCTGCTGAAGCTTGCTCTCTCTCTTGAACAGACTACTTCATTTACTAAACTAGCATTTGAAATTCAACTTCTCGAAGAAAACGAAGGATGTAAACCAATATTATATGTCATGATATGCCATGCAACTCGATGCTTCAGGAGTGCTCTTACTAATTCTGACATTCAAGTAAGCAATTTTTATTGCAAATGATGATTTTGTTAACTGGTTAGCGAACATAATTTTTCAACTGCAGGTCCAAGCAATTGGGTTGCAAATATTGAAAGGCATGCTAACAAGACAAACCAATTCAGAGTTTAACTCATTCCTTGTGTTCTTTGTTGGGGAACTTGTTGAAGACCTTGGATCTGTAATCCAGAAACTTTTTAAGGTAGCCAAAGTGTTCAGTTTTGCTTATTTCCCACTTGTACGAGTTCCATTCTTGTTGTTGGCGCCAGGGGCTGGGGGGAGCCGGTGACTTGAATTTCACACAGTTACAGAACCTGATGTTTCTCTTGATGACAGACACCTATGAACAGGGAAGTGGTGGCTATTGCTGGGGAGTGTTTGAAAATTTTGATGCTTCTTCAGACACTCTCAAGAACTAATGAGTGTCAGAAATGCCTAATGAATCTGTTTTTGGAAGCTGTTCTCCTTTTTACAACATCAGAGAATTCTTCTCAGGTTCTATCATATATGAAGCTTATGTTTTGCTTCATCTGCCTTCACAGTCTGATTGATCTTGTTTACATTGTAGGAAGCACGTGATTTGAAGATCACGGCTATAAAATTAGTTGCACAACTGGCTCAACTCCCTGGCTCATCTGCTTATATCAAGGAGGTCTTACTGACAATGCCCATTACAAGAAAGCAACAACTGCAGGTGATAACTTTATTAAAAATAGGAGAAATACGCACTCTTTCTTGATGATCTCTAATTCTTATGTTTTAGTGGTATTAACCTTTTTATTTGCTATTCTTTTGCAAGATCTCTTCTTTTTTGGTAATGTTACTACATTATGGATACATCTCCTCAATTAAATGTTATCATATTTCAAATGTTTTTTGTGGACAAATCCTCCCATCATGGTTTAAATTGGTTGTGTCAAATACATTTGAAACTTGAAATTTTTGAAATTTAGAAAGAATTCATTTATATCTGAAAGAGCGTATGATGTTTCAAAACGGAAGTGTGGCCCATAGATTTTCACAAAAGAGGTGCTTATGTAGTAATGCAGCCCTTTCCCTTCTTTTGAGATTTTGACTGCCTAGGAAATCAGGCATTAATAGTTTGAGCTGAGAGTTTTTCTGCTTTCTCTAATGTTAGAAGTCTGGCAGTTAACTATGGTTCCGAAGGGCATGTGTTAAGTGGTTCAGCATCAGTAAGAGTTTTGGTTAACAGAAACCAAAAAGAGATTCTCAGTCTATTGAATGTTATGCTTACAGGATATAATACGTGCTTCTGTAATGCAAGACCAGAACCAAATACAAGTCAATTCCACAGGACCATCTTTAAGTATCAAGTTGCCTGCAAAAATAGAGGAAAGTAGAGAAGAGGAAACTACTGTTTCAGCTGCTTGTAGAGAAGAGGTTGAGGACAAGTCTGAGGAAGAGGAAGACGATGATTGGGATACTTTTCAGTCTTTTCCTTCTACTAATGAAGACGGCCCAACTAAAACCGACTTTCAGGATTCTCACTCAATTGAGAGCACAAATTCAGATGGTGGCCTCAAGGGAGACTCTATTTCTGTACCTCATAACGAGGTAGAAGAAGCTACTGTTACAATTTCAGATGGTGGCTTTAAGGGAAATTCAATGTCTATACCTCAGAATGAGATAGAAGAAATGACTGCTGAAAATCAAATTGCTAGTGACAATAACACTCTGTCAGTCAATGCCGATAGCAACAACCAGACACAGGAGCTTACTGGTTCCCAAGATGGCTTCCATGACGGGGTGTTATCTGATACTCACCATATGGAGAAGGATATAACAGCATTAAGCCACGATGATGTGCTCTTGCCTGGACGTCAGTCTGAGGTAGGAGAATGCCCTGAAACATGTGAAAACCTGGAGGGCCAAAAGAGAACAGTTAGCAATTTGTCTTCTGAACTCGGGGAACATGCTGAAGTTGTAAAAGCACATGATTCCTCTTATGAGGATCATCAGAGAAGTACACCGGAATCTAGTGAAACAAATGAAGGTGCTTTGCCTGATCTTCATCCTGCTGAAATGGAAAAGGAGTGTTGCATGCCACTTGATGATTGTCATGAGGACGTAAAAGAACAAACTACATGCGATGATCACCACGAGGAGAAGGATGTGAAGGACATAACCAGAGTCAAGGATCACCATGAGGAGAGGAAAGCAGAAAACGAAGACCAACGTTGTAATATAGATTTGTCTGAGCTGTCTCCTAAAAATGTAGAAGGTAAAACACAAGTCGGCCTTGACGAAAAATGATTAGCACATCCTATTGCCTCCATAAGTCTGTATATTGAAGTTAAAATACTGGGACACCACAATTAGGAAAGGTCACTATAATAGGTTTATGTATGGTCAGTATTATTTTTTGACGTGTTTGGCAAGTTCTATTGAAGTTTGAAGTTCTGTTTTTGTAATGCGTGAGGTTAAGGTTCTTTCATTATAAAGATATTATTTTCCAGGAATGTACTTAACAATGATATCTATTGTGTATGAGGTAATGATTTTGCTAAATATAGATAGAGGTGCAGCTTAAGCTTAGAGCGCAGGGCATTCACTCGTTTGATATAGCCATGTTTTGAACGTAGGTTGTGTTATTGAATTGTGATAACACAAGTCAATTATCTCGAGCATATTTAAGGTAAATTTTTAACTTATCTTCATAATATCACCAAATCTCTTGTATAACTTTAGACTCAAATAAGCCCTTGAACCATAAATGAGTAAATAGCCATGACTTTTCCGTTTGACTTTTAAAAAATGGAAGAAGACTACAATATGCTTGAAGTTTGGGGTGATGAACTCCTTTACCCATTATTTGCTTAAGAAATTTAATAAAAACTCAAATTCTTCTGAGGTCCTAACTCTCTTTTGGAAGTAGTGAGCTTTTAAGCTTTAAAAGCTTTAATTGGTACTTGTTTAATATTTAGGTGTGAGAGTTTTCTAAAATTATGCCATACATACAATAGAAGAAAAGCTAAAACTTATATCGTGGTAATGTTGGCAAGAGAATACTGAAATGACTCTACTATTAAGAGAAAATTACTAGAAGGCAACAAAAAGATTCAAAACACACAACTTTATATGAGTTAAAAATTTTGGCTCCAAAGTTTCAAGTTTATAAATTACGGAAAAGGTCTAGATACGCCAGTAAACTATACGAAATTGAACACATTTGCCCGTCGTTAAAATGTGGACTCAGTCATGCCCTTACCGTGTATAAGTTGGGTTACATATGCCTTTTTTTAATAGACCTCACTAATAAAATATTTAGCACCGGATTTTGACACATGTCATAATTTGGTGCATTCTATCTATACCCTGATTTTAAATAATAAACCACCCGACCCATCACACTTATTTTATTAAACCCGACCCGACCCTGTATTCTTTTTTAATAAACCCCAATCTTATTTTATTTACCCACTCTCTCATCTCGCTTTCTTCTCCCAATTTCTCCTCTCACCATAGCTGGTCTGTTAGGGTTTTTCCCAAATCGTTGACCCAATTTCAGAATTACTTAGGGTTTAGTCTTTAAGTTCCAACAACTTTGGTCCTTTATTTTTTTTCGGATGACCCAATTTCGGATGATTCATGATCAATTTGAAAGAATAACTTTTGTTTCAAAAGCTTAAGCGAAAAGAGTTGACCGGAGTTTGATTTTTGTGTAAATGACTTTGGAATGGATTTTTGATGATTCTGATAGCTCTGTATGATGATTTTAGACTTAGTAGCACGATCGGATGTTGATTTGGAGGTCCGTAGGTCGTTTCGACGTAAATTGGCGAAAGTTGGAAAATAAAATTTGAAAGTTTGATCGGGAGTTGACTTTATCGATATCAGGGTCGGAATCCAATTTCGGATGTTGGAATAGGTCCGTAATTTTATTTTATGACTTGCTTGTAAAATTTGAAGTCAATCGGAGTTGTTTTGATATAAATCGGCATTGATTTCGAAATTTGAAAGTTCATAGTTCATATTCTTGAATTTGGGTTGCGATTCGTAGGATCGAGGTAGTTTAGATGTTGTTATGTGTGATTTGAGGCTTCGATTAAGTCTGTATTATATTATAGGACTTGTTGGTATATTCGAACGGGGTCCCGAGTGGCTCGAGTGAGTTTCGGGGTGGTTTCGGACCATTTCTAGGCCATTTTTAGTTGTTGGTTTTTAGCTACAATAGTGTGAATTGCAATCGCGGGGAATTGGCCGCGATCACGAAGAGTAAAATGGGAAATATTGGCCTGTGAATCGCGCGATCGCGGAAGGCTTTTCGCGATCGCATAGAGGAAATATTTTGCTGCACAGGGTTGACTTTGGAAACTTATATCTCGCAATCTATAAGGAATTGGGAGATGATCAAAACATGAAAGTTGTAGCCCTTGATGTATAGTATTCAAAAAGTCAAACCATATATCATTTAGAATTTTGTACAAAAATGTTATGACCATTATACTAGAGGATGTCGGAGAAGAGTATGGAAATAGCTGTTGAGGAATTTGTTTATCGCGAACGCGAGGGGAGGGTCGCGAACGCGAAGAACAAACCCCTGGGCAGCAGAATAAAGTCAAAAAATGAGACTTCATCTCATTCTTCCATTTTTGGATGAAGAAAGCTCAAGTGAGGCAATTTTTCGTGAGTTTTTCAAGGAACACATTGGGGTAAGAATTCCTAACTCAATTTTTGTTAAAATACATGAATCATGAAATTAGTGAATTTGGTAGAAATTTTTTATACCTTAAATTGAGGACTTGGAGGTCGATTCGTTATCGCAATTTAATAAAATTGGTATGGTTGAACTCGTATCAGAATGGGTGTTCGGATTTCGTGAAAATTCTGTCGGGTTCCGAGAGGCGAACCCCGCGTTGACTTTCGGGTTGACTTTATTATGTTAAATTTTAAGTCGAAGTTATATTATCCAGAATTATTTTCAATAAATTTTAATGAAGTTATGTAAATAACTTGGCTAGATTTGAGCCGTCCGGAGTTCATTTCACGCAAGAAGGTTATTTTGGAATATCGGCCTAACTTCAAAAAGGTAAGTATCCTGCCTAACCTTGAGTGGGGGAATTACCCCTTACGCATTGAGTCGTATGTACCATTTGTATAATGTGAAAGCCGTGTACGCGAGGTGACGAGTACGTACTCGAACTTATATGTGCAAATTTTATTGGTTTAAAGTCGTAGGCATTTTTAAGTATTAAATTTGAAATTGCTGGCACTTATTAATCCTTATTTGTCATGTTTCGTTCTTTGTTTGTCGAATTTGTTTTATATGATAATTTGGTATGATTGCTACTTTGATTTTTATGTGAATTTCGTGTACTTGTTGAGTTGACATTTCCTGGAATTAATTACATTATGGATTTTTCATCTGTAAATAATTAATTGAATAAGTTTAAGAGGCATTAATATATTTATCAAAAATTTGGATTAAAGAAAGCGTTGTTCTTGCTGAGTTACTTTTCTATCCTTGTTATTGTTTTTGAGATTTTATATACATTATGTTGAGTCGTGGGATATCTGTTGTGAAATTAATTGATTCCGTTGTATCTTTGGAAAGGTTGTGGCCTACGGGCAATTTTTAAATACGAGTTGATTACGTTGTGTTGTTGTGATAATATTCTGTGTGAATTTTTGTGTGATTTGGGTTACTGTTATACGTCGTATAAGGGTGGCATCCCACTGTTGATATTATGCGGGCATAAGGGTGGCATTTCACTGTTGTTATATGTGTTGAAATATTATCCGGGCGGAGTGATAAGGGAGGCTATTAAATGGATAGATAAGGGAGGCTATTATAGGAGTGATAAGGGTGGCTATAAGAGCGATAAGGGTGGCTATTGATATTGTCAGGGCGAAGGGATAAGGGAGGCTATTATAGGAGTGATAAGAGTGGATATAGGAGAGATGAGGGTGGCGGGATAAGGGAGGCTATTATAGGAGTGATAAGGGTGGCTATAGGAGAGATAATGATGGCTATTGTCAGGGATGTTATGTGATGATGTGGGGTTAATGTGATGGTAATTTTCACGTGATGTTGTGATTTTCGTGTGATTGCTTTTATATCTTGTGCAACTTATTTTGTTAATTTAGTAAATTTGATAATAGTGTGATACATGTTGAAATTGTGAGCCTGTGGCTATTGCTGGGCGGAATATGTTATTGGCACGTGAGTTGTCCGTGCGGTTGTGATATGAAATGTAGGCACGAGGTGCCTTGGGTATATAATGATTATGATATTGACACGTGAGTTATCCGTGCAGTTGTGAAATGAGATGCGGGCACGAGTTGCCGTGAGTAAATGATGATTTTATTATTGGCACGTGAGTTGTCCGTGCGAATCTTATATATTGATATTTAATGGCACGTGAGTTATCCGTGCGGTTGTGATATAAATATGGGCACGAGGTGCCGTGGAAATATGAAAGTGGGCTGAGACCCGTGTTACGAAAATATGAAAGTGGAGTGAGACCTATGCTTTATGATTATGAAATGAGGTGTCACGGAGTGACTTTATTTTAAAGAATTTTATTCGAAAGATATTTATTTGAAAGAATTATATTCGAAAGATATTTATTTGAAAGAAGTATATTCGAAAGATATTTATTTGAAAGAAGTATATTCGAAAGATATTTATCTGAAAGAATTATATGTGAAAGATTTATATTTGAAGGACTTGATTAATTATTTGTACTTGTGTTCCTTATTCGTTTGAGCAATAATTATGGTGTTCTTATTGCCTTATTGTTTATATCACTGGTTGATTTTTGTTGCTATCATTGCTAGTTATTTTCTAGTACTATTGTATACTGCTATATTGCACAGGTTATTTGACTAGTGAGTGTCTTGACGTACCTCATCACTACTCTACCGAGGTTAGTCTTGATACTTACTGGGTACCGACTATGGTGTACTCATACTACACTACTGCATATTTTTGTGCAGAGTCAGGTATTGGAGATATCAGACTCGGGCAGAGTTAGTGTGTTGATCGTAAGGATTCAAGGTAGAGCTGTTTGTCGTCGCAGTCCCTTGGAGTCTTTCCATCTTATTGTACTGTCAACTCTTATTCGAACAGTATTATATATGATCCTTGAGATCATTGCATGTATTCAGTTAGGGTTCGTGACTCAGTATTACCAGTCTTGGGAGGTGGTTATATTTGTTTTCCGCATTTGGTTTCGACACTTGTATTAAATTATCTATTTAAAAAAATGGTTCGAAATGTAATTGTAATCAGCTTACCTAGTCTTAGAGACTAAGTACCATCACAACGCCTGTGGTGAAATTTTGGGTCGTGATAATAATGTAATAGGTCTTTAGCAGCAGCACCATCATCAGATATCTCACCCAGCTTGGTAAGTTGATCATTGAAATCTTCTTCATAAGTGCTCCAAGCACTCCACCATAAAAGTTTCTCCATCTGTCCACTTCTCCATTTTTCTATCAATTAGCTTCAATATGTCTCACACAAAAACTGTGGTGAGCATTAGGAAGTACATTCTTCACAGCATCAAGTAAACCCTATTGACAAAAGAAACATAAATGTGAGAAAGAAAACTGGACAGAATTGAAAAAAAAATAAATAAAAGATGAAAGTAATACCTTTTGCATATCTAAGATGAAAGTAACTCCATGACCATCATTTAGCTTCAAAGAAAGCTTCAGAAGCTCAATAAATCATCCCCAAGTTCTAGAATTTTTCTTACCACAACCCATGCAAGTGGGTAAAAATGATTCATATTATCTTGACCAATAACCACTAGCAACTGGCCCTTATATCTCCCTTTAAGAAGTACCATCCAGCCCAATAAGTGGTCTCAAGCCATCTTTCCAACCCATCTTCAATGCATTGAAGCATATATACATCTTTAAGAACTTTCTTTTCCCTTCTTCAAGAGCATCTTTAGAAATATTAATTATAACATCAGTACCAGGATTAGATTGTCTAAGTTCTTGTCCATAGGCCTCAAATTTCTTGTAGTTATCAACAAAACTGCCCCATAACTTCTTTAAGTGTCAAATTCTTGGCCCTTTTAAGCTTAGACATTGACACATTAAATTCAAATTCAGTCTCTAAATCATCTTTCATTTTCTTCAGGCTATATTGAGGATTATACTATATTTTTCTCTTAAATAGGTATGCTAAAGTATTCTGATCAGCCCTAGGATTTTTGAAGCAAGGATTATATGTATAGGCATCTTTCCATGTCTTCATTTGATAGCTATCACTATTGCCATCCTGTGAAATATAATATCTAAATGGACAACCAGTAGTACACTTATAGTTAGCACTAGTTGAATCAGTTTTGATCACATGCAACCCTCTTCTATTAGCTAATGCATAGAAGTTTACTGTCCTTCTAGCTTATTCAATATCCTTAAATATCATACATAACTCTAACTCCTTAAAATGTTATAACCTATCAGTTACAACCCTCTTTTTTCTAGACTAATAGCTTCAAGTTCTGAATAATCATATTCAGAACCTTCCGAATCATCAAAAATACCACCACCCAAACTACTTTCACATTGAGAGGTTACATCAATGTCTACAAAATATAGTTCTTTATGATGAATAATATTTTGAGAAAACACCCTAGCTTCAAACTCATCCACAGTAAAAAAGTTAATCACATTGAACTCTTTAGAGAATAAGTACTGAAGAGTCCTCACACCATCATCATCCGTTAATTACCAGGTAGTACCTCTCCGAAGGTCCAGTCACTAAAAGTCTGTGTGGTAAATTTTCACACAGACTTTTATAGTTGACAAGGCAAGAATCATAACCAGACAAAGTGTACATATGCTTCTGATCATACACTATTTCAGGTGAAAATACCCAATTACTCCCATAATAAAATACCAGGTCCACTTTAGTAATCATCTTCAGTTTGTATCACATGCAAAGGTATAAAAGAGGGACAAGTGGGGGTCCACAACCGTAAGTAGAAAGCCATAAGCAATATACAAGTTCGAGTAAAAAAAACCTAAAAACAAACAGCTTCAATGCAGGACCACAACAAGACAACAAAATCATCAATTACAACACATTATTCACTTTATTGTATTCTTTAGTAGATAAAGTACAAAATATATATCAATAAACAACAGCCCCATTATAAGACAAGAAACCTTAACCCCACATATAAAACACTAACAAACAAACTCTGATCCACAAATAGAAAAAAGAAAATAAGACAAAAAGATAACATACCTTGAAAAAGCATCCAACCTTCGAATTGTCTCTAAAAAGGAAACCCTAGAGGTCCAGCTTTGTGGTGTGATCGGCTGAGCAGAAACTGAGAGAAGAAAGAGAGGTGAAAGAGTGGGTTAATAAAATAAGATTAGGGTCTATTAAAAAGAAGACTGGGTCGGGTCAGTTTAATAAAATAAAAGTGATGGGTCGGATTGATTTATTATTTAAAATTATGGTATAGATGGAATGCACCAAATTATGACACGTGTCAAAATCTGGTGCTAAATATTTTATTAGTGATGTTTGTTAAAAAAAGGCATATGCGACCCAACTTATACACGATAAGAATAAGACTGAGTCCACCTTTTAACGATGGGCAAATGTGTACAATTTCGCATAGTTTACATATACAGTATACTAACTCACGACTAAGACAAACACGAAGCATGATTGCAGCATTTCCAAGAGAAACTGAAGTATTGAATTTATCTGAAAATATGGCCTTTGAGATGTAACAGAAGAAGAACAAGAAGAAGAAGAAGAATAGGAAGAAGCGCAATAGAAGAAGGGAGCAACAGAATGGCTAAAATTTAAATATTCTATAAACGTCGGTTATAATTTTAACAGCAGCCCTAAAAGTGGCTACTGGTGCACTTCGCTCTAGAACGATGTCGTTTCGTTAGCCCAATAGCCTCCACGCCCATGCGCATGACACTTGTGACTTGACTTCCTTTAATTTACAATTTACAAAGACTCCATTTTTATCTCTTCAATAGCAGTAACCAAATCAATGGGGATGGAGGAGAAGCCAAAGAAGATATTGTTTTTATATGCATCTCAGACAGGTAATGCCATAGACGCCGCTGAGCGTGAATTTCGTTGGGGCTAATATTGGGGCCTAAGTATGATAAAGGACAGTCTGAGGTACTAACCTCGCAATATAAAGATTTTGTTCAAATCAGTGAGAAGATGATGTGTTGTCATGTCTGAGTTACATATGCATCAATAGTTGTATAATTATTAATCAACTTAACCAAACATTCTAATAAGAATAAATTATGATAAAGTAAGTTCTAATAACACAATTACAAATATAGTAAATCGATGATAGTGTCACTCACCATTTATTACATATGAGGAACTCTTTCTTCACGTTCGACTTAATAGTTTCTGCTTTTGGAAAGTTCAACTTTATATGTATGAGAGAGTTGTATGTTATTTTAAGTCAGATTTTAGAAGTGACAATACATATAAAAAAAAAATTACTACTATAATCTATGAACTAATTCTATTGCAGATCCTATTTGTCCCAAAAAAAGCTGAAAATGGTAGAGTGCTTTTCAGTTTCCTTTTTTCTGTAATAAGCACAAGAAAATAATATGAACTCTGGCATTTCCCATTGAAAGTAGGAAGTTAAATCAAAGTGAATAAGAAAGCCAAAAAATTTATTAATAAAATAGCAACAACAACGATACAGAAACAAAAAAGAAAATATTTGAAATGAAAATTAATACATACCCATTTATCTTTTGGTGATAACATTCAAAGATTCATCAATTGAAAAGATTAATCTTGAAAAAATTTTACAGTTCAAAGTTATTATAACATATGATTTGATAAGTGTTCAGAAATATATAAAAAAAATTGTCCGTCCACCCGAAAATTATGTTGCTCCTTAGCTATTTAGCATGTCTTATTTGCAGTAGTTTTTATTTTCCGGTAGCCTACTAAGAAGCTGGCCTTTCAATGTGTAAAACCAAATCACATTTTCCAGGATCAAGTCCTTTTATAAGCTAAGTTCATATATTGACCTCGATAATACCTTTGATGAAATTGTTCAATGTTTATAAGTCATACATATTGGATAATATAAGTCAAGAAAAAAGTATATATGAAAAAGGTCTTAAATAAAGAACATAACTGAGGTACATTTTTTACTATATTGCCTTTAAATCAAGGAGAAGATGGTGTGTCCTCATGTCTACATAATGAGTTATATATGCATCATTAGTTGTATAAGTATTAATCAACTTAACCAAGCATTCTAATAAGAACAAAATATGATAAAATATTTAAAATGCAGAACTTTAAAGAGGAAGACTTCAGAAGAAGTGTTCATATGTATATAAAACATTGTCTTAAAGTTGACGCAATAATATGCGCAACTTTCCTAATGCTTAGTGAATCGAAGAACTAATAGGCTATAAGAATAATAAAGGGCATGCGTGTCATTATTTGCCATGAGTAATTTCCTTTATTACTTTGAACTTTGAAGCAAAATGTCCGAATTTAAGAGGTGGTAATGGTAATCAAAGAACAAACTTTTAGTAACTGAGTTTTTTATTTGCGTCATTTCTAATTCTGTATGTTGTATCTATTTGGTCCGGAAAGGGATCTTTTGTTTTTCATGAAGAAGGATCATTGAAGCTGGATTCGTATGCCTTTTTTGAAAGAAACTTGAAGGAAGATGAATTGGTTTGATGATTTTGACAGATGGAAAGTGGGAGTCACAAAAAAAAAATCGACTTTTGTTGAGAAGAGCAAACCGATTTCTTACCAAGCACTTTCAGTTTGCATTATCAAAGCATAAAAGTCTTTACGCCATCAGGTTAATTAAAGGACAATCACGATAACTTTAATAATTAAAACTTAGGAAAAAATTATTAAAAACACAAAGAGTCATAGCAGGAATCATTCAAGTGATTTTAACGCAATAGAAGAAGAAGAAGAATAGGAAGAAGCGCAATAGAAGAAGGGAGCAACGGAATGGCTAAAATTTAAATATTCTATAAACGTCGGTTATAATTTTAACAGCAGCCTTAAAAGTGGCTACTGGTGCACATCGCTCTAGAACGCTGTCGTTTCGTTAGCCCAATAGCCTCCACGCCCATGCGCATGACACTTGTGACTTGACTTCCTTTAATTTACAATTTACAAAGACTCCATTTTTATCTCTTCAATAGCAGTAACCAAATCAATGGGGATGGAGGAGAAGCCAAAGAAGATATTGTTTTTATATGCATCTCAGACAGGTAATGCCATAGACGCCGCTGAGCGTGTTGGCCGTGAAGCTGAACGCAGAGGATGCCCCGTCTCTTTGCTCTCCATTGACGATTTTGACCCTGTAACTTCTCCTTTACCCTAAACTATTACGCCTCAATCTTAAACTAGTTAAAATTCAGTTTTGTAATAGTTGTTATTTTCTTAGATTATTTTTAGCTGACTGTCAATCTACCGGACCCAATGCCAAGTTCATGTTTTTTTTTTTTTCGTTTTCTTATTTGAGCTTATAGATTGTGATTAATGACTTATGTGTGACTAGTTGTTAATAATTTTTGTTAGAGTTGTCTGCCGGAGCAGGAAATTGTAATATTTGTGGTGTCAACTACAGGTCAAGGGGACAACCCTGATTCTATTAAGGTTTGTTTGTCAGTATCTCTTTTAAGCTTCTCCTGTGTTTATCTATAGACATATGTGTACATATTTTAACCTTTTTTGTTCGTTTTATTAACTTGCTTGTAGGTGTTTTGGAAGTTTCTCTTGCAAAGGAATCTAACCCAGAATTGGCTTGCCAGTGTCAGCTATGCTGTGTTTGGTTTGGGTGATTCCAGCTACCAGAAGTATAATGTATGCGCTGACTCTACCTAATAAATTCTATTTCATAGTTTCACTGCCACTTAAGCATAAGATTCTCTGAAAGCAACTCACTATGATCCAAAAAAGAAAAAAATCAACTGTTTCAAGTCCACCAGAGGATCTTGATGTCCCTAAGCTTTTACTACTCCAGCTTTTTCTTAAATATAATTCTGGTCTATGCATTTCTTGTTGGGGTTTTAGGCTTATCAGTTCATTATTAGGAATTGCTTTTCAACTTTGTCTTTCCATAAGATATGTTTAGTCCCTTTATTGCAAAGACGGGTCAATTTCTGTACTTTATGTGTTTCTAGATGATTTTTTGCTTGTCGTTTGCTTTGTCGTCCAACCAAATATTTAATCTAGAGAATATATTAGCTTTATGTAATTATGTATTCCATCTTTCAATGTTGATGTATGAATTTTATTTCTGCAGTTTGTTGCAAAGAAACTTGACAAAAGACTTTCAGATCTTGGTGCTACAGCAATTGTGGAAAGAGGTCTTGGAGATGATCAGCACCCTTCAGGGTAATGTTATGGTTTAATCTTGTAGAGGAATAGTTGATTCATTTAGTCGGTGAGGTGCACGTAGGCTGGCCCGGACACTACGGTTATCAAAAATAAAAAGTATGGATTTTGTTGATAGTGTACGGCACTAAGATGGTGCGACACTTCTGTACTGGTATAGCAAAAAGCAAAAGTATTCCCTTATATTTCTGTAGGGATTCCAATTCCATGAATGCTAACGGTGATTCAGCCTCATTTACAAATTCCTTTCTACACCAAAGTAAAACAAAATTATGCAATTAAACTTGATCTTTTTGATTGAGTTAGCACTATCTTCAAAACACCTTATGTTTCCTTCTGTCCAAACTATCTTATCCACCAGATGCTGTTGTTTTCGTCTTTTAAAGCTGTTAAATAGGAGAATCCAATTTGATATGCAGGATGATTATTTGCCCATTTATTTGTCCAAACCATAGGGATTGGATAGCATTAAATTTCTTCTATCTAATTTTTCAGGAGACAGATCTGAAAGAATTATAGGATCATGAATCTTCCTAGCTTTGTAAGAAATGGTGTTTTATATATCCCGAAGGTTTTGCCATCAAGGTGATTGAGGTGGAATACATGTGTTGAAGCCTCTTTACTTTAGGGCTAGAATAGCTTTACTACTTTGGCAAGGCTCACCTACTTATGTTGAATACACCTCTTCCCTCGCCTCTTCTAAAATTCTGCAAATACTCGAGTGGAATTTCAGGTTAAAGGATGAGGGAGGTTGAAGGAGGTAGAGGGGCAGGACCATTATCCACCGAGTTTCGATGATGAAAACAGTGGATTACTTGGTTATCATAACAAAGAATTTTGTACTTTATAATGCTGTTGGTTATCATGGCACCTGAAGAGTGTCTTGTTAATTAGCAGTTGTTCTAGTAAAAGCTCTAATAAAAAAAAATCTTTTTGCAGGTATGAAGGTGCTCTGGATCCTTGGATGTCCACCTTGTGGAAGGCATTGTACCAAAAAGATCCGAAACTATTCCCTAAAGGTCCAGAATGCATGACTTCAAATACGAGTTTGATGGATCAACCTAAAGTACAGATTACATATCATGATGTTGATGAAGGGGCTTTACAATTCTCATCTATCCCAGGTAACTTGCTAAATTGGACTTCAGCAATCAACATCATTTTCTCCTTCAGGTCATTGTCGGTTCAGAGTTCTGGCTGATAGTCAATAAAATATCAATGCATGAAAGCATTTACATGCATGGATTTATAGAGAAACTTACCCCTAAAAGTAAGGATCAATGTCCCCCTCTAAAACCTTGATTGATACAGAAGAGAACTCACCCATAAGTTTATCCTGAGATTTTTACTTTATGCTTTCACTATGGAGCTTTGGAAAATCATTTTCTTGATATCATTTTGATGCACAAGTGCATCTCAATATTGTTCCTTGTGCTTTTCATATTTTGTTGTATGGTTTTGTTGGCCGAAAGGTTTTCTGCCAGTTGTCTTCCAACATGTAGTAGTGACGAAACATCTGAAACTTGCAGATTTCAAACTTCTTGAGATGCAGATTGAGAGCACGCGCTTCATATTACCAGGAAAACTTTCTGGAAAGCACCCACCTGATTGCTTCTTAAAGATGGTAGGTGATCTCCATTTACATTTCTTTTGTTATGTGTCAGGGCATGCAATGGAGCTGTTGCCTGCAAAAGTTAAGGAACTCCTTCCCTCTGAATCAGGGAGTTCGGTTGTGGATCCACTTGTGGTTTATACCAAGCAAAAGTGGAGTTCATTACTTAAACGCATCTATTCGTGTCCTTAACCAGGAAAGTCGATAGTGGAAGTTAAGTGATGTGACAAATTGATAGTATCTCACTAGAAGTAGCACATATACTGAACATCTCTAAGCTTCCACAGAAATGAGATGTGAATGTATCATAACTAGAAGAACAGTTTCTGAAATGAGTCCTCTATTCTACAAAGCACTGGCGTATATTGTGCATTTTCAGAAAGGCTGCTTTTATGATCTTACTTGGAGGTGTAAGATCATTCTTCTCGTCAATGCGATGGTTGTGATCTAGGCATTGACATGTTTTTCTTATTAACTCTATTGATGTAGGGTAAAAATGATCCATTAAGTAAAGCTGATTGTGGAAAAGATGTCCGCCATTTTGAACTTGAAGCTATTTCATCTGTAAGTCAAGTTGTACATTCTTATATCTCTTTTACTCCTTCACTTTATACAATACATCTAATGATTTCCTTTGTAATATCAGTCTATTGAGTATGAGGTTGGTGATGTTGTTCATATTCTCCCTGGGCAAGATGCTGCAGCAGTTGATGCTTTCATAAAGCGCTGTAATTTGAACCCTGAATCATACATCAGAGTATGTACTTGTCTTACGTTCTTGACAGTTGACTCTCTTGTTGTCACTAGGACCCTGCTAATCTTCAAATCTTCCTCCTAGATATTATTTTGTGTTCATGCATCTTTGAAGGTTATTATTGTGTAAAATTTCCGTGGAACATGATTCGTATGGTTTACATTTCCATGTTAATATGGGTCTATTGTCCTAATAAAAAAAATTATCATGTGGATTGAAAAGTACTCTGAATTGTTAAGTGTCTCTGGAAGGAGAAGTGTACAAGTATTGCAAAGCTTTAGGATGGGAGGGATACCCTAGTGGTAAAGACCCTCCACCTCTAAGTTGGGTTCTGTAACCAAGGGAGCAAGTGGGAAAGAACCATTATTGGGCTCCCATGAGATGGAACCTCTTTAAAGTTGAAGAAATCAAAAATAGATAGGTAAGCAGCAGCAAAAACTGTTACAACAGAGGCACCACCAAGACCTCCCTTGTAGGAGAGCTGATATAAGGGGGGTTTGGGGGGGTGGGTGGGGGGGGGGTGTACTTCTTGCATGGGTATCATATCGAAAAAATCGGTAGATTACTTCAACATCTAGGATAAGTTCCTGAGCACCAGAATCAAGGCCTTGTTAGTAAAAGCATTGAAGTACCTGAAGCTCATTTGCTTTGGTTTAGTTAACGAGAACATGTATACAAATCTGTTTTACAATGTCGAATTTGAGATTTGTTGTCTCTTTTCTTTTATACCTTCTTTGTGGTGAGCTTTGGATCTGCAGTGTTGGCTATTACATCAATTGAAAGGGCAAATTTATCATGTATCAACTCTTGAATTCTTATATTACTAATATGAACTTTTTTTCAGGTTGAGCCTAGAGATAATAAAGAAAATGGACAAAGTCATGACTTGAGAAATACATTGAAGGTCCCCATAAGATTAAAAACTTTTGTGGAACTGGCAATGGATGTTGCATCAGCTTCCCCTAGACGATATTTCTTTGAGGTAAGACAATGGAGTGTGTGAATTTCTTGTCTTTCAAACAGTAATATCCGATGACATGGTATATTTGATATTTTCTGCTGTTGTCTTTATTATTTGCCTGTACTTCACTGATGCATGTTGTGTTCATCTTCCTTGTTCTGCTTGTGTAGTAGCACGTTATGCATGATCACCACATATCAGAGTAATTTAATAAGCCATTTGGATCGTTCATTTCTTCAGGTTATGAGTTATTTTGCCACTGCCGAACATGAGAAGGAGAGGCTTCAATATTTTGCCTCTCCAGAAGGAAGAGATGATCTTTATGAGTACAATCAGAAGGAACGGAGAACTGTACTGGAGGTGATGAAAATATTTCCACTCTTTGTATAGATTAATGAAGTTGCCTTTGAGTGGTCACTGACATTTTCCTTTATTGTTGGATTCTTCAATAATATGGTTTCTCTTATGGTAGATTTTTGTTTCATGAAATGTATAGGTACCATAGTTTAAGAAGACATACTAAGACGCAAGAAGTTGGCCCAGTTCTTTTGGAAGTGAAACTGGTTAGCCAACACCAACTCTGTCATACGTTCACATTACAGCATCTTGATTGTCAAATTAGAAAACTAGTCTCTATAAATGTGAAATCTGTAAGTGAGTATCTTGCACTAGTCCTTTTACTTGTAAGCAATAGAAGCTTGATACCTTAGTTAGGTTACCAACACTACGTTTAGCAAGCTACAGAATTCTAAATTTTTTGCTTTTTGAAATTATGGAGGCCCCTGGTCTTCTCCTATGGAATGATCCTTCTATTAACCAATAATGCCTTTTTATGGTTAACTAATAATGCCGTTTTATGGTTAAGTTATTGATTCACAGGAGATAATTTGGAAATGAACTGTAAAACCGTTTCTGCTGTTATCTGTTACCTTCTTCGGAAAAAACTGTTTCTACTGTTAATATCTCATTTTCTTTCGTTGTTTGATTTTTATACTTTCCATATTGCAATGCAGGTATTAGAGGATTTTCCATCCGTTCAGATGCCATTTGAATGGTTGGTTCAGTTGGTACCTCCACTTAAAACTAGGGCTTTTTCCATCTCTTCTTCTCACTCAGTTCATCCAAATCAAGTACATTTAACAGTTAGTGTTGTGTCATGGACAACACCTTATAAGAGGAAGCGTGCAGGTCTTTGCTCATCATGGCTAGCTGGAGTTGATCCTCAGAAAAGTATGGTTTTTGGAGTAATTTATAATTAAAATGCCTCATTCATTTACTCATGCACCTCTTGTAGCTCTCTGATGATGGTTTTTGGATTATGCTAAACAGGAGTCCTCGTACCGGCTTGGTTTCAAAAGGGTTCTCTTCCTGCCCCTCCGCCTTCACTTCCGGTTATTGTTGTTGGACCTGGCACAGGATGTGCACCTTTTCGTGGATTTGTGGAGGAAAGAGCCCTGCAGAGTCAATCGGGTCCAACTGCTCCCCTTCTTTTCTTCTTTGGTTGTAGAAATGAAGAAAATGACTTTTTGTACCGAGATTTTTGGTTGTTTCATTCACAAAAAGGTGGAGTCCTTTCTGAAGAAAAAGGTGGAGGCTTTTTTGCTGCCTTTTCCAGAGACCGACCACAGAAAATCTACGTGCAACATAAAATGAGAGAACAAAGCGTTAAGATATGGAATCTATTAACTGAGGGTGCAGCTGTGTATGTCGCAGGCTCTGCCAACAAAATGCCTTCTGATGTGCTGTTGGCATTTGAAGAAATTGTATCTAAAGAAGGCGGGGTTCCAAAAGAAGCTGCAGTAAGGTGGCTTAGGGCATTGGAAAAGGCAGGCAAGTATCATGTTGAAGCATGGTCTTGAGCACTCCTTGGTATTTTTTCCAGTTTCACCTTAAAATCTAGGGATGATTAGCCAAAAAACCGTGCCCTTCTCAGTCATCTTATTTCTACATGATTCTTTTAAACCATATTCGTTAGTGAAATTTGTTTCTAGTGTTCTCAGAAAGAAGCTGGCCTATTGAGAGAACAGTCACTAGTAAGACAAGTCAGTTATTCCCAAGGATGAGGTCTCTTATCAATTTGGAGAGGGTTTTTATCTGCTTGTTGGAATAAGTTCAATATGGAGTTTCCAATAGGAGCTCTAAATCGAGAGCAAACCTCAGTATGGTGCAGCATTTATGTTGGGGGAGATTATTTATGATATGAGTATTTTGTCTGTGTGAGATTAAGAGATTTTGAAGATGTATTTCTCTGGCAGGAATCCAGAGGCATAAAAGAAATAAGATTGAACCGATAGAAAGTATCTCAATATTTTCAATTGGCTTGGTTGATTTCTTTAGCATGATAAGAAATGTAGGAGGATTTGGCTAAATTGTATAATTGATCTACTATTTGGTCATTCTCCTCTTCCTATTTTCAAGCTTAAGACTACTTGACAGATTCTTTTATTTGATTAAGAATGAAGATATATGAAGCATAGTTTGGAGAGTGATTAACAATCATTTTCTTTAGAGATAGGGTGGTCAAGGTTACAAGTTAAATTGTAACGCACGCTTATTGGATGTTGAGAAATTTTTGGGAGTAACAGGTATTATCGGGAGAAATTCAAAAATAGCTAGATTTATAAGGGGTAATTGAAAAATAGCTACAGTTTCAAAATGAATCGAAAGTTAGCCATGTTTCATGTAAAGATAAATTTGAATGTAAACACTGTTCAAAATTCAGAAAATATTCTAGTATAATATACTGGAGTTCCAGTATAATATACCGGTTCAGCATAATATGCTGAAAGTTCATACGCAGGTGCTCCAATCTCCAGTATATTATACTGGAACTTTTCGCGTGTTGGACTTCCAGCATAATATGTTGGAAGTTCATACACAAGTGCGTCAATCTCCAGTATATTATGCTGGACCGGTCCGTGTTGCAGTAAAATAGTGGCTATTTTTCAATTACTTTTCAAATGTCGGCTATTTTTAAATTACCAGTCTGAAAACTGGCTAGTCCGTGCTATTTTTACGGTATTATCCAGATGATGAAATATGTTAATAGCCGTCACTAATTGTAGGGAGAAAGTTTATAATAATATTAGTATTAGAGGGTATTTGGATTGACTTATTTTAAGTATTTATTGGCTTTTAAGGACTTTTTTAGTTTTTGTGGTGTTTGACAATGATAAAAAATGCTCAAAAATATTTATTTTTTGGTATAAAAAGTACAAAAATAAGCCAAAAGACAAATTGGGTATTAACAACTTATTACTTTTGTTTTTTTAGCTGATAAGCTACTTTAAGCCAATCCGAACACCCTCTTATTTAACTTGCCATGCCTATTCGAATTCTTTTTATAAGAGAAACAAAAATGCAGTTCTCAAAAGACTACAATCTAAATCGAAATATTGCAAAGTATTGCGCTTCAGTTAGGTACTTTAGGTTGTCATTGTGGTAGAAGGGAAACTGAGCTCTCTTATCCAGAATTCCCAAGTCTCAACCAGAGGTTTCCACTCTCTCTTTCTCTCTGTCTGAAACTTACTGATCAACAGATAAAAGCGGTCAAGACTAAAGATGATGTTATCAGTAGCAACACATTCCAAAGTAAACTTGGCTCACTGTGCGTTTTCTTCTCACAATCTTTTTCCATCCAAAAATATCATCTTTCCCAAGCCCCGCTCATATTCTCCGTCATTCCATATCTCTGCCTTGAACCCCAAAAGAAATCTTGGCGTTTTTGCTTCCAAAGCTGCCGGTGCCGTAGCTTTTGCGGAAGAAACCTCAGCTGATGGTTCTGCCCCCTCAGCTCTCCTTCAGAAAGAGGTCTCTCTCTCTCTCTCTCTCTCTCTCTCTAGATACACATACTTCATCTGAAATTGCTTGGCATTGTTTGAATGGACGAAAAGATGATGACTTTGAAATCATAAAGTTATGTCTGCATAAATCACCATATATATTCTTGTACCAAACAATTTGTTTTTGCAATCAGTTGGACCTTCAACAGCTTATGTCTATGTCAAAATGTGAATGTGAAAATTAACTTTTTTCTAACTATAAAATGTGCCAATTTTGAGGGGACAGAGTGAACACACACATTGTGTGTGCGTGTGTATAATATATATGTATATATCTTATAAGTAGTATAATCTAGTATGATTCATTTTGCTGCTCTTGGTATTGTTGTTATAACTGTTACAATCTGTAGGATGTACATAAACTCGGGGTGATGGTGAAGCCAATGGAGAAACCTAGGATAGTGTTGAAGTTTATTTGGATGGACAAGAACATTGGAATTGCGCTGGACCAGGTAATTCCTGGTCATGGTACAGTTCCTGTGAGCCCTTATTATTTCTGGCCTAGAAAAGATGCTTGGGAGGAGCTTAAAGTTTTGCTGGATAGTAAGCCCTGGATATCCCAGAAGCAGATGATCATTCTCCTTAACCAGGCCACTGATATCATCAATTTGTGGCAACAGAGTGGTGGTGATTTAGCGTAAGCTGTCATCGAACAAGATTTATCTTGCTGCCACTGAATGTCATAATTCTGTTTGTTGTAACTTATTTCACTTAAAAAGGTTAGTACCTATTAAAAAAAATCACTTAAAATGTTAGTCAATCGTGTGCAATTGATTCTTGTAGATTTCCTCAATTCTTTTCATATTATGAATTGCAATTTAGACCTTGTAATTGATGATGTTACAGAGTTTTTGTAATCCCAAGATGATTTCTTTTTTCCTATGTGGTTACTGCTGGTTTTAATTCTACTTCATGAAGATTAATATGAAACACACAAGGATAAATTTATATTAATTTATAAATTTGGCTGTAACCGCTGTTGCTGATTATATTAGTGATAACAGATAAGATTACCTGTTGCCTCCTGTAACTTTTTGTTTTGCTTTTTATTAGGGTTCTGTTTTGGTGTAAGTAGTATGGTCACCTATTGGTGATAGGGTTCTTTTATAGTTGTACTGGTTGTTTTGTAAGCTGAATGTGGTCGATGCTTGTTTCAGAACTTCTGAAATTTGCTCTATTTCAATTAATATTACTGACTGATTCAGTTTTAAAATTTAAAATCATCAAAAAGGAAGGAAGAAGAGTTTCTCTTGGCCATTTTAGGTGCAATTACATCTTCTATTTACAATCAACATTAGTAAAATCAGCGAGCCTTAAACTTGTATTCACTATTCACCAAGTACTTGTAATATGTTGCTTAGATCTTAAATGAAGAAACTGTTTGCGTGAAACATCTAATTGTGAATCTTGCTTCTGTTCTTTTGGATTTCATTATGATCTATTTCCTACATGAGATCCCCATCTGAGGAACTCTTACAAACTTAACTAACATCAAACCCTAATCCCATAAGTGGGGTCTGGGGAGGGTAGTGTGTACGCAGACCTTACCCCTACCTTATAAAGGTAGAGAGGTTCTTTCCGATAGACGCTCTGCTCTCACAAACTTAACTATCTTTCAAAATTTCA
This sequence comes from Nicotiana tabacum, assembly GCF_000715075.1. Classification (NCBI taxonomy): domain Eukaryota; kingdom Viridiplantae; phylum Streptophyta; class Magnoliopsida; order Solanales; family Solanaceae; genus Nicotiana; species Nicotiana tabacum. Next base: position 144,529,484 of record NC_134096.1, on the reverse strand, counting down.
TGATGTTACTTATCTGATTGGAGAAAATCTAATTGCATTTTCTTTATCCAAAACTTGCTATTTGATTCACTTATGTTCCAATTGATTGTAATCATTGTGTAATACTCTCATGTTAAGAAGGATAACTAGACGTCAATTCTGATGCGCCAAACAAAAGATGAGAATGTAATAAAGGTATTATCTCAACTCTAAGTCTGCAGAACGAATGTGATTGTTTACTGATCTATATCTAAAGTATGTCTGTCTGCAGAAATGATCTAGTTTAAACATAAAGCTTCCGATCTCCCCCCCCCCCCTCCCCCCAAAAGCAAGTTCCGATCCTAAGAACAACAATATGATGAAAGCTAAGTGCTCAATGTAGCACCAATGAATAAGATGATTGGAGCTAGTAGTTCATCCCTGAATAGCTTCTGTCACATGAAGCTGCTCTATTGATGCTTTCCTAGGAACTTGTCTGATAAGCAAGTTCCGATCCTAAGAAAAATAATATGAAGAAAGCTAGGTGCTCAATGTAGCACCAATGAATAAGATGATTGGAGCTAGTAGTTCATCCCTGAATAGCTTCTGTCGCATGCAGCTGCTCTATTGATGTTTCCCTAGGAACCTTGTCTGATGCTGCTTTTTTCTTTCTGGGCCCTGTGGCATCTCTTCACGACTCTGTCCCTACTGAAAATGTATGGTTGCATGATTGCAAAGATGCTTGGCAGTCAACCATGCCTTAATCCTTGCTCTTATTAGGCTTGGATAGATCCAAACAATTCTTGCTGGTAGTGCTGCTGATAGAGAAGCAACAGGCATTTCATACTATCTGACTTTTCTCCAATATGATCACTGAAGCTGCTTCTGTGCCTCCCTCTTCACCTATAATAGTAAGAAATCTCAGGCCATTTGAAGTTTCAATCATAATTAGTGATTGCCATTAAAATAGTTCTTTAAAAAAAAGTACCTTGAGAACATTCCTCTTTGCTGTTAACCTTAACTTCGATTATGATATCTGAAGTTTCTTCATCCTCTGCACACAGAGTGACACCACAATGGGCCGCAATATCATGAAGCATATTCCTTCTTTTCCCTGATCCTGTATGACGTTTCGATAGCTTGGGTATCATCTGGAGAAATGTCATGATCAGATTAGTTTGAGAAGTCAATCTCCTGTAGATTTTAGGGGCAGGGGGATAAAGTGCACATCATTCAGCTCCTACCTTAGGATGCACGCTACAATTATTTCTTAATTCAACACATTGAGCCGCAAATTCATTCCCATATCTCGAGGTGAAAATCTCTCGAAGTTCATGCAGCTCTGGGAATTCTCCCCATCTTGAAGCTGCAAAAATCAAGCTTGAGATTGCCTCTGCGAGCTCCTCAGGACATTGCCTGTTTAAAAATTGGCGGGTACATCGTCAAGCATTGTAAAAAAAGGAGGTAGGATTCTTCTAGTAGTGGATAGCCATCCGAGAGAGGCCCAATCTAGTTGTAGATCTCGATAAGATAGGAGAAGTACTCACCCTTTAGTTTGTATCAGCACCCTTTTTTCGATTAGGAGATGGCAGTAGATTTCCATCATTGCAAGTGCATCTAGTGTGTTCTGTTCCTTGATAACATGTTCGACCTGTGAAGTAAAATTGATGAGAAGTTGAATTGCTTGAGCCTTGAGAAGAAACCATCATGCAAGAAAGGGGGAGTAGGGTATATCATTAGAACCTACTCGATGAAGGGCATCTTCTTGGCGACCAAGATGGAGTAGTTGGATAACGTCAGAACGGGTAAGTGAGCACCTAACTTGGTGTTGATTTTTGAGAATGGCAATCCTTGAGATGGCAAGGTTAGACAGTGTTGTAACTCTTGATGCCTTGAATTTTCTTCCAAAAAGTCCCATGTTTGTTCTTTGTTTCGTTTGTATGAAGCTCTTGAGATAGGCTGCTGATGGAGTGAAAGCTTGTTTATATATAAGCGAGCACGCACACATGCAAATTGAAGGAGTCTTATTTAGGAGAAGCAGCTGTTGTGGACAAGTTGATATCTTAATTCCCTTTGTTTGATAACGTATTAGACTCTATTATTCCAACCTTTGAAGTTGTCAACGACATTGTTCAATTCATGGATGATCGACGGCTGTTGTGGAACATGTCAAATACTTCAATTCGATAGCCTTCCATTTGATAAACTAAAACTACTACTATTAAAGAACAGGCGAGTGCTAGAAAGACCTGGCAGCCTTTTTACACTTTTTCCTGTTTATTTTTTGATTAAGACGTTTTCATGTTTATTAACTAATCCAACAGCTATTTCGTGCTGACTTGTTCAGCATCATTGGTATCGTTCTTTTTTCAACTTTTCACTTTTCCAGTTACATTTTTCTTTCTTCACTCAGAAAATAAATGTTCTAGAAAATTATTTTATGATAAGAACCATGTAAAAAGCAACCAATGGGACTAAAAAATCTAACCAGGTATCTAAAATTTCGAATGCACAGCCAAAACTATTTAATGATGTCTTCTTTTTCCGCTGGAGTGGCCATTAAGCAGGAAAATATTGGTCTGTGTTGCGATATACGTTTAAATTGAAACTTGCAACCATTCACTTTAGATGCACATTACTAAAAGTTTAAAGTGAGATAAGTTGGTTTCAATAGTTTCCGTCAAACTTTTAAGCAATAAAATTTGACATAACGGGAAAGACAGTGGATGTAACAACATTCCCACTTTGTGAAAAGCAACAGAAGAACAGACGAGATAAAAAAGGACCACAATAATGCCACTTTCCGTGGAGACCAGCTTGTCTTCCATAGTAGTTCTTTGATTAAGAAGTTGAGAAAAACAAAGAAATTTGATTGTTAAAGGCAATAGAGATGCTCTTGTTATCTCACCATATTCTGTAAACGAGAACATTCTATTTCGTTTAACGTTTATACATTTGATTGGATAGTTAAGAAAAAGGACTAAATAGTAAATTATCCACCAATGTTTTTCTCCTTTCACTTTAGTAAAAGGTTATTTATGTACGAGAGAATTCTATCTGTTTAAGGGGAGCGAATTCTCGTACACCTTCCTTGCCCCGGAAGTAGGAATAATAGTATTGTGGTCTCATGTCCCAGCCAATTAGTTAAGTAGCTATCAGCATTTGAGACGATGATATTTTTTTCTACAAGGGACATTCTGTAAATTAAGCACAAAAGATACCGAGGTAAGGCAAGAGCCGATTTGGCAACTGGGAAAAAAGTACCTAGTCTAACTTTAGGGCACGATTTTACTGATATAATATCCATTATACAAAAGGGTCCGAGTATCCAAGATTTGCCACTGGGAATGAGGAAATAAAATGTACTCCACACGGCAAGATATATAGGAAGGAAGTCACACACATTTAAAATGAAGAGAAGAAAAACAACGTATAATGGAAACTATAACAGGTCAAATAGCACCCAGTTCAATCCATGTCATTCGTCAAACTCATGCATGTGATCTAATAGATAGTTTGCAGCCAGCTCCTCATTTTTGTTGCACGCAAAGTATACTTCCAATACTAAAGCTCGATCAAACCCCATAGCTTCAAGCTGCCAAAATAATATCACTAACCGTAATAGACAATACATGAAATTTATATTAGCTGACTATATATCTTGCATAGCTGGTCCATCAGCATTTTCAGCTATCAAAGTAAAAACATTCGCATTAAAACATCAATAATTGCAAATGCAATCTTTCTCAGAATGATTGTGACACAATTCAAAACCCAACTCTCAATATGGCCTAGTGTTACGTCAAAACATTTGCAACAGTTAATTACCCATTTAAGTTCCCCGTGACATTTTAACCTTCTAGATTCTATTATGAAATAAGGTCTACCATTGACGACTTATTTGATGAAAGCTAAAGGATAACTAAATAACTTACACGTTCAATAGCCTCACGCTCTTCAGGTGTAACAGTCACCGCTTGTGGTATTGCTCCTGCCATCTGCCCGAGCGCATTCCTTGATACACCATATAGTGAGAAAATCAGTCTTGCATACATGCTCAAGATGGTAAAGAAAGGATCTAGAATAGATTGACTAAGACACATATAGAACAAGCTCTAAAATGCAGAAAAACAGTTTAGGCGGGTAATAACAGATGTTCTCACCCCTCCCCTTCAACAGGTTCATTGATGAGGCGCAGGAAGTCGGGTTGATGCTCTTGAATAAGCCGCATCAAATGCGGATTTTGCTTACCCAACTCCTGGAGCATAGGCTGCAGATAAACAAATGTCATGGTTCTAGCAAGTCTGAAAGTACTTGGAGCAAACAAACAATTAGTCATAGCATGTATAATCCAATACCTGCAAGATTTGTGGATTGGCTTGAACCATTGCTCGAAGGGCCTGGAACTGTTAATGGAGAAGGATATAAAATTATGCTTTCAAATTTATATAATCTATTTTGGAGAAAGTGTATAACCCACCTGTGGACTATTGCGTAGAAAATCCAAATTTCCAGAACCGGCATTTGAACCCACATTTGGTAGACCCTGATTGGGTAAATACAAATTTAGGATAAGGCCAGAACGAACAATAAGTAAGCAAATTTAACCTTCCAGGTATACTTACTACCTGAGGAAACAGATCCAAAGGATTAGCATTTGGCCCACTGGAAGGAACTGTGGGTAGTGAAGCCTCTTGCGCTGAAGGGTTTACAGCCTGTCCGCTGGCAGGAGCAGCAGCTGTAGGGGCAACAGGCGGAATTTCGGCTTGTTCAGGAATACCCTGAAAGAAAATCATGTGTTTTCAGGATAGGCTAAAGATGCAACCACAGAAAATAAAAGAACATAGCGGTGTACACTTTAATAAGACAACAAACGAGGACGGAGGACCATATAAGATATTTTCTTAATTCATTTATTAGTCCCATTTCCTAAGCATAACAGCTTAAAATGGATATTAAGAGCCCGTTTGGATTGGCTTAAAAGCTAGTCAAACCAGCTATTAAGCACTTTTTAGCTTTTTGGAGTGTTTGGCAAAAGAAAAAACTGCTTAAAAAAAGCCAAAAGTTGGCTGAACCTAACTTCTCCGTTTTTAGCTTAAAAGTCATTTTATTTTGACCAACGAAATTACTTAGAGCCCGTTTGGATTAGCTGGAAAAAAGTAGCTTATTAGCACAAGTGCTTAAAAGCAGCTTTTAAGTACCGGAGCTTGTTTTATAAATAACCAGTTACCTGTTTGGATAAAAGTGCTGAAACATAAAAAAAATTGTTGAAGTGTTTGGTAAACAAGTGCCGGTAAGCACTTTTTTCTATTAAAACGACAGAAATATCCTTAAAGTTGTTTAACATTATAAAAGAGCTGATTTCTACAATATATTTAATTTTGAATTAATGCAAATAAATAATAATTTAATTTGATTACTTAAGATAATTTTATAAATATAATTCTTGAACACACATTTTCCACCAAGTAAACTTCCATAAAATGAAATGAGCTCATTGTTCTTCATAAATAAGAAACAACAAAAATGATGCATTCTAACTTCTTGTTCTGAAACATTTCATAAGTTAAAGCTAACACTTCAAATATATTTTTAAATTGATTCAAATAATTACAAGCATCAAGCTTCACAAATTTCATTAGCAATCAAATCACGAAGACCCATCCAAAGGAGATCACTTTGTTCTTCTACATTTCCCGCATCTATATTGTTATTAGCTCTTGAAGATGTACCAATATCAATAGATGGAACACATCTCTCATTCTCAGCTGCTCGGAATGCATCATCCGCATTGCATTTTTTTCTAATATAGCTGTGAATGCCATAGTAGCCAGTACGATGTCTCTCTGATACCATGTGAGAAGGCACGGGAGAAAATATGTTATTGATATTAGATGAACAATACAATACAAGAGGTCCTTATTTATAGCTATACTATACAAGGACATACTACTCTTCTACCAATGTGGGACAATACTACACTATATACATGCTGTAAACTAACACTCCCCCTCAAGCAGGTGCATACAAATCATATGTACCGAGCTTGTTACATATATAACCAATACGAGGACCAGTGAGAAACTTGATAAAAATATCTGCAAGTTGATCATTCGACCTCACAAACTTTGTAGCAATCTCTCCTGAAAGTATCTTTTCTCTGAAGAAGTGACAATCAATCTCAATGTGTTTAGTTCTCTCATGGAACACCGGATTTGATGCAATATGAAGGGCAGCTTGATTATCGCACACAAGTTCCATCCGACTGATTTCACCAAATTTCAACTCCTTGAGCAATTGTTTGGTCCAGACTAGCTCACATGTTGCCATAGCCATTGCTCGATATTCTGCTTCTGCACTAGACCGAGCAACTACATTCTGTTTCTTGCTCTTCCAGGACACCAAATTTCCTCCTACTAAAACACAATATCCAGACGTAGAACGTCTATCAGAAGGTGATCCTGCCCAATCAGCATCTGAGTATCCAATGATCTGCTCATGACCTCGATCCTCAAAGAGTAACCCTTTGCCTGGAGCCGATTTTATATATCGAATAATGCGGACAACTGCATCCCAATGACTATCACAGGGAGAATTCATAAACTGACTTACAACACTCACAAGATAAGAAATGTCGGGTCTAGTCACTGTGAGATAATTTAATTTTTCAACCAGCCGCCTATAGCTTGCAGGATCGCTAAGCGGCTCCCCCTGTCCTGGCATAAGTTTAGAATTCGGATCCATCGGAGCGTCAACAGGTCTGCAACCTATCATCCCCGTCTCCTCAAGAATGTCTAAAGCATATTTTCTTTGAGAAATAACAACACCTGAGCTAGACTGGGCAACCTCAATACCTAGAAAGTACTTCAATCTGTCTAGATCCTTAGTTTGGAAGTGCTGGAAGAGATGCTGCTTCAGATTGGTAATACCATCCTGATCATTGCCAGTAATAACAATATCATCAACATATACTACCAGATAAATACAGAGACTTGAAGCAGAGTGCCGATAAAACACAGAGTGATCAGCTTCACTACGAATCATGCCAAACTCCTGGATAACCGTGCTGAACTTACCAAACCAGGCTCGAGGAGACTGCTTTAGGCCATAAAGTGACCGACGCAAGCGACATACAAGGCCACGAGACTCTCCCTGAGCAACAAAACCAGGTGGTTGCTCCATGTAAACCTCATCCTCAAGATCATCGTGAAGAAAGGCATTTTTAATGTCCAGCTGATAGAGGGGCCAATGACGAACCGCAGCCACGGATAGAAAAAGGCGGACTGAAGCCACTTTAGCCACGGGAGAGAAGGTATCACTGTAATCGAGCCCAAATATCTGAGTATATCCTTTAGCAACAAGACGGGCCTTAAGTCGATCAATCTGTCCATTGTATTGGTTATATATGTAACAAGCTCGGTATATATGATTTGTATGCACCTGCTTGAGGGGGAGTGTTAGTTTACAGCATGTATATAGTGTAGTATTGTCCCACATTGGTAGAAGAGTAGTATGTAAGACCTCAGATATATCATGGTGGTCAGCAGAGGTAAATAAAGGTTTAGACTCAAAAAATGTGACGTCAGCTGACATAAGGTACCTACGAAGATCGGGAGAATAACAACGATATCCCTTCTGAATTCCCAAGAGCTAAGTTATGAACAAAACACATGCTCCCAAAAACACGAGGTGGAAGAGAGTATAAGGGTGACTGGGGAAACAATACTGAATGCGGAATCTGATTCTTGATGGGAGATGAAGGCATCCGATTAATCAAATAACAAGCTGTGAGAACTGCATCGCCCCAAAAACGCAGCGGAACACGAGATTCAATTAGAAGCGTGCGAGCAGTCTCAATAAGGTGCCTATTCTTTCCCTCAGCAACTCCATTTTGCTGAGGGGTATAAGGACAAGATGTCTGATGAATAATTTCTTGAGAAGTCATAAACTGCTGAAATTGAGAAGATAAATATTCTAAGGCATTATCACTGCGAAAAATGCGAATAGAAACACCAAATTGGTTTTTGATTTCAGCACAGAAACTCTGAAATATAGAAAATAACTCAGAACGATCTTTCATTAAGAAAAACCAAGTACATCTTGAATAATCATCAATGAAACTGACAAAATAACGAAATCCCAAGGATGAACTGACTCTACTAGGACCCCATATATCAGAATGAACTAAGGAGAAGACAGACTCTGCATGACTCTCAACACTACGCGAAAAGGAGGCTCGGGTATGTTTCCCAAGTTGACACGACTCACAATCTAATGTAGACAAACTAGATAAACTAGGCACCATCTTCTGAAGTTTGGATAAACTCGGATGTCCTAAACGTCTGTGGATTAGATCTGGAGGATCTGTAACTAGACATGTTGTGGAAGGACTGAGTGAGTTAAGGTAGTAAAGGCCTTCTGATTCACGTCCTGTACCAATTGTCTGTCCCGTACTGCGGTCCTGCATAATAAAAGAATCGTCAATAAAATATATACCACAATGGAGGGCACGAGTCAAACGACTAACAGATGCAAGACTAAAAGGACAGCCAGGGACATAAAGAACGGAATCTAGGGTGATAGAAGACAAGGGATTAGCTTGTCCAACTCCTTTTGCCTTAGTTTGACATCCATTGGCTAAAGTAACAGTGGGAAGAGACTGTGAATATACAATATTTGACAAAAGTGATATATTACCAGAGATGTGATCAGAAGCGCCGGAGTCCATGACCCATGGGCCAAGAGTGCTAGACTGGGAAACACAAGCAAAAGAATTACCAGTAACAGAAGTATCAGTCTGAGCAACTGAGGCTACTTGTGGAGATGTCTGCTTACTTGCTCGATACTGAAGGAGCTCATTATATTCTTCTTTAGATAAAGAAAATCCTTGGTTACCTGGAGTCTCGGTCTGAGCAATGTAAGCATTTTTGGGTGGACGACCATGTAAGGAAAAGCACATTTCACGAGTGTGTCCAAGTTTGTGACAATAAGAACACTTGGGTCTAGATCTTCCAAATCGACCTCCTCCTCGTCTATGCTCCATAGTTTGAGATGCCCGAACATCCATTGTCTGGGATGCAAGAACAGAGGAATCAAGTATCTGTGATGAGATCACTGGTGGACTTGGTGCTGCAGCAAGGCGGAGTAATCGAGAGAATAATTCATCAACTGTCGGGACAGACGGACTAGCCAAAATCTGGTCGCGTACTGAATCAAGATCATTAAGAAGTCCAGCGAGGGTAAGAACGAGAAACATCTTCTGTCGCTGCTCTTGTTGTTTTTCCACACTAGCAGAAACTGGCATCAACTTCTCAAATTCCTCCATGACTGCCTGTACTTGACCCAAGTAAGTAGACATATCCAATTCCTGCTTCTTTAAGTTTGTCATCCGTGATATCACATAATAGAAGCGAGATATGTCATTAGTGTATAAGGTGCGTGCCTTTGCCCAAACCAAATAACATGTCTGGAATGGACGAAACAAGGGCATCAACTTGGAATCAATAGATCGCCACAAGATGCTACATAACTGAGCATCGATTTTTGCCCAAAGTGCTATTGTCTTTTCATCTCCATCGCTAGACTGTTTGATTAGATGATCTTGAACACCTTGACCTCTACACCATAACTCGACAGATGAAGCCCAAGCTAAGTAGTTTGAACCTCCCATTAAAGGTTCCGAGGTAATAATAGCACTAGAGCTTCCAGAACTCATGTTTCTAAACCCAAAAACATCAAATCCCAAAGACATTGTTGCAAATTATTACCAAATAGGAGAAAGAATCAACGGTAATCCACTGAAACAGTGTACGGAAACACAGAAACAGAATACAGAAATATTGTAGCTTGCCGGAATCTATTGTAGCTATCGGAATAGTACTATAGCTGCCGGAAAAAAACTCAACGTTGTCGGAATGAAATGAAAACAGTAGGGGTAGGATCGGAATTACCAGGCGACCCAACTGTTCTGAAGGAAGATTTTCAAAAAATGACCGGAAGTGGTCGTACGCGCCGGCGCGTGAGCTCACGCGCGTGAGCTTCTGGTGGCGCGTGAGGAGGCTGCTGCCGGAGTTTTTCATTGGGGTTTGGTTACCGGACAGTGACGACTCTTGTGGTAGTGTTGGATTTTGCACAACACTGACAGAAATGAAGCAGATAGAAAATAGCCTTAAAAAAAGTACTGATTTCTCTTTCCCGGAATCGCTGAAATTTATGCACAGCGATTTCTCTTTCCCGGAATCGCTGGAATTTATGCACAGCGATAAGTCTCTCACAATTGCTCTGATACCATGTGAGAAGGCACGAGAGAAAATATGTTATTGATATTAGATGAACAATACAATACAAGAGGTCCTTATTTATAGCTATACTATACAAGGACATACTACTCTTCTACCAATGTGGGACAATACTACACTATATACATGCTGTAAACTAACAGTGTCAATATGATAGAAAGGCTTGTCTCGCAAAATAGACCACCTTGCTTTCTATACCCCAAATGTGCGCTCTACAATATTTCTACAAGAAGAATGCAAATATTTAATTTAATTCGTCCTCTTGGTTCTCGCAATTGTCGTGTCGCACCGTGGCGAAATTATGCTAGGTGGCATCTCACATTATCTCCTTTGTGTGAAGTCATATATCCTTTCATGTGTGGATATCCTGCTCAAGCCATGTAACGGACGATATCTCCCTTTCTTTAAATTAAGGAACAATCGTTACACAAGTTGAAGGGATATATAGCTCTATATATCCGCACATGAAGGGATATATGGCTCCATACAAAGGAGATAATGTGAGATACCACCTAGCAGAATTTCGCCGCGGTGCGACACGACAATTGCGAGAACCAAGAGGACGAATTGAAAATTTAACTATTTGCATTCTTCTTGTAGAATTATTGTCGAGCGCACATTTGAAGTTTGGAAAGCAAGGCGGCCTATTTTGCGAGACATGCCTTTCTATGACACTCAAAGAGACATCGTACTTGCTACTATGGCCATTCACAACTATATTAGAAAAAAATGCAATGTGGATGATGCATTCCGAGCAGCTGAGAATGAGAGATATGTTCTATCTATTGATCATGATATTGGTACATCTTCGAGAGCTAATAACAACATAAATGCGAGAAATGTAGAAAAACAAAGTGATCTCCCTTGGATGGATCTTCATGATTTGATTGCTAATGAAATTTATGAAGCTTGATGCTTGTAATTATATGAATATTGTATTTGAGTCAATTTAAAAGTATATTTGAAGTGTTAGCTTTATGTTTTAGCTTTAATTTATGAGATGCTTCAGAACAAGAAGTCAAAATGCATAATTTTTGTTCTTTCTTTTTCTTATTTATGGAAGACAATGAGCTCGTTTCATTTTTATGGAAGTTTACTTGATTGAAAGTGGTGGAAAATGAGTGCTTAAGAATTATATTTATAAAAACTATCTGAAATAATCAATTTAAATTGAAATTAAATTAAAATATAAATTATTATTTATTTGCATTAATTTAGAATTAAATATATTATAGTAATCGGCTCCTTTATAATGTTAACAGCTTTAAGGATATTTCTGTCTTTTTAACAGGAAAAAGTGCTTACCAGCACTTGTTTACCAAACACTTCAACAGCTTTTTTTAAGTTTCAGCACTTTTATCCAAATAGGTAACTGCTTATTTATAAAACAAGCTACAACACTTAAAAGCTACATTTTTCAAGCTAATCTTAACGGGCTCTAAACCCTAGAAATGAATAAACTAGAAAGGCAATGCAATACACAACGTGAGAGAGTGCATGTTTTGGATGACCTAGAAAGAAATGCAACAGAAATTTGAGGAGTTGGAAAAACTCAATGCTACACAGTAAGAACATTATGTTATTTTTGTGTATGTTTGGAGTACACAGCAAACCCCATGTTTATATAGATGATTGGATAGGATTTTAGAAGCTGTTTTTGTATAGTGAACTCTCTCTTGTATACAACTTGTAAATCGGGGCTTTCAATAAAAGCCTCTTTTGTCAATAAAAGCTACTCCCTGTAATTTCAATTTATCTCTCTCTTCATTTTAGGATGTTCCGAAATGTTTTGATGCTTTTCCATTTCTATCCATCTTTCACAACTTCCATGAATTCAAATCAATTTGATATGAGCTTTTGTTATTTTTCGCAATAGTTTACCTAACACTCTATTGGTTTCATCCACTACGACTAATATACCACACAAGTCAAAATGAGTATTATAAACTCCATGCCCAGTCAAACACCGTTAAAAAAATTGAAAGAGGGGATAACTCATTAATCAAAAAACAAATGCACAAAATGAAGAAAAGGGAGGGAAGGTTCTCTCCAAGGTCAAGAAGGTGAATTAATCCGCATCTCTCACATTAACCAGACAACTAGATTCATCATTTTAACCAATTAAGTGAGAAATTGCAGAAGAAAAATATCATCGTGGAAGACAAACCAGGGAAAGAGAAGGATAACATAGAGAGAGAAGGAAGGTGATCATGCAGAAGGAGAAGAAAATCAACACTGTACTACATGATACACAGATACTCCTGCACAACCAACTACCACGTAAGTTTGAATTTACCACATAGAAAGTCCAACCAGGAATGAGGTGCAAGAGAATGAACATGGACAAGGATCTCAAAAGCAAAATTAGCTGCAGACTCACAGAATACAAGTAGTCAACAGCTCTCTCCGGATTGTTATATGCTGCACGTAAAGCACGCACAACTGTATCCCTATCCCAACTTCCACCACCCATATCAAGAATTTGTTGAACTGTGGCCTCCAAGTTACTTCCAGCAACAAGGTTTGACGCTGCTAGGTCATACACATCTGTTACAGTACTGTTTGACAGAATGGAGTAATACTCAATAAAGACAAGACTAATCACATAGTAAACGCGAGCATAAATAAAAGGGAGGTCCCTAAAACAATCATGTCATATGTATTCACCTAGCATCACCAGGCACAGGGGCAGGAGCAGTAGCAGACTCAGAAGTAGATTGTGGACTGCAAAGCAAACAAATCTTAAAACTAAACCAACAAAAACAACAAAAGGGAAAAGAAATTTCAAGTAAAACCTACCAGTGACGAAACCAAAGATACCAGGAAGAGAAACTTACGGTGCAGCACTTGCAGCGGGAGCTTGAGGTGCTGTTATTGTCTGTCTAGCTTGGGCTTGCCCAGTGGAACTAGCTGGTTGTGCCTAGTCAAACAGTTGTTATCAGCTCTCAAAATCTAGATTGACATAACCATCTTTCAACTGCTTGAATAAAATATTGTTACACTTGCAGTGCTACACGGAAATGGCATGGGAATCGATATTCTACAAGAGAAAATGAAAATATAGCCATTACTCAAAGCCGTATCTCTTTCCGCAATAAGTTATGTGGCAAAAATTACTTAAATGTAGTCTCAACCATCAAACCAGGGCTGAAGATCGCCACACCAAGCAATAGATAGAGGTGCATAAATGCATCTAAAGCGAAGATATATTTTATTCTGAAAGCAAAGAGTGTGGTGGTGATGCAAGCAAGAGAAGAGAAACTTAGGAAGGTATTAAGCTCTCACCGTATCTGAAGGAGCTGCTCGAGAAGACGAGGTTCCAGTTGATGAGGCCTTATTCTACAATAACCACGAAAATATGGACAGTACCAACATCAGCCAACAAAACAAAAGACATATTCACACAGCTCACAGAAGAAGAACTGCCCTTCCAATTTCAAGCCCCTCCCCCTAAACTTTTCTCAAGTCAAGCTAAACAATAGAAGAGCCTATTGCTCAGCACATGCTTGTAACTGCACAGTTGGTACCTTGGAAAGCATAATGACCACGAAACTATTTTCAGCAACTTTGTTTTCCTCAAGCGTTGCAGTGTCCTTTAGAACTTTACCCTGATGAATAAGCATCTGTTGTGCAGCGGGGTAGAAATCTTGTCCCTGAACTGATTCTATGTTTTTCTTCACATCCGCAACCTGAATAATCAGCCATTTTGGTCATCAGCTTATGCAAAGGAAAGGGCAAGGGAGGGAAAGGAGGGGAAAAGAGGGAACATTACCAGAGAAATGATACATAATGCAACACTAAAACTAATAGTAGGATTAATACATTTATATTCAAACATATATCCCCTATTTCAACTAAGTATGATATGGCCGCATGACATGCCTGATCAGGCAACTTGATATAAGAAGTCTTAAAACCAAAACACCTATATCCACAACCACTGTCCCCAGCAAATATAAAAAAGCTAAGTAATTCAGATCACCTCCCTCCTCCCCCCCCCCCCCCAAAAAAAAAAAACCCCCCACACACACAAAAGAAAAGATAAACTATATCGAAGCTTGCACCTCTTGAACAAACCACAAGTTGAAGCACTTTTTGCAACCCAACTTTTATGCAACTAGTCCAACTACCATGGCCATTATGCAAAATGGTACAGGGAACATTTTACAACACCAGCAACAAGTAATTGATCGTCAAGTACTGCAATATTTGCAGTACAACAATTAAAAACTAATGAGAAGTAAACAATTATTCGGGAAACGCCAAATTCAAGTACTATTTAAGCAGTAACATAAGCATGACCCAAAATATTTACTAAGCAGCATTCAAACGTATACTGAAGTGGTTCCCTAAAACAACATGAGCTGCAACTAAAACCCTAATCAGATTACAATGCCGCTAGAGCTAATTAATTTGACGCTCAAATTAGATTGCTAAAAATTAAAATTTTCGAGCAGCGTATACGATATAAAATAAGAGAAAAAGGTTGATAATTACGGTGTCTTCCGGTTTCACTTCGATCTCAAAGTGAGTGCCTTTCAAAGTCTTCACAAAAATCTTCATCTTCAAGCTACTGTTTACCCGTTCCTCTACTCTCTTTTTTTTTTTTTTGGAACCGGCACGTGCAACTTCCGGCCGCCGGCCGTCGCAGGCGGAAAGATTGCAGAGGGAAGAAAATCTGAAGTCGGAATCACAGTGAAAACCGTAGCTGACTTCTCTGTCGTGCTTTATATAGCCGATGGAAAGGCAATTATTTGGTGAACGCCCAAACTTGACAGCTCATATTTGGCCAATAATATGATGCCGTGTGGAGTGCAGCTTCCGCCAGTTTCTTCGGTTTACTGTTATCCGCAGTATCTACAGTCTTCTAATTTGACAAAAGAGGATCCAAGAAAATAAAAAAGACCAAAAGAAAAAAAGAAAGATAAGCAAGTCTTTTAATTAAATTTAAGAAATTGTAGAGTGCTCTATTTTAAGCACTTCATATGTTAAAATACTTCTTTGGTGTTGCACGTACGAGTGTTCATAGTTCGGTTTGGATCGATTTTTCTCTAAAAAGAAACTAAATCAAGTAAGTTGGTTCTTTAAATACTGAAATCAAACCAAATCAATTAAATCGGTTTTTTATCGATTCGGTTTTTGTCGGTTTTTCGATTTTTCGGTTATTTATTATTTTTTTTCTTAAATATGAGACATATACTACCAAACACATATTTCGGTGACTACATTTTCAACGTAACACTATCAAACCAATTGATCTTTGAGAAATCTATTATTTACCAAGATATATTGATGATAATTGAATCAAATAGTGATGAATAATTTAATTACTCAATTAAAAATCGATTATTTTTAACATGAAATAAATTCTTGTACTTAGCAAAAGAAAAATACAAATCAAACTAGAATGTAAAAGCAAAGAATTAAATTATTATAATAGCAAAGAACTAGACTAAAAATATAAATGACTAATATGTATCATAAAATTTTAGTAACTTTATATAAAAAGATACATATATATATGTGTAATAATAAATTTAAATAGCTACTTCTATAGTCGGTTTGGTTCGGATTTTTTCGGTTATTTATTTTATTAAAACCAAACCAAACCAAACTTGATCGGTTTTTAAAATTCAAAATCAAAACCAAACCAAACCTAAAAAGTATCGATTTTTTTGTGGTTTGGTTCGATTTTCATGACACCCGTAGTTGCACGAATGTATCTTGTTGTAACAGTACGGTGATTCCTATTCTTAATGCTACATAGTAGTGAAACAAATTGTCTCTTATTTTCTTGTATACTGAATTTTTAAAAATTAAAATTAAACAGTATATGTATATATAGAGAGAGTTTTCTTAAGATAAAGCAAAATCGTCGTGCAAATAAGTTGCTATTAAGTGCATGGCATTTTCTGTATATGTAGAGTAGGTTTTAGCTGCCATAATTGAGTCGACTGTATGCGCCATATATGTTCGAAATAATTTTATAGTGATTTAAGTTATTATTGATTGTTTTGTGACTTGTGCAAATATTTTATTTTCAGTTGGGATATTAACAACCTACTGTCTTCCCATCCAAGTGATTTGTTAGATAATGAAAAACGAATTAGAGAAAATTCGAAGATAATGTGATACCACCTATTTAATTTACATATATTAATAAGCGTAGGATTTGTTTGGTTGGTATACTAAGAATATTTAATTTTCATACAAAATTTAACATTGATTAATTGTTGCGTCGCTGTTACTTTATTTTTCCAATAAATAATATGCGAGAATTTTTGCTATTTTTTGAGGGATAAATGCAAAATAAAATGAATAGCACATGGATTAAAAGCACTAAGATGGCAAATCTAATCCTTATAATAGTAAATAAAGTTTTATTCTATTAAAAAAGTAAACACATATTTAAATTATAATATGTATACTAATTAGTATTCTCTTTGTTTAATTTTATGTGATGATATTTGATAAGTTACGAAATTAAGAAATTAAAGAAGACTCGTAATATATATGTATACGGGTAAATCTGTGTAAATATTAAGGATATGGTATCCTTAACATTTACATTGCACACGTGAAGTTAAGGAGGTCATGTCCTTAATATTTACACTGCACATATGAAGTTAAGGACATGATGTCCTAAAGTTTAACAATGAAAGGTATAAATACAGGATACTTTGTCCTTAATATTTACACAACATTCATGAAGTTAAGGACACCATGCCCTTAATATTTACACAACACTCATAAAGTTAAGGACACTATGTCCTTAACATTTACACTGCACACATGAAGTTAAAGACACCATGTCCTTAATATTTACACTGCACATATGAAGTTAAGGACATGAAGTCCTAAAGTTTAACAACAGAAAGTGCAAATACAAGTTAAGGACGTCATGTCCTTAATATTTACACAGCACATATGAAGTTAAGAATATGATGTCCTAAAATTTAACAAAGGAAGGTGAATATACAGGACACTTTGTTCTTAATATTTACACATCATTCATAAAGTTAAGGACACTATGTCCTTATATTTACACAATATTCATGTCTAGCACAGGGGTATTTTCATCCGGATGGATAAAAATTTATTAAATACCGGCTAAAGATTAAATACATTTTAAATAGTGGCTAAACAGCTAACTGTGCACTTCCCCCTCATTATACAAAAGTCCGTCCCTTTTTATTTACACGAAAGGAGCAGCCCGAATTCCTTTTCGGGGTGATTGAATTCTTCCCCCCTCCGCCAACCGATTGCGCTCTCCGTCTCCGCCCAAATTGAGTATTAAGCTCCTATATTTTTTCTCTCCGGTGAAATCTCTCAGAGTAAAATGGAGAAGAAGAAAAAAGCAACGTATCCAACAAGTGACGATTCCGAATCCAACCTCTGGTCTTTTCTGACTCAAAGGGGCACTACAGCTTCCTTCGTTTGCATCACTCTCTTTGCAATTTTAGTCCGAGTAGCAGTATCAATCCACCCTTATTCAGGCGCTGGAACTCCTCCCAAATACGGAGATTACGAAGCTCAGCGTCATTGGATGGAGATCACACTCAATCTCCCGGTTAAAGAATGGTACCAAAATAGTACTGTCAATGATCTGAAATATTGGGGTCTTGATTACCCTCCTCTTACAGCGTACCAAAGCTACATTCATGGTCTTTTCCTTAGATTTTTTGATCCACAGTCAGTTGCACTCTTCACTTCCCGCGGCTACGAATCTTATATTGGGTATGACTTAACTTCAAAGTTCTGATTTTTTTCGGAGTATCTACTGGGAGATGAGATAATAAAAGAATTTGATGCGTTTTTTATGCAGAAAATTGTTGATGCGGTGGACAGTGTTATTATCCGACGTCCTAATATTTTTTCCCGCTGTTATTTATTTTGTTACTGTTTATTACTCTGGTACTCATGACGGGCCGAAAAGTGGTAATATGTGGCACTTTGCCATGATTTTGTTGAATCCATGTCTCATATTGATTGATCATGGTCATTTTCAGGTACTATATCTCTCGTGGCCTGTGATTTGCCCCTTAGATTTTGAAGTTTTTGTTCATTTGTTCGAAAGCTTTGATTTTTGATTTCAATTTCTTTGATGCAGTATAATTGTATTAGCTTGGGGTTTACTGTTGCTGCTGTTTCTGCAATCCTATCTGATAGAGACATTTTTGGTTCTATTTTGTTCACTCTTGCTCTTAACCATAAACAGGTAATATATCTGTCTGTGCATATTTACCTCAAAGCAAATCTGAATATGTACTTTGTGCATATCTTTTCTTGTATAGTTGTATAAGGAAGTACCAAATTGTCACTTGCGGGAAACTCCTTGCCGAGGGCCTGTGCACCCCCGGGATTAGTCGGGGCTCAAAGAGACTCGGACACCCGGTACAAAATCAAAAAAAAAAAAGGAAGTACCAAATTGTGGGTGTTCACGTTTACTTTTCATTTCTGGTGGAAAAGCTATTTATGAGTGGTGACTGAATGGCTATGCTAATTTATATTTGGTAGTATCCCGTATGTCTTAGGAAAAAATGGATCTTTGACCTAACTCCACTCCAAAAGGTAGCTTATGAGGTGAGTATTATCCAATACCACGTAAAGAGAACCCATTCACACCCTCAACCAATGTGGGGCTCTAACAATATGAAGCCAATTTTAGAGATGAAAAGGATAGAGTTGCTAAAGAGAGGGAGTGGGGCCATTCTCGAGAGATGAAAAGGACAAAATTGCTAAAGTGAGGAAGTAGAGTCATTTTCCATAGATGAAAAGGACAGAATTGCCTAGGAGAGGAAGTAGGGTCATTTATGAGTTTGATAGATCTGAATACATTTATATGTCCTCAAGCTGACTGGTTGACACATCAAAATCTTCATACTTAGTATACCTCCTTGTACGAAATTGAATGGTATGGTAATGACAAAAGTATGCTTTGAATTGTATGGTAATAATTACTTGGAATCATATTTAGCTACGCGCTTTTAAGTTTGATGGTGAATTTATGATATCTTGCTTGAGTAACTTAATGTGATTTTAAACTTATGCCAAAGGTTTGTTATCATGATTGACTATCTACTAGGTTTATTGGGAGTTACTCTTTAAAGTTATTGATGTGTGGTTCTTAGCTCTGATGTATTATCAAATATTACTTACAGATCATGATTTATGCAGATGAGTGCCTATTTTGCACCTGCATTTTTTGGCTATCTCTTTGGTAAATGCTTAAGGCGGCAGAATCCTTTTCTTGAGGTCTTGAAATTGGGCTTGGCGGTGTTAGGAACGTTCATTGTTCTTTGGTGGCCATATCTTTATTCTTTGGAAGCACCTTTGGAGGTAAAAGAATGGTGCTTTAAATTACAAGTACATTGAATCATGATTTACGTGCTTTGGGTTACTGGCTCCATTGGTTTGAAAGATGACATCCAATATCCTAAAATCTCCTCAGTTAATAGTTGGAGGAGTTACGATTATTATATTTGCTTTTTCAAAATACAGTTTCAGGACTCGTGCTAAGGCTTGCCTTGGTGAATGGCGAGCTGAAATTGCTTGAGGTAAAGCAAAAGCCTAAGCAAGTAACCTTTTGGCCTCAATTTTGTTAAAAAATAATGAAAATAGATGATACACTTATGTTGAAAATCTTTTTGAGAAAAAAGCGAAATGGGAAAAGAATTGGGTGAAGACATGAATTCTTATGTCTTACGATATCTTTTTATAGGCACATTGTACAATGTGTATAGCTATGTTTGTGACATCGGAGATTAACACTATATGAACATATGAGTATTTTACACTTTACTATCTAACAATCTTATCATAAACATTTGCTTTAAGTTTAACTTTTGGTGAAAAAGGGGAGAGCAAAAGAAAGTCACGATGCCAATATTAGTGTCTAGGTTTATGTGAAAATGGAGCTTTTCTTTCTAAGATTGATAATTTTTTTGCCATTTAATTGATTTCTATGAGAAAAGAATAATTTCATGTAAAACATTATTTAATTTAACATAGATTCTTTTTCCCCTAGGGCTTTGGTCTAGTGGTAAGAGCGCAACACGTGATGTGATGTGTGGAATAGGTGCATGTCACGGGTTCAAACCTTGCCACAGACAAAAGCTTGGTATTTTAATGGCAAAGGGTAGAAGAGTGGACCTATTATCCACTGAATTTCGAATCGTGCATCAGAGGCGGACCCACAATTTTTACGCGACGGGGGCACATTATTCTGCTCAACCAGTGCCTTTTTAGTATTCAGGGTGCCAACTGCTTTAAATTAACCATTTTCAAGATATATACGTATATATATATACGGGATTTCGGCCGAAGTTTACGGGGTCCGGTGACCCCTCACCCATACACATGGGTCCGCCTCTGTCGTGCACCATGGGCCCAAGGGAATTTCTCGGTTATCAATAGAAAAATTTAACAAAGATTCTTTAGCAATGATGAGCATTATCTTGTTTCTAACCCTTTTTGGTATTTTTTCTTATTGAAATAGTATCACTGTACTAAATATATGCATTTTTAAAACTCTAGGCTGTCACGCCTCTTTCCTTAGGGTTTATATCCCTGCAGATAGAGGTTTGCTTTTAAAACAATGATTTTACCTTATTGTCTTGAATTTGCTTATTGCATTTGTAGAACTTGCATGTACAGTAAAACAGTTCAGGATTATCCATATTGATTACATTATAAATTCTTAATTACATACTAAAGATGCTTTAGCAGTTTTTTATTGCGCTAAATATCATTTTCGGTTTTATAAAAGAAGTAATGTTAGTGCCTCACAATGACGTTAGAGTGGCAACTGCAGATGTTACCATACCACCCAGAAGGGTAGGGATGGGAATGACTTATGCTGTGATGGGGTAATTTCACGCCCACGGTGGAATTTGCATATAAAAAAGAACAATTGATTTCTAGTCATATCTAATAAACGAATAAGGAAGACTGAGTTAGTGTTGAAAGGTAAGTAAACTTGATACTCTATAGTTACTATTTTATTTATTTTTTATTTCTATCAAAATATTCCATGACGCCAACTTGTTTATATCCAAAATAACAATAACACATTTTAGCAAAAAAACAAAACAAAAAACAATAACACATAAGAGGACATAAATCTTAATTCTTACCCTCCATTACATGGTATCAAATGATTTCGACCATTGTTGTGTACATTCGAACCCACAAACACTAACTTAAAGTTATAAGGGAAATTTTCGTAAATACAAGATTTATAAGAGTTAATTATATAAACTATAACTAATACATATATTATTTTCTTCGTCCTAATTTATGTGGTGTTGTTTGACTTGGTTGACTTTTAAAATTTGTGGTCTAAAACAAGTCTTACATATGTGTAGCTATAATTCATTTCATTAAGGGTAAATTAAGAAGTTTAAAGTTAAATTACTTCCAAATAAGAAGGCGAAATACATAAACGACCCCTTTAAGTTGTCCTCAACGATCAGACAAATACTTCAACTGAACCCTTTTTCATTTTAACACTTCAAGTGGCTATTAAGTAGGTCAAGTAAACACCCGAGTACAGCAGACCATATGCATGAGTTGCACTTGCCAATGACATGTCAAATGGACCAATCAAAAAATGACACGTGTAATTTTACCATAAGAATTTGACACATGTAATTACTAAAAAAAGAAACCTTCTTTTCCTAAACTAGCGCTCCCCACTTTCCCCTCCCCCCTTCTCCTTCTTCTTCTTCTGCCCGTCCCCTCTACTCAAATCCACCAGATTGTCCCAGAATAAAATGCATTCGGCGAAAAGATAATAGACTAAAACCAACAAATTGATAATTAAGAACCAATTCCCACAAATTGATAGACTGAAACTAACAAATTGATAATTGATATTTAAAAAACTGAATCTTGAACAAAACCTCCATCATAAATTCTCTTCTTTTATAATTCTTTGACTTGAACCGATCTTGATTTTGGATCTTGTGATTTCCTCAAAATCTTGTCTTTCTTTGAAGGGGGCAGAGAAAATGTAAACCTCCAGTAAATATATTGAAGAGTTGTATTAGCAAGTAGTTTCTGTTCAACCAGCTAGTGTATGTTGAATTGTATACTGAAGTGAAGGTATGGTGGAAAGGAATGAAACAGAAGGAAATTAAGCACGAGAAAATGGAGGCAGAGGTGATTTAGGGTAGAGGAGGGTGTCGATTGGTGGAGGATAAAATTGGAGGAGAAGGAGGTGTGAAAATTAGGTGGGGTCCACATTATTTTAGGAAAAGAAAAGAGAAAAACTTAATTTTAGGTAGGCAACTCATGTCCCATTTCACGCGATGTGGGCTGACATGGTCAGGTGTTTAGTTGATCTTCCTTTGTGAACAAATAAAGTGTCTATCTGGAAATGGCCTCAATTGTGGTGTTCAGTTCATCGATGATGACAACTTAAAGGGGACGTTTATGTATTTCGCCAAATAAGAAAGTACGACATTCTTTTTTGGACAAACTAAAAAGGGAAGTATGACACATAAATTAGGACAGAGTAATACATAAATTATACAACTAAAATTTTTACACATATTCCATTTTTATATACTATAATCAATATTGTTTCCATGAATAAAAATATAGAAATAAGGAGATTCCGTATTAACCCACCGTTTCGACTAATCATTTATATAACTACTGTTTACATTCTTCCTTTTCTTTATCCGTAAAATATAGGAGAATGAGAATGACTATAGTAGGAGCATATAGTGGGCTTTCTTATATTAGATAGATGAGTTACAACCTTTTAGAGGTAAAGTACAGGAGGAAAATTCCAAAAAGAGGTTGAGTGAATGAGAACACTAGTAAGATGATCATATACAGGGGCTACTGATTTGAGGTTTTACTTGTCTATGTAAACTTCTGCTGATTGTTTCATCCTTCTTGCCTTCTGATTTCTCATGAAAGTTCACCTAGTTGGTGAGTTTCTCTGTCTGAGGTGTATTTTCTTGAGGTTCGCAGGGAGGATTTGGTGGATAATACATGAAAACATTAAAGAACTAAAAGTTAAACTGAGACGTAACTGTTGTGATTACTAGGAGCAAGCATTGTCTCTCTTGTAACTTGGTAGATACTCCATTCGACATCCTCTCGACCCACTTAGTTCATGTCAAAATCAAACGCACAGAAGTCACAAAAGTCAAGTTAACATACCATTGAAGCCGTTTACCAATTTATGTTTTTCTTGAAAATGGTGATGTCTGTTTAGCTTGCGCCACCTAGACTATTCCACCGGCTACCTACTACCTCCCACCAGCACTAGTATCGGGTAACTTTCCCCACCAAGGGTTATGCAGATCGAAAGAAATCACCTAGCCTTTTTGCCTATGTTGGGATTTAAACTTTGGTCTTCCATGATTTTCATCCTACTTCATTGACTGCTAGGCGGCACCCCTGGGTTATCAAATTTATACAATGACCAGTAAATAATTGAACTTCAGGAATTTTGAGCTATACCTTTTAGTTTATAAAAAGTTGTTTGGGAAATTGTTAACAGTGCTAATACACTCTCATAGTCACAATGGCCCTAAAGTTGTAACCTGATTATATTTATATCTTACTTTTCTGAATAGAAATTGCCAACTTGATTGAGGGTTGAGTCCTTGTCCATCTTGTTTGACAAAGATTTCCATCACCATCTGCGAGATTATTAATCAGTTTCTTTTGATACTTGATGCAGGTTCTCTCCCGCCTAGCTCCTTTTGAGAGGGGCATATATGAGGATTACGTGGCTAACTTTTGGTGTACCACTTCAGTCATTGTGAAGTGGAAGAGATTGTTCAGTACGCAAGCACTAAGGATGCTTAGTCTTGTTTCAACTGTTTCCACATGTCTACCCTCAATGCTGCTGCTAATATTGGCGCCGAGCAGAAGAAATTTTCTGTTTGGACTGCTCAGCAGTGCTTTATCATTCTACTTCTTCTCATTTCAAGGTACAAAAAAATTAGTTTGTTTCCCTTATCTGCCTGTGTTTCTACTTATATGTGATTGGCGTCTTTCAGTATAACGTTAAATGATGCTTTTTTGGCCAAATTACAGTTCACGAGAAATCTATTCTGCTGCCTCTTCTTCCAGCAAGCTTCTTGGCGATAGATGAGCCTCTTATTTTTCGCTGGCTAACATATTTTGCCTTGCTCTCTATGTTCCCTCTTCTAAGGCGTGATGAACTGATTCTTCCATATATTGCTTTATATGGTCTCTTCGTCCTCCTGTACAATGCGCCTGTTCAAAGAAAAGACATAAGGGAGACCCGCTCTCGTTTTACAACTTTAAAATATTTTCTCATCGCCTGCTCTATTCTTCTGCATATTGTTTACTTGATGGTAACTCCACCAAGAAGGTACCCTTTCCTCTCTGAGGCAGTAATGATGCTCCTCTGCTTCTCTCAGTTCTTTTTTATTTTTATGTACACAAACATGAAACAATGGCAGTTTCTGAAGTTTTCTAGTCAAACAGTTGGAGAAAAGAAAAATATATAGTACTTTGGTGATTTTCTTGGAGTATATTTTTGGAAGGGTCCATATAGTTGTTTTGACAGAGAATTTGTAAATGAAAGATTTTAGTTTCACTTTCAAATATGAAAGATGCTTATAATTTCAAGTCTGCGGAACACTTGTGATTTATCTTGTACTGCTGAGCATAGAAGAACTAGTAGGAGGCCACTCTCTCCTATTTTAGCCCATTTCATGTGGATTTTGATTGGGCCTAATCTTAGTTTTCATTGTTTTCGAGTTACCTTTATTTCTTTGACCCCTACTCCTGCTCTCTATGATTGCACCACCTTTGTGTGGGTATGCTTGTTATCTGAATGTCATAAGAGGGATGGATATCCAGTAAGTGGTTCTCTTGTGTCTGACATGATTAACTACGTTTTCTACGTTGTTTTCTTATGTCTAAAGTGAAATGTTTGGTGACGAACGTTTTAGCTTCAAAGAGATCAGATACTTGGTGATAGAAAGAAACGAGTACCCCTTAATTGAATTAACCTTTCCCCAATGCATTGATCATGGTCATGGCTGGTCTTTCCTTCAATATTTGTGTAACTAAAGCATAAGAACGAATAGAATAGGTAGAGGGATGGATATCAAGTTCGTAATTCTCCTTTATTTTATTTTATTTTATTTTTTGGTGAGCGTAAGGCAGTATTGTCAAAGGCGTGCTTAAACCCTGAAGCGCAACTCAAAACATGTTGAGCGCTTTGCCTTGCTTTACGGGCGCTTCAATGTCGTATCAAGGCTCTAAGGCATACTTTTCCTGAATGTAATCTTGAAAGGGCGACACTAAATAATTGATATTACACTTTATCATAATTATTTTTTTAATTTTTTTGTCCATATATTTGTTATTTATGCTTATAATTATTGGTCTTGTACTACATATACATATTTTTATTTTTTCTCCAGTTGCACATTTTTTCATTAAGGCCCGCGCGAGGCGTTAGAGCTGTTTTGTGCTTTTCGCCTTTGATAACACTGGCGTAAGAACTACTTGCCTAAGCTCTCTCACTTGCTCAGTTGCTCTATCCAAAATGTTTATCTCCTAGGAAAAACTGTTTGTCATTTTTATGAGCAATTGAAAATCCTGTGCTATGGCTTCAGATTGATATTATCATATGACGTAATGGAGATATAGTGCTTTGCAGAATTTTGAACTTAATGACAATACGAATAATATGTGCGGTAATAATATGTTACTCCTTTTGCTAAATTGTATCCACCCTCTCCTTTTTTCGGGAAATGGCTACAAATCACAAGCAAGTGATATATTTGTGGCGGGAGTCATTGAGGAGTTTGTGTTTGTTTCATTGTCTCTCCTTTTCTAGTTTTTTGAGGGATTCAGTTGGTTTACTGCTATAGTCGTTGTAATTGACTAATTGTATGTGTGAACGTGTGTAGCCGCTCACACTTTGAAGTCAAATTGAGGTGTCTTAAGTGAACAATGACAGCAGTTTCTTTGAAGTCCAGTTTGGTTTAGCCGTTTAGGTCCTTTTCCATTTTATTTCATATACCAATCAAGTTAATCAATGCTCCAAACTGTATTATTAGGAAAGTTGAAAAGTTAGGGGCTTTGAGGAGGAAGCTGACTTTAACTCTTCGTCCTATTCAGACCTTTTAGTTGAGAAGATTATTCTGTTTAGGGATTGTTTCATCTACTTCCAAATTTATTTGTTAATTTCATATCGAAAACATGTGTTGTGAAAGTTATATCTTAACATGATTCTGGGGTCTAGGGTTGTTTGATGTAGCAAAGAAAGCATGGTAGAAGTTGTTTGCGACTTGTTTTGACCCATTTGTTTGATGTAGCAAACAAAACATTTAGGCTAATCATTTTTTAACCCTTTTTTTCCTTGTGATGTCGTTTTTACACACCGTCAAAATGTGAAATTCCATAAAAGCTTTTTAGTAGTTGTAAATTTATGTACACTCGCGGAAAGGGTTGACTTGATTGAGATACCAAATATGACAAAAGAACCCCGTGGGGGAGGGGCAATAAATATGACTACCTATTGCCTACTCTATTAGCTTTATGATTGAAAGTGATCGTATTTTTGTATTGTACAGAAAGGGATATAAAGAAAAATGACGATCACGTTAAGTGGTTGGGAGTTGGATACAAGTCTAGAATCTCATTTTGGATGTGAATTACTTGATCTAATTAGCGTTGACATGTCAAATCTTGCTACTCTACTATGTCCTCTGCTCCCTCTCCTCTAAGCAGAAATGACAAGGGAGAAGGAAGATTCAAGATTTTAAATAAATGTGTGCGGTGATAACAAGATAGTTTAAATAAATACTCATGTGATTAAATTAAATGTCTTTCTTAAAGAGGGTGTGCAATAACATTGAAATACTCATTTGGGCCGTACGTGAATCGGGTTGGTTCGATTTTTATCAAAATCAAATCAAACCAACTATATAACGGTTTGGATTGGTTCAGTTTTGTCGGATTTTTCGAGTTTTTTGTTATTTAAATATTATTTCAATGTTACTTTATTAAATTCTTTATAAGTAAATATATATTTAGTAAAAATATAAAAAATTGACAAACATATTATCTATTAAAATTTCTTATGGGAAAATTTTCTTAGTAGCACATAATAGTTATTTTTTTAGTCGTCTGACAATAATTTTTCGTTGATGTACACTTTCAAGGTTAACCAAATTTAGTAATTAAACATAAAAATCAATATGATACCTAAATAATAATAATCATTTTACAAAATTCGAAAAAGATATAATAATTTAATAGATCTTAACATATGATATGAATATTGAAGAACAAAGAGATTGACGCATTTCAGTAACATTTGATGAGAAAGTGATCATACAACCCATTATTTAAGGTTAATAAATATGGAACACTTCATATACTATTAAATATTATATCACGCAAGAGAATCCCAAATATTTCTAGACATTTTTTAGAAAATTCTATATAAAATCTTAAAAGTATATATAAAAATTATATATATTTATATGCGATTTGGTTCAGATTTTTTTATTCAATACCAAACCAAATCAAATCAAGCATAGTCAGATTTTTTTAATCGATTTGATTTGGCTTTTCGGTTTGATGCGGTTTTTCGGTTCGATTTGTACACGATTATATGGACTAGAAGGAGTCTATTTTGTGACAGTGGCTGCAACTTTAGTTATTCTTCTGTGCAGTAGATATATATTTTATATAAATATATATTAGAAATTTCTTCAATAGTTAAATTGGGACTCGCCCAGTTTGGTAGACCATCATATAGCAGCATGCATTTATTGGCCAGCAAATTTATTTATAATTCATTCATTTAGTTTTATATGGTGTGTCTTCTGTGTATATATATATAGCAGTATTTATGTGGCAATATATGCTACGACTGCCATTAAATGTAATGAAAGCATATACAGCAAATACTGGTTTGTTTACTTGCTTTTTTTCTTCTTCTGTAGGCCTTTACTGCCTTGCTGTTGTATTTTAAAACCACAACATTTGTGTCTTTGTTTGTCTTCCAACTGTAAATACCGATTGCAAGAATTGAAGTAGTAGAAAACTTGATGACACTAACTAAAGTAGTGTCCGTGGAAGAGAGGACAATGACATTAAAAGAAAAAAGGAAAAGGTATATTTAGCTATTTCAAATTCTATTATAATCAACTAATATCCTATTTTCTCTGGGTATTGACTATTTCCATATGCTAAGGAAAAATTAATTGCTAGATATTGAAAACAATTTTCTTTTTCTCATTTTACTTTTAAATGGTAAAGGAGAATGATATCATCCAGATTAAGAGGATAAAAATAATATCATACGACTTTTCTAAGCTAAAAGACAAACATAAAGAATATTCTAAAATTACATATAAGAAATTTAAGGGGAAAACTAACAAAAAAAGATATTTAAGAGCATTGTTCAAATGATTCCCGCTGCCTGGTTTCGAACCCGGATCCCGTGATTGATATTGGAATTGCCAGTGCTACAGCGGAACATGCTGTAATGAATCTGCAGAGAATTCTAATTCTTCTTTTTCGAAAAAATAATTTGGGAACGATTATTGGATTAACAAGTCCCTGCGGGACATCCGATAAAAGAAATTTGATTAAAAAATTCATCTTCTTATGTGACTTAAAAATGTTTTGATAGAAACGAAGAGTCTACCAAACAGTATAGAGAATCGGGTTCTCTATGAGTTCACACAGTAACACAAGCATTAAATAAAGAACACACGATATTTACGTAAAAAACTCTATTCTCAAGGGATTAAAAATCACGACCTACCCCGGTAGGATTTCAACTCCACTAAAACTGAGCAAGCTTCAGATTATAACCTATTGCAATTTAGGAATTAAACTTATAATCTCTCACCCCTTACAATAACTCTATTGTAACCTCTTTGCAATAACTCTATTATATAGCAACACTCTTGACTAACTCTAGTCAAACAACCAAAACAATAATGGTTAAAAGTGGTCCTACGAAATACTTTTGAAAAGTTGTGCAGTAATACAAGTAAAGAACAAAAGACAAAGACACAACAAACTTAAGGACTCAAGACATCTTCAGTATTGGAATCTGGTCTTTGGTTTGTAGCAGCTTTGTTCTTGAGTGCACTTGGAGAAACAATGGCTGTTGACGCTTGAATGATAGGGTTTTTCAGATTCTCAAGTATTAGGTCAAACCTTGTATAATGATGTTTATATATGAGAGAGCATGTGTAAAGAGATAAGGACATTTCAACTTTTGGTTTGGCCTCTAGCAGCAGCGACTGTGCCGTTGT
This sequence comes from Nicotiana tabacum, assembly GCF_000715075.1. Lineage (NCBI taxonomy): Eukaryota > Viridiplantae > Streptophyta > Magnoliopsida > Solanales > Solanaceae > Nicotiana > Nicotiana tabacum. The sequence goes on along the minus strand of NC_134096.1, from coordinate 144,499,939 downwards.
ACCGCTGCCAGTCGGTATAGTGAAATAACTTTTACAGTTGTAGAGTTGACTGTACGACAGTTGTGGGAACTGATCCCATCTATTCTCTTATCTATTCCTTTTTCCGATTTTTTGAGAGTTTGATCAAACAACTTAGCATGTCCACCGGGCGCAAAGGAACTGATTTGTATCAGGTTCCTATATCTAGTTCCTCAACGAAGTTTGACAAATCATCAAAATCATAATCACATAACTTATCATGTTTTTTGGAGCCAATTGTCGATTATACGATTAGCTTGGACATCAATATTATTTTCATTAGATTTTTATGTCGCTCAACCTGGATAATGCGCCTCTTCTTTTTTTTTTTTTTCAATGAAGGGATAATGTCTCTATTCAACCCTATCATAACAAATATTTCTGACTTACCGTTTTAAAAAATCTTAATCATGAAATTCAAGTAGCTAGTTGGTTTAGATGTTGATTTTGGTTTGAATGGAAAGGAAAAGAAAGGAGTTCGATCTAAACAAGAAGAAAGTGGGATAAAGTTATTTACACTTAGCATAAAATAGTGATGGATATGAAATATTAAAATTACGGAATTAACAAAAAAAAGGGTAATCTACTTGAATTGATCAGAACAAATGTTTTAAGCACCTCTAATACCTTGTGTTCTTTTATTACTACCTTGGATGGCCATTTAAGTAATTAACTCATTAAAATGTATCTCCAAATTCTAATTCTATTTTTTTCTGCCTTAATAATTGACTAGTCGCAGTCATAACCCTTGATATGCATGTGACTCGGTCTCCTTTCTATGAAATTGCAAAAGTCTAAGTCAACTGAGTACAAACCACAAGAAAATCGAAGACAGAGACTTACTGGCTATTGCTGCACGAAATTAAATGGAATACAGATACTCACAGTAGTAGTACGTTACTTAGCTTACTTCATTACTCAAATGGCACGTATATACATACATACATATATATATATATATATATATATATCATCAGATCAAATCAGTTGAAAGATAAAGAGCAAATAGCATTGGTTGGTTTTTTCTTCTCGTAAATAAAACAACTTTGAAGATTGAAAATTTCAACGCATTAGGTTACTAAACATATGCATGCCTCAACAGAAAAAATTAGAAAAGAAAAATAAAATGGATTGACTGTATCAATAAAAATTAAGTGGATTGACTGTATTGTCAATTGAAAAGAAAAATTAGAACATATAATGACATAAAACGAAGTATATAAAAATTATATTAAACAAGTTTAATTTAAGATATTTCGTTAAGATTTAATTTTAATTCATCCATTCAATTGATCCGCCACCTAAGCAATTACATGTGAGATAGAAATACCCCTTTCGCTAATTTATTTATTTTCTTCTCTGGAGTGGTTAAGGGTAGGCAAAGGAAAATGGTAAGCTTAGAGGACCTTCGAGTTCAAGAACGAACCCTGATCATTGAACCAACCCCTTAAAACCCAATGGGTCATATACTTGTGTAAATTGATGACACGTGTGTAAGTTAATTAACAAGGTGATCTCAAACATCATGCAAGTTAGTGCATTTAGAACATTTTTTTATAAATAAAAGAATTTTACTCCCATAATAAATAGTTGTTTTTGCCATTTTTTTTGGTCCACGATAAGTGACCTTTTACATAATCTAGAAGAAATTAACTTTATTTTTTTTAAATTTTGTCCTTATTTACATATCCCAATGTGTTAAGTTAACAATATGCAATATTATGGGTAATTTAGTCAAAAAAGTTTTTTTTTTTTCTAGGAGTTAATATTTTATTAAGGGGTATGTCAAAGAATAAAAAATCACTTATTATAAACTGGAAATAGTATAAACTAATGAAAGAACTACAAGCAGAGAGAGAAGAAAATGCCGGAACCCTGTATCACAGGTACAACTACAAACAACACCATTACTACTCTAACTAATATTCTTGATTACTAGTTCTAGGCAGGGTAGAAATTCATAATGACACACCATACAAATTAACAGATGTAGTTTGAGGACCGTGAGATCCAACATATTGGGTCGAGGTCAACTTTAAACAGCTCGTTAATCTATATCTATATTTATACTATATTAAAAGCACAAAAACACTTAGTGAAATGTCGTTCGTCTTTTTTGCCCTTTAAAAATAAATTTCACACTAGATAAAAGTATAATTTAAGCTTTTTTCCAAATTTTTAGGAATTTAAAATATCATCTTTGTGTGTCCATAATTTGATAGAAAACGTTATTGAACTTATAGACAAATTTTATTCTAACCGAATTGTCATCATCTCTTTTCTAAGTATTTCAACAAATGATAATTTTTTATAGCAAAAAACCCTTAGCGAAATATCGTTTGCTTTTTTTACCTTTAAAAAATAACTTTCACATTGGACAAAATAGTTATTAAATTATTTTTCTAAAATTTAAAAATTTTAAAATCAACTAAAAAATTTGCACATTAAATCCTTTTATATATGAACTTCTATGCAATAGTCATAATATAAAGGGCTCAACCATGCTATAAGCATGAAGAACAAAAACAAAATAGTTTCACCCAAAAATGTCATCTTTAAATTTAATAATTAATTCTGTGCTCTAAGACCTCGAAAAGTACTATTTATCATTCCTCGACTTACGTGCGTAATCCGTAAAATTTTCTGAAAAGTTTTTATGTGAAAAATAGATTAAAATATGAATTAGAGCTTTAAAACTCAACTGAGTTGACTTTGGTCAATATTTTGAGCAAACGGACTCGGATAAGTATTTTAACAGCTTCGGTAGGTCTGTATCGTGATTTGGGACTTGAGCGTATGCCCGGAATCAAATTCCGAGGTCCCTAGCCTGAGATATGGAATTTTGATAAAAAATTAAAAGTTTAAGTTCAAATAGTGACCAGATATCAAATTATGTGCAAACGACCCCGGAATAGAATTTTGATGATTCCAACAGCTCCGTATGGTGGTTTTGGACTTAGGAGCATGATCGGAATTTTATTTGAAAGTCCGTAGTGAAATTAGACTTGAAATGGCTAAAACAAGAATTTAAATTTGGAAGTTTGACCGGGGAGCTGACTTTTTGATACCGGAGTCGGAATCCAGTTCTGAAAATTTTTATAGCTCCGTTATGTTATTTATGACTTGTGTGCAAAATTTGAGATCAATCGAACTTGATTTGATAGGTTTCGACATCGAATGTAGAAGTTGGAAATTTTAAGTTTCATTAAGCTTGAATTGGAACATGATTCGTGATTTTAGCGTCGTTTTATGTGATTTGAGGTTTCAAATAAGTTCGTATGATATTTTAGGATTTGTTGGTATATTTGGTTGAGGTCCCGAGGGTCTCGGGTGAGTTTCGGATGGTTAACGGATCAAATTTTGAACTACAACAGCTGCTGCAATTTCCTTTTGTTGGAAACTTCTTCTGCCAGAATCGAGCCCAAATAAATCGAGCCCGAAAATCGAGCCCAGAATCAAGGACGATCGAGCCCATGATCGAAGGTCCAGCTCGAGTGCCATGATCGAAGGCAAGGCTCGAGGGCCAGGATCGAGACCCAAGATCAAAGGTCACAATCGAAGGCTCAAGCTCGATGCCATGATTGAGGCTATGATAGAAGGACCAGGCTCGATGCCATAATCGAAGCCATGACCGAGGTCCAGGCTCGAGCCTGTGATCGAAGCCACGATCGAGGCCTAGGCTCGAGGGCCATGATCGAAGCCACGATTGAGGCCCCGTTCCGAAGGCTGTCTAGGCAGTTTTATAAAAAGAGGGCATTCGTCCCATTCGCCATTTTTAACAAATTGGAGCTTGAGCAGAGGCGATTTTTAATAGATTTTCAAGGAAAGACATTGGGGTAAGTGATTCTAACTCGGATTTGGTCTATAAACACAAATATATCATTTTTCTCATCATTTAATTAGTGTTTTGAGATTGAAATTTGGAAAATTTTTAGAAATCTCATAGAAACGAATTTTTGAGATTTCGGTATCGATTCGGAGTCGGATTTGAGTGAAACTGATATGGTTAGACTCTTAATTGAATGGGTTATCGGATTTCGTAACTTTCGCTGGATTCTGAGACGTGGGCCCCAAGTACAAAGTTTTTAATTAATTTTAAAATTTTTATTAAAAATATAGTATTTTCTTATAGAATTGATTCCTATAATTTTTAGTGATTGTATCGAATTATTTTGACTAGATTCGAGCCAGATAAAGTTGGATAATCGTGGAAAAGGCCTTCGAGTGGATTAAATTGGAGCAAGACGAGGTAAGTCTCTTGTCTAATCTTGTGAGGGGGAAATTACCTCATAGGTGATTAAAATTAAATAATTGTTGCTAATTGTGGGGGCTACGTACGCACGAGGTGACGAGAGTCCGTGCGTAGCTACTATTAATGCTAAAGTCCGGGTAGTTTAGGACTCAAAGCATGAATTACTTGTGTAAATTGTATTCCTTGTTTAATTAATATTATTTGATATATTTATATATATGTTGTGAATTGTTAGTTAAAAATATTAAAGGATGAAAAATTTATATATTTGATTTTCTGTGAGAGAGAGAGAGAGAGAAAATCTCATATAGTTGATTTTCTGTTTAAATTAATTAATTGTTAAGAGAAATTATTCTTCCTCGTGAATTTATCTTATAATAAATATACTCTAATTCCGGAGGTACATAAGAAAATATCTTCCTTTCTTGTGGAGCGGGCCGAACGCCTCGGCATGATAGATGCATCTATGGATCGTGCCGCACGTCCCTCGGCAGTGTACACGAAACTCTGGATCGGGCCGTACGACCTCGGCAGAAATCGTGCTTAATAATAATAATTACACGATATTTTGATAGTTTATTGAAGCTTGTGAAGCTAATTGATAAATTAAAAATCTTTGGAATTTAATGAATTATTATTCCTGCTTGTTAAGGAATTATTGTTATTCCTGTAAATGAGACTAATTGATAAATTTGGAAATTTATTGAAATTGAAAGAAATTTAATTATTGCTACTGGTTAAATAAATTATTGATATATTCTGTGAATCATGCTAATCTAGATATTCTAGTTTTGTTTCAATTATTATTATTGACCCATAGCGAGTGTCAAAGTCGGTCATCTCGTCTCTACCACTTTGAGATTAGGCTTGATACTTACTGGGTACACGTTGTTTACGTACTCATACTACACTTGCTGCACTTTTTGGGTAGGACCTATCGTCTTACACCCACGTTATCGAGGGGCATAGTGGTGAGCTGCCTTTCTGAGCCGTTCTGCAGCTACCAGTGTCTCTCCTTGTATTTTTCATTCTGTCTATTTTTATTTCAGACAGTATTAATGATTTTGTATAATCTACTAGATGCTCATACACTTGTGACACCAGGTCTTGGCACACACATTGGTAGAATTTTGTGTCTTATTATTTTTCTTGGATTTAATTTTTTTATATATGTTTAATTTATTAGTTGACTTGCCTAGATATAGTGTTGGGCGCCATCACGACCTATAGATGAAATTGGGTCGTGACATTTCATTTATGAGAAAACTAAAACTTAAGGCTCAACAAGATGCAATTTTCTTTGTTAACCAATGAAAGAAGAAAGATATCATCGTTGGTGTCCTAATTTTAATAAAAAAAAATATATTCAACTTATAGACGAAATTTATTCTTAACGAATTGTCATCGTCTTTTAAATTATTTCAACAAATGACGATTTTCGATATTTCTATATATTTAATTATTTATTATAAAATATTAAGCCCACATTAGTAATTTTTAGATGTTTTGACTTATCCAATTTTTTATGAGCTATAAGCCAACATCTTTATTCCCAAAAGACCAAAATATTTAATTTTTAAATTTATTTTATTTGATAAATCTTATTATTTGTTTACTTAGGTCACAAATATATCAATAATTTTCATAAAATATTCTCCCAGAAGTCCTCATAATCACAATTATGTATTTGAGGACTTCTATGGCAAAAATTTCTCCGCGATCAACATTCATCTTTTTAGTAGCTTATACTTTTTTAACTTTTATTTTACAAGCCAATCACATTATTTAATAATATTTTATATTTTTTAAAATAATATATTCATTTGTATTGGGTATACGCGCAAAGCGCGTACCCTAAGACTAGTCTATACTATATTAAAAGTACGAAAACCCTTAGCTAAATGATATTCGCCTTTTTTACCCTTTAAACATAAAGTTTATACCGGATAAAATAGTCATTGAATGATTTTTTCTTAATATTTAGGACATTAAAAACAACTAAAATCGTAATTACTAAATCCTTCCTTATTTGAACTATGTAAAAAAAAGTCCTACAACTTAGGACTTTAAAATCAATTAAATTTTAATTTATAAATATTCTTTCCTTATTTAAAGTATGTTATCACAAACTATATTTATGAATCCTCATATTAAGACTTTAAAGTCAATTAAAATATTTATTCAAAAGCTTTATCTATCGTTTATTTATATTTCTCAATATTAGGAATACAATTATATTCCTTAACAAAATAATATCTTGACATACAATATTCTAGAGCAAAAATTTTGAAAAAGTCATACGAAATCTAAAAGGACTTACATAATCCGAAGGTATTCCTACTCAATCGTTTTTTAAGAACTTTTTTGTTCTATAATTATGCAAATCCTAGATATATATAACGAAATTCATAAGTACATATTTGGTTGGACAAAATAGTAAATACAAATACAGTTTAATTTTTACAAAAAATAAATCTGCCATATGACAAAAAATGAAAAAGAAGAAGAGAATAAGTGGAAACTCCTTCAATAACTATATCCCTAACAAAGAGCAATTGTCGTTGGTTTAAAAAAAGAAAATAAATTAGTTAATATCCCTATTAAGGAAATTCAAAATTGTCGTCCGTTCAAAAGGAAAAAAGAATAAAAGAACAAGAAGAAAACTTAAATGCAATATATTTATAAAATATCTTTATAGGAAACCGTAGTTAATATCTCACTTTTTAATTTGCTCTCTATGGACACTAAGGTTTAGTTTCCTTGTTGGTCAATGTATTCATCAACTTAATTTTATTTAGTGAACTTCTTAAATTAGGATTTTAAAAACGTTATCTGCTGAAATTGTGAAGGAAGAATGATAATTTTTGAATTTTAAGTGGTAAAATTATAAAATTAGAATAACTTTTTGACTGAACACATTGACGAATTATTGAGAACTTCTATGGAGCAGTTTCTTTTTTTATTGAGTTAAGTACATAGGATTAACATTTATCATTTTTAGAAAAATAAACTTTTATTTTATAGCTTAGAAACAATATTTCAATATAATATCTATACGACATTTTAGAATACTTTTATCCATTGAGATAGTATACACGCGTAACACACGTATCGTAAGACTAGTTATTATAAAAGTGGGAAGCCTTTAACTAAAAAGTTCCCTTCTAAGTAATTTAAATATTTTATTTTTACCAAATTTTTTAAATAAACACCAAATTTATTTGAAGGGATGTGATCCTTTACATTAGTAAAAGTGATGACTCTTCACAATCTTTAAATCTAAAGGCAAACGTTTTTGGTCGGCATTCAATTGAAATTATAAATAAGAAAATAACCTTAAAGGCAAAATTCTAGAAATGCAATTGAGATTAAAAAAGAAAAAAGTTCATGGTTTTGGTTCACATCTATCTGTGATATGGAACCTTCTTAGCAGATAAGTTTCTATGGACTCTTTCAATCCTTTTATTTTCCTTGAATATTGGCTAATGATTTGTATGATTATTATTGGCTTGCTTAGTCATATCAATACTATTTTTTGATTCATGATTTTATATCAACTAAAGTAATACTTACTATAATATAATGTATCTGTCGATTAGCATTCATTCATGAAAATTAGTCAAAGCCAATAACTATTCACGTTGGCTAATCTACTTTGTTTTAAAAAGATACTGACAATTAACCTAGCATATTAAAGTTATAAAGTTGTTTAGTAACTTTATTGTTGTCACAAGTTTATATATACATGTGTACATATGTAAATATATAACTATGTATTTATGGTGAGTCCAATTTTTAATGTATGTATTACGAAAAATTATGTGTATCGTAGTTGTTTATGTGACATTATCTATATTATTATAAAAGTGGGAACCCCAAAACTAAAAAGTTGAATCCCAAAATATCCTTCTAATAAATATATGTAGAAATATCATTTAATTACTAAAATATTATACTAAAAATAAGACTTAACGTGAAAGAAGGCAACCAATTAGATATGTCTATTTCCAAAAGTTGTGATGCTCCAGTTGATAACTAACCTTTTGAAAATCAGTTTAAACTGTTGGCGGTTTTAAATTCTAAATGCCACACCTATTTAAAGACTTATTGTTCTGTTGCAGCAAATGCACACAGATGAGTCATTTTTCTTAATCATCGGCCAACTCATTAACCAACGTTTAGAAATATTGACATTCATTTTTCCTAAGTCTTGTACTCCAATAGTAAAAGAAAAAAATGATGAAAAATATTCATTATATTCGTAGGAGTAGTCTTATTTGTTTTCATTGGGTTAAATTCTTGTAGTAAAAAAGTATTAAAGAGTGCAACTTCGGCCTCTTTAGTAGCCACTATATTCTGGCGCATAAAATACTAATGACAACTTCCTAAAATCCCTTTGCCTAACACCGATTTCGTAATTTCATCAAGTCTCTTACAATTATTCATTATTAAAAAAATGGTTGCACAATTTGGTTCTTTTAGATTCTTTTTCAATATTTATAGAACAATAATAGTAATTATTTTGATTAAAAAGTGTGTTGTTTGTTTTGCAAGTTATACCAACATGTCCGTGATAGAGTAATTGTAGGAGTAATCGACCAATTGAGAAGGAAAAAGATAAAAATAATGAAAAATAAAGTGTTCAACACTGACATCACGTTGACGAAAGGGAGATTCATGAAAGAAAGCAAGTCCAGAATGTTGTAGATCCGCTGTTGATGGATCCCAATTTGAAGTTCATAATTTTTTGTTTCTCCATTTGTTTCTTATTTTGGTTTTTTCAGAATTAGCGCATGAATTATTAATATTATAAGATTTTATATATATATATGGCTTATTATTTTGACATAATTCTGTATATGTATAACAATGTGCACTCGCAAGACCATTCAGTGAAAGGGACTACAACGGTATCAAAATTTGTCCGAACTTTGGGAATAGCTCTGGTTCATGGAACTCTATGGAACACGAGAGAATGACATGAAAGGTTAGTTATTTTATTGAAAGACACGACTCTTTAGGAGAGAAACGATAAATCTATGTTTATTTTATGATAATATCATTGAATATAATAAGTACTATTTTATATAATTATTCAATGTGGTATTTATGATTGGTATTATGAACTAATAAATTAGTTTGTTTTATGAAGAAGTAATTTACTTTTTGTCCACCAAATGTACTGAATGTTAAAGAAATTAAACCTTGAAGGAAGAATGAGATTCAAAATGTTTATTTTGTCAAATTACATTGAAGAAGTGGGTGACAAGCTAAGAGAGAATGGAATAGTCAATAAGCACTATCGAGTCATATTTATTGCAAAAGACGTGCATATTCAAACTCAAATTATAAAAGACACATATTAAAACTCCTACAAAATTTGTAATTTGAAAACAATAGTTTTAAATTTGTGACACTTAATTATTTGTTAAAAAAATATCAAAGGGATATTGGTCGTTCTTTAATAACTATTTTAGCACTTGAACAATTACTACATTTTAAGTTCATAATCTAAATTTCCGAGTAAATGACTTAAATATTGGACCTTTCAAAAAGCTTATACAATAGTACATGGATGATTTGTAGAGGATATGACAACAATGTATACATGCAGAAATTATAACTGCTATCAAGCATGTGTTTATTCCAAGAATTTATTATTTTCCTCCGTGAAAATGAAGGATATCCTTTCAATTTTATCAGAAAATATTTTCATCTACTTTTATGTTTTGCAATGACGATAAATAAAACATACGTCAAACAAATCCCAATATCGGACAGTCTCTACCACATCGCGTTTTCACATAGCCAACTTTACATTACTCTTAAGGGAGATATCAACGCCGACAACAAGAATCATGATTATGACAGCGCAACCAAAACAGATGATAGTAATATACACTAGGAATATATATTTATACCTCATAAAATTAAAATTAATAAAAATAAGTCACCCACAATATCCAATCATCTTGACCTTGGCAAATAAGTGACTATACGAAAATCCACATTGGTCATTCGCCCGACTGATATTTTATTCATTCATATATAATTATTTATTCAAAAAATTACTTTAATAATATTTATATTATTCTAAAAATATTGTGTACTACATAACTCGGCATACACGTGCAATGCACGTGCCGAGAGACTAGTTACTTAAATGTCTAGTGTTTACTACTTGAATAATTAGACCCTTACAAAACCATGTTTGGCCAAAAGTATTTTTTTTGTTTGTTAAAAGTATTTTTTTCCCAAAGTTAAGGTGTTTCGTTAAGCTTTAGAAGGAAAAAAAAGTATTTTTGAGTAAAAGCATAAACATTTTTTGAGAAAGAGAAAAAAATAGCCTCCCCCAAGAGCATTTTTGAGAAAAATATACTTAGAAATATTTTTTAACTAAAAGCTTAGCCAAACACTAATTATTGCTCAAAAGTGATTTTCAAATTGATTAACCAAACACAAAATACTTCTCATAAAAAATAGTACTTTTTTGAAAATCACATTTCAAAATAAGCTGATTTTAGAAGTAGAATCATGCTATTAACCCATAGCATTTCTATGCTGAACTAATTTTCAGCATATAAATCTCAGCATACAACACATACCTAATTTTCAGTTTTGACCTTTGAGGTTGTCGGTATTGTCCATTAAATCACTAGTGAATTTAATTGTCTCAAATTTGACTACCCTTTAGATTGGACACAGATCATGCTAGCTAGTACGTAGAAGTTAAAAACCACACGAAAAACCCAACTCCTACAACAAGAAAAGGGATTTGCTATTAATTTAATATGCATTATCAGGTTTCGTCGTGTAATTAAATATGTTCACAATATTTTCTTGGGCAAGGATGTCAAGTGAGTAATCTAAAACGTATATAATAAGTAGTAATTATATACTAATTCATCTCAAGTGCCACGTCTTAACGCCATACATAAAATAGTACCTTCCACTCCAAATTGCTGCACCATATCCTCTTGGAATTATTGTACACGTGTTTGCTTATGCAAAAACAGGTCCTATATTTCAATTTCTCTTCAGCTAAATGTATTGCAAGAATTAGTTACGTTGGGGAAAAAAGGAAGGAAAAAAAAGAAAGGTATAATTAGGACATGCATGATCAATCAGAGCATGGAGAGTTGGAGACCAAAGTACATCGTTACCTGAATTTTGTTTGTTGTAATATTTGCAAGTGTTATATGTGCACGCATTGAAAGAACATAGGCATGTGTACAAAGATGAAACATTAATTAATATTAAAAGTAGGTAAATGTCATATTTCTATCTAAAACTCATGAGTGGAAAAACTGTGCATCCCTTTATTTTTGGGGGTCATTTTTTTTTTTTTTTCCATATCTTGAGATTTTGTTTGCTTAGAGTGTGAAAGAAAAAAAGACAAGAGAG